>NC_045747.1:3963486-3970662 GCF_008692095.1 Etheostoma spectabile
TGTGTGTGTGTGTGTGTGTGTGTGTGTGTGTGTAAGACGCAGTGACACGCTGTACAGCAATGCCCCAGATTTAGACATTGTCAGATTCAGGGGCCAGGTTCAATAGGAGTGGCAATGCTCTCTAGTCAGATTTATTAATGTATAGCTGCACTAGTACATCACCTACAGTATAGTATTTCACTCACACAAAACCACACACACACACACACTTCGTTTTCCCTAGTTGAATACCCTCCTGAGTATCTAACGGTTTGATGAGTGATTTTCTGCATGATGCAGTAAAACGTATTAGCACCTTGAAGTTGTATGCCTCCACCACCCAGTCAAGTTGCAGTTTATATCCATATCTGTCCATACTCATACACTATGTAGTGAAGATTTTTCAGAAATTGAATGAAAGATATTAAGTGTACTTTCTGGATGTTCATTTACTGGATAATTGCCAGAACATCCTACGCCGGATGTCTCCCACCTTGCAAAACTTGTTTCGGGAAACAACAAACTTTGAGCTAGCAAGCTCCAAGCTGAAAATGGCTTGGATCGTGCAACAAGGCAGGCTTGCTTGGTTCTTTCGGGGGAATAATTGTAAAGATTAACGAAGAATATGTTTAAAGTGTGGTTTTTTTACGCATTTACTATCTAACTGGGACGTTTTGGGACCGATTGTGGTAGGATTGCTGTGGCCGAAATAACGTTACGGTTTCATTCAGAAAGGTTTTTATTGAAGATTTGGTGGGTTATGAAGTTAAGATACATACAAGAATACATACCTTCCGTCATTAGCGCCACCCAAGGCGATTATGATTAATGTAAAGAAATATAAACAACCCAGAGCGGTTTTTCACACTCTACATTAACAGCCCTCCACAAAATGTTGCACAAGTGGGTTTGATGTAAAAGACGGTTTCTATTTGACTGACAAGAACAGCTGTTTAATTGCTAATTGAAACAATAGATGATTAGGTTTCACATTGACTAACTGGCTGAGTGGGTTCACTGACTGACTGACTGACTGACTGACTAACTGGGTTCACTGACTTGACTACAAAACGTCAACGTCAATCAGATATTCTCCCTGACTGTTTGGCAGAGCTACAGTGGTGTGAAAAAGTGTTTGCCCCCTTCCTCATTTCCTGTTCCTTTGCATGTTTGCCACACTTAAGTGTTTCGGAACATCAAACCAATTTAAACAATAGTCAAGGACAACACAAGTAAACCCCCAAAAAAAACAATTTGTAAATGAAGGTGTTTATTATTAAATGTGAAAATAAATCCAAACCATCATGGCCCTGTGTGAAAAAGTGATTGCCCCCCTTGTTAAAACATACTATCTGTGGTTGTCCACACCTGAGTTCAATTTCTCTAGCCACACCCAGGCCTGATTATTGCCACACCTGTTCACAATCAAGGCACACTTAAATAGGAGCTGCTTGACACAGTAAGGTCCACCAGAAGATCCTTAAAAGCTACACATCATGCCGAGACCCAAAGAAATTCAGGAACATTGAGAAAGAAATGAATTGAGATCTATCAGTCTGGAAAGGGTTATAAAGCCATTTCCAAGCTTTGGGAATCCAGCGAACCACAGTGAGAGCCAATATCCACAAATGGCGAAGACATGGAACAGTGGTGAACCTTCCCGAGTGGCCGGCCGCCCAAAATTACCCCAAGAGCGCAGCGACGACTCATCCAAGAGGTCACAAAAGACCCCACAACAACGTCCAAGTACGCAGGCCTCACTTGCCTCAGTTAAGGTCAGTTTTCATGCCTCCACCATCAGGAAAAGACTGGGCAAAAATGGCCTGCATGGCAGAGTTCCAAGGAGAAAACCACTGCTGAGCAAAAAGAACATAAAAGCTCGTCTCAATTTCTCCACAACACATCTTGATGATCCCCAAGACTTTTGGACAACATTCTGTGGCCCGATGAGACAAAGTGGAACTCTTGGAAGGTGTGTGTCCAAGTATATCTGGCGTAGAAGGAACACTGCGTTTCATAAAAAAACATTATACCACCAGTAAAATATGGTGGGTGGTAGTGTGATGGTCTGGGGCTGTTTTGCTGCTTCAGGACCTGGAAGACTTGCCGTGATAAAAGGAACTATGATTCTGCTGTCTACCAAGAGATCCTGAAGGAGAATGTCCAACCATCTGTTTGTGTACTCAAGCTGAAACAACTTGGGTTCTGCAGCAGGACAATGATCCTAAACACACCAGCAAGTCCACCACCGAATGGCTGAAGAAAAACAAAATGAAGACTTTGGAGTGGCCTAGCCAAAGTCCTGACCTGAATCCTATTGAGATGTTGTGGTATGACCTTAAAAAGGCTGTTCATGCTCGAAAACCCTCTAATGTAACTGATTTGGGACAATTCTGCAAAGATGAGTGAGCCAAAATTCCTCCAGGACGCTGTAAAAGCCTCATTGCACGTTATCGCAAACGCTTGGTTGCAGTTGTTGCTGCTAAGGGTGGCCCAACCAGTTATTAGGTTTAGGGGGCAATCACTTTTTCACACAAGGCCATGATGGTTTGGATTTTTTTTCACCTTTTAATAATAAACACCTTCGTTTACAAATTGCCTTTTGGGTTTACTTGTGTTGTCCTTGACTATTGTTTAAATTGGTTTGATGTTCCGAAACACTTAAGTGTGACAAACATGCAAAGGAAAAGGAAATGAGGAAGGGGGCAAACACTTTTTCACACCACTGTATAAACGAGTATATGTCCGTAGGACTCACCCAGGATGATAGGAATAGTAATTATTCTGCCACAAAGTCCCTGCTAGGCGCAGGGCCATCTCCACAGAATTTAAGTCTTGCCCAGTGTGGGCCAAACTTTGTAGCGTAGGGGGCTGATTTCTGTGATGCCATATCATGTGCACACAAAGCGGACAGTGGAAGATAGATTAACAGTCAGACTCAGCTAGCTGTCATTGACCACGTCCTGGCAGACCTGGCACACTGTCCGCCCAGACAGAGAGATCTGGGCGGGCCAGACTCCAGTTTCTGTTTCTCACTCTTCCTACTGTCTCGGTGAAGAAGAAACATCCTGATGTGTAGGGTGAAAGACTCAAAGAAGAAGTTGATGCAACCACAGGAAGACAAGAAGAAGGCCGAGATGATAAAGAAAGAGAAAGCAAGAAGAAAGTCAATAATCTGAACCAAAAACTCCATTCACCTTGGGCACCTACCCTAGTGTGTGTGTGCACGTGTGTGTGTGTGTGTGTGTGTGTGTGTCTGTAAGGGCTTATATAAGGGGGCTGAACAGCCTACGCCAATGTATAAATACCCACAATGCCGCTGGTGAAGCAGGCCAGAAGGGTCAGGGAGTGAGTCAGCACACCCATATCACTCCTCCTCTTTCTCTCTCTCCCTTCCATCAATCCATCCTCTCTTCTTCTCTATTCTCCTCCTCCAGCTCTATATCTTTAATGTTTCACGTTGGTACAGTGTGTCTCTTCATGGGAGAAACACAGAGGATTTCACTTGGCAGGCAAACTATGACCTCTCGTTGGTGATGATCGTAAGAAACCAGCCAGCGTAAACAAAGCAAAGCCAATCAACTACGCTTTCACAGAAAGACCATTTTAAATTGCAGTTTTTTGATGTCAAGGAAATATTGTTAAAAGCGCTTATGATTGGAGAACTACAATTCTATTCATTTTTCTATTCTATTCATAGAGAGCTTTTTTAAGAGAGAGTCCATCTGCTCTTTAGTGGCCTTGCTGTGTTTTAAATTTCAGAATCGCCCGGCGCACAGCGCAGGGAGGCTTGCTCATTACATTTCACTCCTCTCAGGATACACTGTAAAATTGTTTGCTGCACCGGCGACTGTTAGCCGCCACTGACAGCTCACATGCAGGATGTTCGTTGCTGGTTCATGGTAGAACCATGGTTCATCATTAGCTTACTAAAAACTGTTCAGCACATTTATATTCCAGGCATTGCCCAAAAATCGTGTTTTTGACATCCCCCATTGATTTTGCTATATTTAAACCTCTTTTACATTATCAGATAAAGTTTTAGTATCACTAGCACATTGTATCACAGACTTGGCATAAATTATGACCCGTGTGCATTTCGTGTGGAAATGTTTAATCTTGTATCCCTATTGAGTATTCTCGCACTGTGATCCAAGCATCCACACATTACTTTAACCAGCAAGGCAATGTAACATTTGGTATTAAATACTAAATGTTGTTTACAGATTGATAAAAATGATTAAAGGAAAACTGCCATTACATCTATTAGCTATCCAGCCTAATAGCTAACCATGGCTGATCAGGAATTAGTGACGAGGTTCAACATGGAATCTGACACAAGGACCCAGACTTTTATTAAATTATCACAGTGTTTAATCAATTTACCAAAGTTTTCCCCCAACTATCCATCCAGTTTATGGGCTCAATTGCGAAGTGAGCCCTGAGGACTAAAGACTCACAGATTTAATTGATCTCAGGTGCTAAGTGAGTGAGTGTGTGCCACATGAGCTCAAATAGGTATACATGGGATTTTAAGTTTGTTGCTTCCCACACAGCCAAGGCACAGGAGACGGCTGGCTGATTCCAAATTCTTGTTTTACAAGCTGGACAACAGGTCCGTTCCATTCCGTGGTCGTGTGTCGTGCTGTTGTTTACCTTTGTAATTTCCGGTGTTTCCTTACGGTCTCTTTGGAAAACGTCACAACGCTTTGAACTATGGGTGATACCCTTTGGCGAAGTCTACATCGATGCAGACTCACAGAAAGTACTCAGTAAGTGTGTACTGAAACTCTCACACCCTTTAAATTTGACATTGGGACAACCCTAGGCCCTAAAGAATTTTGCATGCACACACACCAAAGTCCATGAGTATGTGAGTCCGGACTTTGGGATTGGGCCATTGAAGCAACAGAGAGGTGTTGGGTGGGAAAAAGCCACTACCCAGCCACAGAAGAAAAGGAAAGAAGAAGAGAAGAAAACTGAACTTGTTACTTTGAAAATGTGTTAAATATGATAAACATTTGAAAATCTTTAACCATCCTAGTGTGGAATTCAAGTAAAATTGTGAAAAATTATAATGATAAAAGGCTATATTCTGTATTTATTGTTGATCTTAATATGAGTTACTTTTTGACATTCTTTGAATGTCAAAAATGATGATCTACTGGTACATGAACGGCAACAATGTTGCCTCATGTTGAGAATAAAGGGATTGTGATTACTGTATGTCTTCATAAGAAGATACAGTACAATCTAATAGTGTCTGACCTGTCCATGGCCTGTGACAGCAGTTAATACAGTAGGTATCCCTCCCAATAGTGTACTTACATTCAAATAGGAAAAAAAAACAGGAGACACTACAGTCTGTCTGGCTTCACGCTCCATTCGATTTCAGTTTCAGCGCTGTGCCAGCGCAGTGAAAGAATTCTGGCACAAGACAATTTTATGTGGTCCAGCTTACACCTCCACCCTTATCCTCTCTCATTCACTCCATCACTCTCTCATTCACTGCATCCTTTTCACCATCTTTTTTTCACTCCATCTCCATCCCTGGATTTCTGTCTGTCAAAACCACAGCCATCCGGCTGTCTCTTTGTCTTTTTCCTTCCATCCCACTCTCTCTGTGTCTTATTCTTTTATCACTTTTCATTCAATTTCCCTCCTCGCTTTATCACTCTCTGTCTCCTTTGTACTATCGGCCTGTCTCTAATGTTTCATTCCATTGCACTTGTGCTTTTTGTCAGCATTGCCTTGATTCACACACACACACACACACACAGTTGCAAACTTCCAGACCTGGGAGCTGCCCAGTGTGAGTAGTGCCTTGCCTGTTGGCACCTTGATGAAATTTGTTAAGAGTTGACAGTATGAAGGGAAGTCCATCCGTTTCTTCAAATCAAACTTGCAACCTCAGCCAAATGCGACAATCAGGGATCGATCATCATCATGTTAATGATGGTGTAAGTACGGTATGGCTGAGAATTGGTTTCATTTTTTTGATACAATGTCTAAACACTGGCTAAAATTCAGTAACAAATTATACTTACATTGTAGTTAGGATATAAAAAACTATATCTTACTTAAAAAAAAAAATACTCTATGGATCTCTACCAAAAACATTTCTTTATCAAACAGTAGAAGCCAATTCGCAAATATTAACACAAGCAGCTATACAGAAAATAGATACAAAAAATACTAAAACATGATTTAAGGCATTAAAAACAGACAGAGTGACACACAATGAAAGCCAGCTCAGCTGCAGCTAATAATTAACTCCAATATTGATTAAAATGATGATTAGCCACAGGGGTGCTTTGTGCTAAATGCTAACATCAATATGTAACACATTCACAATGACAATACTAGCAGGTGTAAAGGTTACTCTGTTTAAAGTGCAGCTGGGGTTGATGGGAATGTCTTTAGCTTTGCAGGTATTTGGTCATTCAGTTAGCATTGGGCAAGAAAAGAAGCGAGCTTGTGATCCCTCAGAACGGCAGGATAAATCCGGGTTACCACCACTGAGGGGCCCTTGAGCAAGGCCCTTAATCCAAACTGTTCAGTGGCCAGCAGATCAGACTGTTGTTGTACTGGGCAGCTACTAGATGTGAAAGTGTAACTGTGTGAATGTGACCATGGTGTTCTTGAATTAATAAAAGGGGAAAAAATAAAAAATATAATAACAGTGTTGGACAGATTAATATTTTGACCTGATGATAACCCTACATGAAAGGTCAACGTAATTAGGATCTATCCTCTGGGTACCATGATATTTGTACAAAATATCACCTTCAACAATCCAAAAATTGGTAAGATATTTCACTCTGAACCAAAAACGTGGACCAACCTCATGGAGAAGTCTTGAAAATGTTTGCTTTGCCCAACCAACCGCCTAAAACCTAAAGATACTACTACACTACAAAGATACAGACACATCTCTGGGTGTTTTCACACCTACAGTTTGTTTGCCCCGCTGTTGCGGTTTGTTTGGGCAGGTGAGAACGCGGAAATCGAACTCTGGTGCGCACCAAAAGCGGACCAAACAAGCAAACCGAGACCTGCTTGAAGAGGTGGTCTCGGCAGGGCGTCAATCAAACTCTGGAGCGGTTCAATTGTGGTGAGAACTTGACCCGTACTTGAACCGCACCAACTATACAAACTACGGCAGTCTGAGCTAATGTCTCCTGTAGTCAGGTGTGT
>NC_045747.1:3970672-3970908 GCF_008692095.1 Etheostoma spectabile
GTGATGCAGCAGAGCAGCAAACTGTAGCTGCTAGCAGTGTTTATATCACAGAAACAGACTGCGGTCAAGCTCGTTGTCCGTTGCTTGTATCTCCGTAGTCAAACAAGCTGCCGCTGAAATTGGAGACAAACGCTGGCAGAGCAGAGCAAAGTCTCGGTGACCAGAGCAGATGTAGTAACGTCTCTTGCGAAACAACGTCTGATAATTTTAATGAAATGAGCTGGTTTGACCACTAG
>NC_045747.1:3970918-3997509 GCF_008692095.1 Etheostoma spectabile
CACAGGACCTTCTTCCTGTATTTACTTTCTTGCTGACATATCTGACCAATAACAGGGCTGAACATTCTTGCCTGATTTGTAATGACACAATTTGGTGCGATTGGATTTTTCCAGGTAAATGTAATGTATATGGACTGTTTCATATAGCATTTGTCTAGTCTTAACAACTACTCAAAGCACTTTTACATACTACAGGAACCATTCACCGTTCACACGCATTCATACACTGTGGCTGAGGCTGCCGTACAAGGTGCCACCTGCTCATCGGATAAACACTCACACACATTTACACTCCGAAGCACAGCATTGGAAGCAACTTGGACTTCAGTGTCTTGCCAAGGACACTTCGACATGGGACTGCAGGGATCGAACTACCGACCTTTCGATTGGCAGACCACTCTACCGCTGAGCCACAGCCACCCCCCAGGTTATGGTGTGAAACCAAACCAAACCAAACCAAGGCAAATCATTCCAAGTTTACTAACTCACCAACTGATTCGGACCAAAGCAAACAAACTACAGGTGTGAAAACACCCTCTATCTCACAGATGTTCAATATCCAGTCCTACTTGTACAGAAAGAATTCTAAAAATCAGCATTTCGAAGAAGAAAATCATTAACATTGGTAATCTTTGTACCAACGATGGTTGTCTGTTCTTTTTCTGTGTGTGTGTTTGTAGGGCCCTTAGTTTCCTCTCAAAGCCAAAAGTACATCTACCTCCACAATATGACCTGTACAGGCAACTGGTGATGTCCATGCCCAGCCAACACACACACACACACACACACACACACACACACACACACACACACACACCACAACCACACACACACACAACATACCACACACACACACACACACACACACACACACACACACACACACACACACACACACACCCTTCACTGCCACTTTTTCTCTCCCTTTTTAACTCCCCTGCAAACAATACCAATAAATAAATAACTGAGTGTAGAAAGTAATATGTTAGAGAATCAGAAAGCTTCTCACTGCATTTAATTTGCCCAAGAGTTTAATCATCATCCTCAACATGCAGTTATATCTAATCTACTGATTTAGTCCTTAATTTAGATTGAGAGAGAGAGAGAGGTATGAAGAGGATGAATTAGAGAGTGTGGGAGAGAGAGGACCGAGAGGTGAGCGTGAAGCGCTGCAGATACTGACACAAGAGTTGATGAGACTAACAGGTTTGAATACAAAATAATGAACTAAATACAAGTTCACCAAAACACCAACCAATAATTGAGGGGTGGGTTGCTCAATCTCAAACTCCATGAGTCTTGCTTCATTAGAGCCTATTGTAAGGAAAAAGCTTAACGTGGTTTAATGTACCTAAACAATGATCAATGATCACCATACTTCTCTCTTATATTGCTCCTCATAACCACTGAAAACTGTTAAAAAATCTAACCCAAAGTCCTATGATTATGGCCTTTTTTGAGATAGCCCGACATCATCACATACCCTCCACCATACCTAGAGATTGGCAGCGTTTTATTTCCGTTAGCCTAATAGCTGGTTTGATTGGCATTGAGAGATGATTTTATGGAAAGTACCACAGTCCCCTAGCTTCAATTTTTTTTCAGTGGTTATGAAGAGCAATATGAGATAGAAATTTGGTCATTGTTTAGGCACATTAAACCATGTTAAGCTTTTTCATCACCATAGGCGCCAATGACGAAGAAAACTTTAATTTGAGATAACTTCCATAATCGCTGGATTTTGGTTTAGTGTTTTGACAAGTGTTCATGACAATTTACGTATGGCCGTGAGAAATTTGGTGCTCATTGATCGTTTTTGTGGCTTTGTTGGCATCTGTCGCTCAAGAATTATGTGAGTTATGAACTTTATTTTTTAAATAAATTGAGCTTGAGGTTTTCAAAAAAAGTGGTGGGTACAAAATGACCCATGATGAAACCTCACGCGTACCCACTGATTTTTTAAATAATCAACAATTGACAGTTTCAATTGTAACTCCTTGGCAGTGTGTGTGTGTGTGTGTGTGTGTGTGTGTGTGTGTGTGTGTGTGTGTGTGTGTGTGTTGTTTTTTGAGGGCAAGGCAAAGTCTACCATGACCCGCTGAATGCTTGGCAACAGACCAGCGCTGCCTGGCTGCCTGTTATCCTTTTTACATGTGCAGACAGTCAGATGCATGCAGTATATACAAAATAATAAACACAAATAGACAATAAGCAAATGCAGTCTTATTCACTCTTGTTCTGTATGCTCCTCTTTCATTCTAAAACATAAATGGTGTAACAGGAAAAACACCATCAGGTTATACAGGTATATTAATCTATAAAGAAGAAACAAAAGATGATCATGTCAAAGATGCAGTGGGTGGATAGTATTTAAACAATACACTCTCTCTGACTTCTACTTTCCTATAAAAATAATAAAGTCTCAATCTCAACAATATTATTCATAAACTGATTGACAGGAAACAATACAAGAAAAATAATGAGGGGTGAGCAGGGTAGACAGCCTGTTGGAGTTAAAGTGGAAGTGGGACAGATGACAGGTGAGAGAGAAAAAGCAAGAGATGTGAAGGGAGAGTGACGCAAAATTAGAAAGTCAAATAAAGAATGAGACAAAGATGGAGGGAGGCTGAAAAAGAGATCTGGGATCACTGCACTCCTGTCACTCGTGTGCCTTTGCTAGTTACCATCCATAGATTAATGGGTTAAAGTATCTCAGGAGCACAGTGACATAGTTACTGGTCTCCATCGTCAATAACACACACACACACACACCCACACACACACACACACACACACACACACACACACACACACACACACACACACACACCACACACACACACACACACACACACACACACACACACACACACCACACACCACACACACCACAAACAGCAACCACACACACACACACACACACACACACACACACACACACACAGTATTCACCCATATTTAGATTTTAATTACTAAAATGTGCACACAAACTAACACACCACATCAACACACCACAACTTGGAGTGAGTCCCTTTTAGCGGTGAACTGAACAGAAGCCGTGTGTTAAGTTTAACAACTACATTGTTTTTACTGCCAGAATTGCTTGTAAGTTAAATGCGTCCTAAACTTACTGTAAAATACTGTGCTGTAAACGGGATAAAATTCCCACTAAACAAACCTTCCAACAACATTTTGTTAAACTTCAAAAACCTGATTGTTCTACCTTGTTTTGGACATGCATTATATGATCTACATTATAACAGCTGCTCATATTTGTCCAAATCCAGTGCCACATTTGTGTTTTATGTGGTTTATTATAAAAAGACAGATCCACTACAGATGCTAAAGACAGGCAGCACCTTCGCAAACTTGTATAAGTTACGACTGTATATCCATCTATTTGAAAATAGATTTCAAACTGTTGGGAACCGAGCATTGGGGGGGAAACACTATCTTTTTAACAAAGATCTCAGAGCATGTGACCTCTGAAACAAAGGAAACCACATGTCCCACATCCTGCCCTTTCTAAACAAAGAGAATGCAACTGTAAAAGCCTAAAAGTCACACCTACATGAGAAAAGATGGCCAGAGGTCTAAAAGAACTACAGAAGTGGAGTTCACACCTACATGGCTCCTTTAAGAACTCTGATTCCCTATTGGCCGGGGTCCCTGAACGCAGCAGGGGTCTGTTCCCAGGTGACCGGGGATATAACTACTGGTAGTTAAATAAATTCTATTATACTTTAAAGAGCAGGTGTTTGTGATTATTTGTGTATATGTTGCAGTTACAGCTGCTTGAATTTTGCCCTTCCCGTTCAATTTATATATATGAGATAAATTAATCAAATTAATTAAGATCTGTATTTTCAAAGAGAACACCACATATGTGACACGTGTTTTTCCAGTTCAGTTATTGGTCCCTGATTCCAGGGTAGCGCTGCGTTTTGATTTTCTTGTCATTTTTTTGTAAAGGTAGCCTACTAATACACATATTCATAACTTTAATAATAATGGTAAAACATCTTGGATAAATTTCTAATGATTTAATATGTACCTTCCTAATCCCCAACAAAATTCAACACCAGTATTCAGTCTGTGAACTATTGTCC
This sequence comes from Etheostoma spectabile, assembly GCF_008692095.1. Taxonomy (NCBI): domain Eukaryota; kingdom Metazoa; phylum Chordata; class Actinopteri; order Perciformes; family Percidae; genus Etheostoma; species Etheostoma spectabile. The sequence goes on from NC_045747.1 coordinate 3,975,028, forward strand.
ACCAAGAAACTGAATGACCTTTTGCCCAAGAAATTATATCACTGTACATTTCCAAACCCACAACAGCAGCACCTCTCCCCAGCAGTTAGTAATCCAGGCGGGTCATCCCACCTACACACCGTGATTCATGTTTTAGAAATTTAGTTCATTACGTCAAATTGACCTGCAAACAACGAATACAGAGTGGGGCAAAGATCCCGCGACAGTGATCATGGAGGAGACAAGTGGTGGCAACGTGAATAATTAAAGCATGAACTAGCAGAAGAGGAATATAATGTTATTGTGGTGAGAACAACGTGGGTGGAACGGAGTTAGAAACACACCTTTGGCTTCTTTACTGAGACTGCAACATTTACACAAAAATACAGTATTTCTACCTTTAACTGTCACAATGTTATTGCACAAAGCTAAACAATAATACAAATAAATAATTGTAAGTAGTGACGGTGCCACATCTGTTCAACCTAACCGCTGATATAGCTTAGTCAGTGCAAGCTGAGAACCTAAATGAATGTCTTTTTTGAGCGCCTGTCAAAATTACTCATATTACTCTTCCAGAAATGATGCAGAGTAGTGTTTCCTTTTCTGCAACCCATCTAGTATGGTTATGTTTAGGCAACTGAAACTACTTGGATTCAGTCATGGAGAGATCACCGTCAAGATTAAAAGAAACAATGGAAAGAGGGGACAGTCAACATTTGCCTACTTGCAAGAGGTTGCAGTCAGAAGAGAAAAGCTAATTTTAAGGGTTTTGTCTAGTGAGGAAAGCCTATGATTGCTACCGGTTAAGTTCGTAATTGAATGGCAAAAACAACTGATTGTAACATTTCCAGTAATTTGAGGAACGTTTCATAGCATGTGCTGTCGATGGCACATTATTAGGCGTTGGCTTTCTATCTCCTTGTCTGTCGTTGGTCATGCACGGCTTTAAGGGTGGCAAAGTCAGTCTGTCAGTGGGTTGGTTACTACACCATAAGGTTCACGTTTTTTGTGACATGCCTCGTCAACTATTCCACGGATTTCCATTGAATGTGGTACAGACATTTATGTTCCCCTCAGGATGAATTGTTATCACTTTGGTGACCCCTTCACTTTCAGAATCAGAAACAGAAAAGTATCAATGTCAGTGGGGGTCCGGGGCTTTGGTAATAAGGTCAGGGGTTCAAACTGTTTGTGCCCGGGCTGAGAGGGATTGGCTACAATTTTTGCTGGCCGCCTCAGCATCCTGGAGGCATACAGGTCCTGGCGAGACGGCAGATTCGCAGCCAATCACCGTCTCAGCAGAGCGGATGATAAGCTGAAGTGTGCCCTTGTCCTTGGCGGTGGCAGCAGCGTACCCGATGGTGATGGAGCAGGCTGAGGATGGACTCAATGATGGCGGTATAGAGGTGCACCATCATTGTCTGCCAGGTCCAGCTGCTGCAGGACGTACATCCTTGTACTGGGCTTTTTTAATGATGAGGGAGCTGATGTTGAGTTCCCACTTGAAGTTCTATTTATCAGCTCAAATTTATAATATGTACAGTACTTGCAAACTTAATGGCATTCCAATTGGCCTCAGCTTAACTTTGTGTTTAGTGCTAATTAGTATATATGAGCATCAAGACATTTTACACAAAGATAATGAACATGGTAACAATTTTGACTGCTAAACATCATAATGTTAGCTGTGTCACTGTTAGCATTTAGCATTCAAAACACTGCTGTGCCTTAGTACCACCGCACAGAGCTGCAGGCATGGCTGGAGTCCTTTTTCAAAATTGTGATAATACTTATCCTTTGTCTGTCCTTTGACTAGTGAAGTGATAATTTACATTTTGCTTACATATAAATTCAGTAATTAGTGGCTGGTGTGTGTGTGTGTGTGTGTGTGTGATGCCAAACAAGCTTGACCCATATTGGCTGTCTTATTCATCAGGATATGTCTCCAAGGTGTCACCGTGGCAACAGGTGTACTACTACCGCAAATGTCAACAGCAAGGACAACCAAGCCATGAAGGAGATTGTGTCGATCTGTAACTGAAAGTAAGCACAAGCACACAACCACAACCAAACACACATTCTGAGTGATCAGAGTCTTCGGATGTGTGATAGTGGATTGGAGCAAAAAGGAACTGGCCCTCACTGACAAGTAAAATTAGACTTGGTATAAAAAACACAACACAGACCCACCTCTAACAACTGATCAACATAACAAAATCCTGTTTTAAATGTAGCTTATCTCACTCACTTTTCTATATACTGTAGGTTAACCGAACATGGCATTCACATATACTTCTTAATCTATATCTCTCACATTAGATTCTCAAACATGCACGCACACACACAGCTCTTTAACACCCTCCCCAATGAACTGAAAAGAGGAAACAGTTATTGGAGGAAACACTGCGTGTAACTGTAGAATGGCCAAAAACAAAAATAAATACTATATACAAAGGGCCTCAGTTTACATGCATGTATAGTTTAAACTGCAACAATAATGTATTGCATGAGAATACATTTCTCTACTTCTTGAATTCCTCTTTTTAAATTAGGCCACATCATGCATCACATTCACGCTGCACTCAATCGGCTAACTGCTCTAATCTGTAGCTTCAGATGGGTGCGGCAGTAGAGAAAAATTCTAAATTAATTTCCTACACAACAGAGTCTCCTCCTCTAGTAATAATCAGAATGAGCCTTCCCACATAGAACATGAGATTCATATTATGATGTTGTGTACCTTGAGCACAAGCTGTTTAGGATGCAAGTTTGTTGTGTCTGAAAAGCACCAGTGGAACGAAGGAAAAATCAATGCACTATAATGCTGCAATATTTTTGGCCCCATCAATAAGCCGACTGAGGCTCACTCTCAGAGTTGTTATACGCACTACAGTGGCATGGCATGAAGGACTCCACAATAGTGTTATATAACATCAACCCTTGAAAATGCTGAAAATAAAAGTCCTTGAACAACTGGATGGACAAGGTCAGTGCTTCCCTGTAAATAATCAAAAGACAGATTTAAAGAATCCACAGGATGCATTGACAACTAAACTGCTAACAGTTCCCTTGTGTTGCATTTATGTATTGTGTATGTGTTCTAACAATAGACTGTAACAATGATGGACTTAGCATCAGTGATGTCACCCCCATTGGTTTGCAGACTGCCATTTTAAAGCAGGGAGTTTGTATTTTGGCCATCGCCATCTTGATGTGTTGGCGCCAGAAGTGACCATATTTGGAAAAGACGGCGTAGCCAGTGTTGTGTGTGGTTATAATGGAGCCGCGCTAAGCTAAATGCTATAGAGGTTAGCGAACGCTGAACAAGACATTTTTAGGTGACCAAAATGCTACATTTAACTATGATGAAATGAAAACACACAGTGAGAGGGTCAAAGTTTTAAGATGAAAACATGTAAAACACCCAAAACAAGATCACGGCTATTTCAAAAAGACTTGAAACCAGCAATTGAGACAATAAACTCCCCCCCTGCTGGAAATAAGATAAAATGGCTTCACTTTTTAGGATCGGAAGCTGCTGCTTGGTTCTAAGATGTGAAATTTGTTTTCACATGACCGGAGATCCTGTATCTCACTGGGATATTTCTAGCTAAATTAAGAAAAAAAAGTTTATCTGCTATAGTGAAGATATGCTTGACACAGGATTTTGAAACCCAATACTGAAACTGGTATTTTAAGCCATGCTGGCAGAATAACTATCTGTCTGGTTGTCGTTCGGTCCAACAACTATGGCATGGATTGACATAAAAGTTTGTACAGACGTCTATGCTCCCCAGATGTTGAATCCTACTGACTTAGAGTTCCTCTAAACCAATATGGACAACTATTGGATGGAGTCCCATGTCAAATTTGTACTAACATTCTTGTCCTTCTCAGGATGAATTGTGATCACTTTAGGGGATGTCAAAACCACTGACCCCCTGCCCGCATGCATGGACTCCGGACTCCACTTTGAGAATCACTGTGGGATGTGCTTTACTGACTTACTGTAGTGGAGGAAAATAGTGAACTTTAAAGTGTTGGATTTTTTTAATTGAAATCTCCTTACACAATCATTATAATGTATATGTTTTGAAAATAAGACACAGAGAAAGAACATTTTCCAACATTTCTGATTTCAGTAGTAGTATACATGTATCTTAAATAAACAGGAGAAGGCTTTTTATTTAAAAAAGAAAACATTTTATAATACAATATTTAAATGTTCTGCCTCTTGAACCACTGGCATTTCTGCGGGTCACAGGATTGAGAACCACACAGTTTCACCTTTTTATTCTCCGACCAGGGCTATCTGTTATCTCAATAAACACCTCTGTTTGCCTCTGTTGCTTTTTAATCCTTTTCCTTTTTTCCTGGCGCTTTTCAATGTTCTCCCTTTACACCTACACACTCAGCCCCACCTCATCTTCCATCCCCCTTTCCACTCGCCAATCCATCTATCCATCCATCCATCCATCCCATTTGGTGGAACTCTCAGTGGATCACTTGGGCTATTTATAAAAGCATCAAAGCCCACAGCTTCCAACACACAGCCACTAGAGAGAAAGAGGGGGAGATAGAGCGTAAGATGGCGGGAGAAGTGGAAAGCTGGAGAAATGGCAGAAGGAGGAGAGAGGGAAAGAATGATGAAGGGTAAGCAAAGGGAATAATGGGCAGAGATAGGGAGCAAAAGATGCAGAGAAATTGGGGAAAGAAGAGAAGATGAGGAAGAGAGAGAGAAAACAGATGGCGTGAGAGAGAAAGAAGAAAGCATGGGGTCAAAAGAAAATCGGGGAAACAGAGCACAGAGGAGGTGGAACAATGAAAGACTGGATGACAGAATCAGATGTGTTTTATCCATTTCCCTTTGCTTCCGGATCTCAATGATACACCTAAACATCAGCTGTGTGTGTGTGTGTGTGTGTGTGTGTGTGTGCGTACGTTTTTCTGTTTGATATGTTAGTGCATGAATAACCGTTTTGTTTTTGTGCATGCATTTGTGTGATCTGTCTGTGTGTGTGATCTGTCTGTGTGTGTGTGTGTGTGTGTGTGTGTGTGTGTGTGTGCATGCATGCGTACGTGCATGTGTTTGTGTGTGTGTGTAGGAGGCAGGTTTTGCATCCGGCGACCTCCCACCCACACAGGTTGCGGTTGCAGTAGCACCTGAGCTGTGTTCGCCACCGCCAACAGACCCAGTGTTTGCAAATGTTCACTAACTCATTTGAACCTGAATAGGCTCATGAAAAGGCGGAAAACGTATAATGTGAATCCAGAGGAACTGTGGGCACCGTGCCAATTAGCAGTTTGATGTTAGCAGGTGAAAGAGACGCCAGATTAAACCAAAACGCAGAAGACACCATGAGTCAAAAGGAAAGCTTCAATAGTGCATTTTTATAAATATATACATTTTTGCCTCTTGAAAATTGCTAATAGCTGCAGCAAACAACACCTTTATGGGCTTAAGTGCAATCTACACTCCATGCCTACACCATTTTATCTCTCCCTATTCCTCTCTATCTCTTGTCTCTATGTTCCTCTTCTTCCCAGTCCATTATCTCCTCTGCCTGGCAGAAAAATCTCACCCACCACCTCTCTGCTCGAGTGTCATTCCAGCATACCTTTTTCATTCATTTTCAACCATTTGTCTTGTTTAATTTTTTTATTTTTTTTAGAATATACTGTATGTAATTGTCCTCAGCCTTCAGGAACATACCACTTGAGTTTTGTGCAGCTGTTTTGAACAAGAATATGTTCTAAATTCTTTAAAATTAAACCGGCTGCAAAAACAATTTTCGCCAATTTGTCTTGATGGCATCATCAGCAACAGCAGAGCATGATATTGTATGCAAAAGCAGACCTCATATACACAATAAAAGGATTATGTTTAGAATTCTGAATAGAATGGTGGATTGAATACATTATGGAGAATTTTACAAAGCGTGCATCTCTATTTCTGCCCTAATTTAATTCAATTCAATTTTATTTATAGTGTCAATTCATAACAAGAGTTATTTTGAGACACTTTACAGATAAAGTAGGTCTAGACCACACTCTATAATGTACAAGGACCCAACAGTTCTAGTAGTTCCCTCCAGAGCAAGCAACAGTGTGACAGTAGTGAGGAAAAACTCCCTTTTAGGATGAAACCTCGGACAGACCCAGGCTTTTGTTAGGCCGTGTCTGACGGCCGGTTGGGTTGAAATGAAGAGTGGCAATAACAGTCACAGTAAAAAAATTATGGAGCCGTGACTACCCATCAGTAAACCTTTTCTTTAATTCCTTTTTTTCAAGCCTAGCCTTCTGTTTTTTCCCTGTATTCTGTTACTGTAGTATATGGTCTCTGTACATTAGGTTTCCTATTACATTATATTACATTACATTTCATGACCACAGAGAAAACAGCACTTTTTTGTTACTGCTCTCTGAGGACATGGAACATGCTTTTCATCCTTCTGTTTTTCCCTGCGCCTGCTATGAGCTGCGAACTTGAACATGTGATCTTCCTCTCCTTCCTACACCCTTCCCACTCACTTTCTCCCCCTTTTGTCTCTCCCTCTTCCCTCTATGAATTCCACCCCCACTTTATCTTCCTTTGCTTCTCCCTCGTCCCCTTGTCATCTTGCCATCCTCCTTTTCCATATTTGCAAGCATCTAACACTGTTTTCTCCATCTAATTCTCCCTTCCCCTCCTTATTGCCCTATGTGCTTTCTCACACTCAGTCCCCCCTCCATCCCTCAAGCTCTCTGAACAGATAATTTGTCAATTATCCCAAGTCTGTGAGGAGACAGCGGAAGACACTCAACAGCCACACGCACACACACACACACACACACACACACACACACCACACACACACACACACACACCCACACACACACACACACAACACACACACACACACACACACAACACACACACACCACACAACACACCACACACACACACACACAAACACACCCCACACACACCCACACACCACACCCACACAAACACACACACCACACACACAACCACACACACACACCACACACACACACACACAAACCCACACACACACACAACCACACAAAACACACACAACACACACACACACACACCACACACCACACAACACAACACACCGCTTGAACAGCAATACTGTATATAGGGTTACACGATATGCAAAACCCAGCCAGCCTCACTGCTCTCATTCGCAGTAAAACACTACCCAAATAGCTGGGTTTGTCGTCCAAAATTGGAATTACAAGCATCTAAACCTCACCCCTGCAGATGTGGTTAAATTTGGAGTTACATTTTGTTCGTCATAAAGAATTGTAGCTGTTGTCAGCTTAGATTTGATAGATATTGGGCATACAGATGGACAGTAGAGTTGTCGATTATACTACAAGTTTCGTTGGATACCTTTTTTCTACAACAAACTGCACTCTATACAGCAGATACGGTGTGTAATGGAAAGTTTAAATATCACTGAAATCAGCTCTTATTTTGACTTAATGTCAGGTCTTCCTGATATAATGTGCAGTAAGCTGTTGACATTTACAACAAAGCAAGAAAGACAAAACTGTGGGCCCAAATCAATCATTACTACTAATACTAAAATATACCTGCTTGAGTATATAGCAGTATGTAGCAGAGGCAAATCTAACCTTTTTTTTAACCCATGACGAGGAACAATGAAGACCGAGAGGAACATGTTGGCCACGAAATTAACATTTGCTAAAATATGCTTCCTCTTCTGGATCACTAACACGTAAAGGAACCAAAACTGAGGAGGTCAAAGATCAGAGCTTCAAAATACTGTGATGCTATAATTTAAAAAAAAAAGATCATTTCAGAGTGGCCTGTGGAATATAACAAGATCTGAACCAAGTAGCGAGAGCAAACAAACGAGCCACACCGCCTGAGACAGTACTGGCACCGACCGGTTTGTCCTCTCAGTTCTCAAACTACTGATAAACTCCCAAGAGATAGAGAAGCTGTAGAATACACAGCCTGCCAGGTCCTATTAATGATTTGATCTTTCACGGAAAGACATGTAAACACCGTTTTAATTATTAATACAGCAATACATGATTCAGATATAAAATAATCTAATTATACCCTACAATAAATCACGTTGCGTATACACAAACACTTTCCATTTAGTTAGGTGAGGACTGTGACTGTCAAACAAAGACAACTATGTAAACCCAAGAGGCAAAGCACACGTCAGTGTGTGTGTGTGTGTATGAATGTACCTTGCAGAGGAATTCCCTTTCTCCCCAAGCTCTACGGAAGTGATACCCTGCTCAATGGACAAATGGGTCGGAAAGCAACTCAGGACAGGGCACAGCAACAGTACACAGACCTCTGATAAAAACTAAGTGCAAAGTGTTGCCAAGTCTCACACACGCGCAAATAATAATAATTTGTTTTAATTTCATAATTTTAATAATTTCTCCTTCCCTTTTCCTCATTTATCCATCGATCTACCAGTGCCCTCCCTCAGTGCTGGTATCAGAGTGCTTACAGTGGGGGACCCAACACCTGCAACCCCACCCGTTCCTCTCCCGAGGCACAGAGGATCCCTACAGTTCAGCGGATGCTTCCTCTAAACGGCATCACTGACCCATTACTTATACAAATGGGCCAATTACCAGCTAACCCACTGCTGTGCTAAACAGCAACTCTTCTATCCAACAGCATATAGATGGTTTCGTCTTCAATATTTCACTGTTGCTAGGAGACGTAAAAATTCTTGAACACATCCAGTTGGCTGTTAATACAAGTGGAAAAGACATAGACTTCAGGCAAATTGATAAAAAAAAAACAACAACACAAAAGCCAAAAGCACCGCTATATTTCTTGTGTGTGGACTGGACATGTTTCTCTGATAGCTTATGTCATGTCCTGTGGAAAAGCCCACAAAGCCGGTGCTGGATCTGAACGAGACAGGGATCGGAGAAGTAAAGCAAAGAAAAGCAAAGGTTAAGGTTTCTTCGTCAGTATGAATGGGTCAAACGGCACCAAGTCCTAAGGATTTAATTATCAATATTTTTGGAGGTGGATGAAACCAGCAACAGCCACAACATCATATGTCTCACTACGCTTTATTGTTTCAGGAAGTGAACACTCTATCTCTATTCATGAACTGAACCAAAATGAAGGAACTTAAACCTCTTACTTTATTCTCCAAAATGGGTGCACACAGTTTAACTTTGAGCTTTGTGATGGAGCACTTCTTGCTCACGTGTATCTTAAAGTCATGGAAATACAAGGCCTTTTTCTCAGAAGATATTTTGACACAGTAGAACGCATGGATTGTATTTTTAAAAGGTATAGTGCGTGGTTTCTGTCGCCCCCATGAGGAATTCTAAGTAATGACAGCAACACTGTCGTCGCATCTACATGGTACAAGCCTTCCGTGATCATGCATGAGCACCCAACCCTCCTCCACTCAGTTCTATGCAGCTGAGGACAGGTGGATTGAAAAAAACATGATGGACTCTTCAGAATAGGTCATTTTCTTCACTCAAGTTTCTGTGCGGGACAATCACTGGACAACAAAATCTTCTGAACAGAGCCATACTGAGAATAAGACATAAGAGAGAGTTGTGTGGAGCTGATAGTCCTGATTAGCTTTGTAGCATCTCATTTGCCAATGGCTTGAATGTAACGGATGTTCATTAATATAAATAAATACAATTTTCACTGCTTTTATGAGTCGGCATAGAAGCAGTGTTTTATGCTGACTCCCTTCCTTCTACATCCTTGGTCACTTTCCAACTAATACCTAAATCTACTATAGTATGCTTTACTATCAACAAAGCCCCAAACTGCTGCCTCCACGTCCAGACCTGTCTATGTTGCACCATGTGCTTTCCCACAGAGACCTTTTCCCTGATCTTTAATGGCTCTATTCATATGAAAAGCTAAATCCAAAAACCTCATTATTTTAAAAATAGGTCTCATCTCACATATACTTAAATATGTAGAAAATCAATTGTTCAGTCAATCAATCAAATCTCATGGAGTTGCAAAACAATCTTAAACTGCTATGCTTTAAATGACTCGAAAAGTGACGTTTTGAGTGAAGATTTCAGTCTTGTGGCATGCTCTCATGTCTTTAAATGCAAGTTAGAGTAAAGAGACAAAGAAGTGTGTGTGTGTGTTCCACCTACCTTGACACTGGAATCCCTGCTTGCCAAAACCCCTGTAAAGACATCACACACAGAAAACAGGTTAAACATTGCGCACGCACGCACACACACACACACACACACACACACACACACACACACACACACACAATTTTTAAGACCGATACAAATATTTGGTCAATTAAAAATCCAATATTACGATATATAGGATTTCTCTTACATTATTTATTTATAATTATTTATGAGTTCTCCCTAAAATAATATGACAATAATTTGTTTTATTTTTACAACAGAACAGAGGAACATAATGTATTAAAGTTTTGATCGATAAATGTATAAAAATACAAACTTAAGATATGAAACTGAAAGTCCTTTGAACAAAAATACAATAACAAAAAAAAAAATGTGTTGCCAACAGGGACGTTGTAGAGTGCCCTTTGGGGACAAACTATGCAACGCCAACACTCTAACATGGTGACCGTCAATTTTTATTTTATTTTTTAAATATTCATACATTCATATTCTCTTTTTACATTATGAATGCTGATACCAATAGTTTTAGAATTGCCGAATATTGGCTCTCACACACACCACACACACACACACACACACCACCACCACACACACACACACACACACACACACACACACACACACACACACACACACGGAATTCTGAAACCCTCTTTTTTTGGCCTGAAGACATTTCCATAGAAGCAAATGCCAAATACTGTCTGCCATTTGTGTGTAGCGCTAAAGCTTTTAATGCAAATGTGCACAAATTAAACACATACACACTGAAATATGCAGGCAGTGAGGACCTTCGATTACTGTATGAACACTACATAGTCAACTTACACAAACACACATACTATTCTGAAAGACAGGGCTGCAGCTGCCCCAGGGCAAATGGGTCAACCACACCTAGTCAATGGTTAGGGGAATGCTGGGATGCCTGCAGATGCATGCATACACATTCGCAAACACTTGTGCGAACATACATTCAGCCATGCTAATTTTTCATATTTTGGCTACAAATAGATGTGAAATCATCTATCTATACATCTATAATGATAATCATCAATCTTTCTTTTTTCATTATGCTTATTGACCCAGATAGATAGATAGATAGTCCGTTTGATAATTTAAACAGGCCAACACACAGGGTGCACAGTGTTCATCTATATATATATATATATATATATATATATATATATATATATATATATATATATGAGACCATCCCATTATATTCCCATGAACGTGCACACACAATCTTCTAGGTCAAATCATTTAGCCATTGAGAAATTAAAAAGCCCATCACAGGAGTTAAATAACGGCCGTTTGGGACTAGTGCACAGCACAGTTAATAATAAACGGGACAAATTAGGCCAACCTAGAGCCGGAAACTCATTTAATAACACAAGTGCAGGCACTGTCTAGTAAACCCTCGTGGGTTGCCTGGTGACATGACTGCACAGGTGATTTAGAAGAGATAATGACGAGAGAAAGAGGAGCAGCAGGAGAAATGATGGCTGAAGTTGTTTTAGTGTTTGACCCATGCGTTATCACATGGGTCAGGTAACTCCTTTCTCTGAACTTATTTCTGGCTGCAATTCACTGCTTTTGGAGGATGTTCCATTTTTGCTCAGTCTCTCAGTTGCTCTGCCTACTTCCAGAAATACCATCAAACAATGGTCTGCAGCTATTCCTTTCTTATTGGTGCAGCCCACATATCTCTCCGTCTTCCCTCCTGCCCTACCCATATAGCATCAACAAGTACAAGAATAAGTCCAAATCAATGTTTATTTTGAGAAATCTGTGCAGCCAGTACAGCCCTCCCACTTTTATTCCTGCTGTAACTTTATGATGTAATAGCCTACTATCAAACACTACAGCCATTTTGTCTTTTTCATTTCAATAGGCCTCATCTCTCCCTTTCTCTGCACTTATTTCATTTAAATTGCCATTTAATCTGCAACTAAACTCAACTTGTCCAATCATTCTCTCCCTTCTTTAACCTTTATATTCAATCTCTAGGTGCACTCACTCATGTCAAACTTAAATAGGCTATCTGTCTCTCTTTTGTTTAACAATATGCCATATCTTTCTTTACATAAGTCTATAACAGCACAACATATTACATGAAGTGAAATCTATTCTTTTTTTTTTTTTTTTTTGTTTTAAATGCGTCCTGTGAGCCCCTTCATCCATCCCTGTTTTCGCTCCTCACCAGATGAAGTCGGTGCAGTGGCTGCAGAAGGTGGGCTGCTTGAAGAAGCGCGCGATGAATTTGTGGTCTTTCACCTCGTGCACGTTCTTCTGGCGGAGGGCTCCTTGGCGCGCGAAGCCCCGCATGGGCTCGCGGGGTCCGTCCTCCCCGTCGCTGTTGGCCGCCGCAGAGTCTGCCATTCTCTTTCAGACTATCTGTGGCAACTGTCTTTTTTTTTTTTTTACTTAACTAACCAACGCAAGTTGTTGGCGTCTCTGGGGTTGCAAAAGTCGCTTGACGGTAAACGGTGAGGTTGCAAACAGCTGATAGTTAGCTTTTGGTTTGTTTGGGGTTTGTAATCTTGTCCTTCAGAGTAGACGAGCTGCCGCTGCGCTGCTCTCTCTCCGCTTCCTCCTTTTCTTCTGACAGAGAACAGTCGAATACGAGAGAGGAGAGAGAGCGAGGAGGCGAGAGAGAGAGAGAGAGAGAGAGAGAGAGAGAGAGAGAGAGAGAGAGCGAGCGAGAGACCGAGAGCTTTCACTTCCTTAGGTCTACTTTGTCTTGTCACATAAGAGCTATTTGGAGAGTTTGAACTGTAAACCGTTAAAACTCATTTAGGCTATCTCTTCACGCCAAGTCACTTTCGACCTATTAGTGTAGTTTAATTAGGTTTTTAAACTTTCAAAAACCAAGCATTCACAAAGAATGGTTGCATAAGCCTATATCAAATATTAGAAAATAATCTGTATTATGAACTTGTTTTTCCTCATCAATTTCCTCATAGTAAAGGTTATGCTAAATGTTAATCAGAATATTACCATTTTGTTGACTGCCCAGTTCTTTAATGTTAATGAAGTGAGTTTGTTGTCTCTGGAGTGGGTGAAATCATTGAGCACTATAGCCTATATGTTTTACATTGGAATACTCATAATACATCGGGGCATAGTAAATATTTATGGATTAAAGGTTCCATGTCATGACAATTTCACTTTATGATTTTTTTTTTTAACATTAATATGACTTCCCCCAGCCTGCCTATGGTAACCAGGGGCTGGAAGTGGCGATAGTTCTAAACCAAGCCCTGGGTATCCTGCTCTGCCTTTGAGAAAATGAAAGCTCAGATGGACCGATCTGGTATCTTGCTCCTTATGAGGTCATAAGGGACAAGGTTACCTCCCCTTTCTCGGCTTTGCCCGCCCAGAGAATTTGGCTCATCCATGAGAGAGAGACATCATGTCTTTCAAACAAGCAAAGTGGCAGCTGGCCACACCCCCCCCCCCCCCCCCCCCCCCCCCCCCCCCCCCCCTCCACTTTGTCCCCCCCTCCCCCTCCTCAAAAGCTACAGACTCAGAAATGGCACATATTAAGAAAAGCTCATTGTGGGACTGGCTCTAGTGGCTGTAATTCTGAACCAATTCTGCTGAATTTCGGGAAAGAGACTTCAGATAGGGTATTAGGGGACCACTAAGGTCTATATAAAAGCATCCAAAGAGCACCATGACATGGGACCACTAAATAATCAGACAACTTGATTTGTCTAACTCCAATCTCGGAACACATCCTCCATTGGTCTGACGACAATTTAGCCTCTGGGGGCAACAGCAAATATTTTGGGGGTTCTGGTGTAGGCAGCAGATATCCAGTAGCCTGGCTCCGCCCTCCTACATACATCGGCTCAATTTTCATTTTCTTTTCAGTACTACGTACTGGGTACGCGGTATAGTGTTGGGTTTTCTCTGGCCAAATTTTTGGCGGTCCATCAGCGAACAGAGGGAGTGGCTGAGAACGATGACGTTGAGGCCGTGCGCTAGAGTTGTAGTTCCGTATTACCGGCAAAGAAAGATGCGAGCAAAGCCATTCGTTCCGCAAATTGAGACGCGAGAATGGAGTTTGAGTTGAGAGGTATCTATGAACAGATATCTGAAAATGAATGCAAATAAAAAAATAAAAACTGATGGGTTCTGATATTGCATTTTGACCAATGCATTCCACATCTTTTGCTCTCCACACGGACTGTTTACCTGCATGGAACCAAAGTCCACCCAAATTGGATTTGTTAAAACACTCGGACTACAAACGAGAACCAGAACACTTCCGATACTAAAACATTGTCCTGTTGCCTACAGATTCTTCATTCATATGCAGATGTCTGTTTATGGAGATTAGTCAGACTGCCAAAGCCTTGCTTTAGCTACATTTTCAAATTAATTTATGCATGAAACGAGGACTGTGGATTTTAGGAAGGGATCTCTTTGCAGTCAGTATTGACAGGACAAACAATTACTGCAAGAACCCTTTCAATTTACACAATTTTTAGAGACAGGGTTGCACAGTGTTACATTAAAATCCAACATATCCATGCGGTCCTGCTCAGTGATTTGTAATATTGTCTACAATGATCTGATACACCACACAACCAATAGATATCAATCATCATCTTATCCACCACTTCCTTCATATGGAACTTGTGAATTCATGTTTTCAGCGTTGGAAGTTGAGAACTGTTTGGCATTCAGGTGGTAAAAGTCGGGACTAATCATTTTTTACTGTGTTTCATCTGCAGATTGTGTCAAGGACCTCAGTCTGAAAACACATTTAAAAAGTAGTTTTACATGTCCGTTACATGCTCCAACTGCTCACCTTGACATGCAAAATGATGATGCATGATCTATTTTGAGATTCACTTTTATCTGGAGCAAGTTATGCAAATACTGATGCCTATATGGAACAGCAGAATAAACATAATTTCTTAAATCTGCAATATATACTGTACAGCCAACAGTAAACACAAAGAATCACGTTGCTCATTTCCAAAAAGAGATATATTCCATTTGGGGAAGGAAGATAACACAGACTCTATAAGTCTGAGTGCTGGCATTGAAAGCAAGCACAGTTGCTGAGTTCTGATTCATCTTAAGAACTTTGCTTTCAAAGGGATTTTGGAGGATCATCATCTGCGATTGTTGGGTGAATTTCATGTCACAAAGTTTTCTAAGATGCACATGAGGTATTCATTTATATGATTTCCTGAGTCATTTGATCTGTAAATATGATACCAAGACACCTGTTTAACCATCACTGCTGTGGCAATGATCTCCTACCTGTTTTAAGGCCACATAATCTCAGCCAGAGTGACAACCATCGTCCCAACTGGTCCATGCTGTGCATCATGGCAGTCAGATGGCAGTGAATGACCTAGATGAGATGGATTTAGCTGCAGGATTGATAACAGTGTGCAGCTTTCCCTGGTTTAATCAATAAAAGGTTTACTGTAGATTTAGCTAGCAGCTCAGATGTCAGTTTGCAACCTTTCTGGTCCTTATTACTTTGCCTGTTCATTCATACAAGTACAATCTAACATTAGAGTCATTGTGACATAACCATCTGTCTAGACAGACGGTAGTCTGTGAAATAATAAGAGCCTAATTTGCAACGATACCAGGCATCAAGAGTCACTGGTGGTGATGTAAGCATACCCTGCGGAAACCTGACTGGACCTGAGTGTATGTATAGATTGTGACACAGTGACCTCTCATTTCACACCATAAGGTGCTAATCTCTTTCAATTTCATCAATAGGATGTTATGTAACTATTTCCCTGGGCCATTGAACTAGGGCGGATGCCTATGCTGGTGAGCCAGCTTGGATGTCCAGTAAGATGTGGATGACAGCAGGTATGTCACTGGTGTTATCATCAGCAAAATCCCATAAAATCACTCTTATTGATCTTTTTTTGAACAATACATACCACAGTCATGCTAGCAGCTCTGTGATTCTATACTTTTAATGCTATGGGTGCACGATTCATAAAATTTCACAATTCAGTATTGATTTTTAGGCTCTATTAAAAAAACGATTCAGAGGATGGACATGTAGTTACTTTTCCCATGTGATAGTATAAATGCCATTACAAAACCCCCCAAAAAAATTGAATCGATTTTTGGAATTCTATGAATACATTTTGAATCGGTAGAGCTTGAATTGATTCATACATGTGAATTGAATTTTTCTGCCAATGTCAACTTGCTAACTTGCTGATGTCTATCTGGTGTGATGTTTACCAAATTCACCATTTTAATGTAGCACTCTAGCATGTTAATTTTTGCAAATTAATTCTAAACACAAAGTATAGCTAAGGTGAATGAAATGGAATTTTGCTTGAGATTGGTCAATAATCAAATGATAGCAGGGCTATAAATCTAATGGAGTTACACGTCACGTTTCCATTTATTATGGCTTATTCTAAACACTAAGCAGGATTTTTTCATCCTGCTGCCATTATTTTTTTACAAGAATATGTTTACGCAATCTAAAACATTAATACTAAATGTCCGAGCTTTTCTGAGTACATCTTACACTTACCATGTTGTGTCAACCTCCAGCAATATAACAGTGAGAAGTCCATTGTAGAACAGATACATATACACGTATGTGTTTCTCACAGTCTCACATCACTCTCTAAATACTTGTGTAGCTTATGAAATTAATAACAGCATGGTCTGCTGACACAGCTAGATGGAAGCCTTTGTTAGCTTTATCTGTTGCATCTGTTTACTATGAAAACTCAAAAAAACTGCTAAGAAAACTTCACCAGGAACATTCTCACAGCAGACGTTTTGACTTGTCATAGTAGGAAAAGCACAGGTGTTACTGATAACACTAACGGTGGCTATGGTATGTTAATGTGTTCCAGGGCAAGTGAGCCAGAATGCACAATACCAGGAACCTGAAATCAAAGCATCTAAATGAAATTCAACCATCACTAATTTCATCATTTACACATGTACTTTTCCTACTGTGACAATTCAAAATGGCTTCAGTGAAAAATGTCTATTGACCAGAATGCAAGCTTCAAGATATAGCAACTAAAGAGTGTGGATCACTTGTTTAGCATTGTTACTGACCTATTTTGAGTGTGCCATCCATTTCACTCTCATTCTTTCTCTTTGTGTTTAACTTATGACTTAAGAGCTTTCTTTAACTCGTCGGAGCTGAAGAAGACCATTATGGCTCTGTTCCATTTAGTTATCCAGCCAGATAGGTCAGTAAGCGTTCGGGTACACCCCCATAAAGTTATCAGTTACACCTGTGTTTGACGAAAATGTTTGCTATAAGAAACGACTTTACGGACATGCCACAGTCATGCTAGCAGCTCTGTGATGCTGTACTTGAGCTTTAAGCTAACTTTTATTCCTATGGGGTGCACGATTCCGGTACCTTGCAATAGCACACCCAAATTGAGCACACCCCCATAAAGTTATCAGTTACACCTGTTTTTTGATGAGTCAAAATGTTTGCTATGAGAAACGACTTTATGGCCCGATGCTAATGTCCCCTTTAAACCCTAAATCACCTGGTATGTGATTGAGTGTGAGAGGCTGCAAGGGCTCGAATTGGTATAAAATAGAAATGGGACAACACTTTGCAACATATAAACTTACCTTGACGACGCCAAAGCATGTTATGTACAAATGTGGGTTGGAGTCCTTTTTTTAAAAACTTTTTTTCACGGCCAAGGCGCTTAAGGGGCTGTTAGGTTTTCAGCTTATCTGGACTCAGTTGAAGGTGCAACAAGATTTCTTTAATGTTATGGACACAGAGTAAGTTGAACAGAGTGGACAGAATTAACAAACAATAAGTCACAGGCTGACTGTGACACCGACAGCTTCATTTGAACATCTTCCAGGCTCCTACCTTACAGAGTGTACGCAAGTTAAATTGTCATATAATCAATGTACTCATTTTTGTCAAAACAGCATCATTACCGCAACAGATAGGTACGATTGCTCCTCCCATGTTTACATTTTTGATTTGTTTTTTACATTCAGGCTTCCCTTGCCATCCTCTTGTTTATCGTCACAGCGCTACACATTGTGGGTAATACCCTAAGGCTAGGTTGCATAGATGCAGACTTGTGGAAAGTGTGTCTAAAGGGCTCAAATTATCTGCGAGAGAGCCCTCATGCATTTGATGATTTGACAGTCTGACAGCCCTAAGCCGGACTTTGCAGGTCCCTGACCTTAAATCTGTGAGTGTGAACGTTGGGATTGGGCAAAAACCTGTTTTACTGGGGTCTGTTGAAAGGCATTCTGGGAATTGAAGGAAATAGCTGACTGAAACTCTTCTGAAAGTAGATGTTGGGGGAAAGCAGTTACAAAGAAGAAGGTAATAAGAGTTAATGCCAAACTTAGTTAGGAGTAATTAAATTTTTTTTTTAATAACCAACATTCTAATGTCAAATAAATGCAGGTGTTTCTCTCCCTCATGTGTGTCTCTCCTGGGATCTCTTGCTTTCTGTTTTTTCACTGTTCCGTTCTTTATCTCGTGTACCCAGTCCTCCAAAAGATCACCTGTGTCTTCTCTGTCTTTCTTGTCTGCTGATTTCTATCTTTCTGTCTCACTATAACCTCCTCATTTTCTGTATAAGTGCTCCATATTCCACCTCTCTCTATATAACTATATATCTCTCTCTATATTTTCCTCTCCAATCCCAATTTCCCTTTTTCTCATCTTTTTCTTCCACAAAGGGAGGGAGTTGTTATATAAACCTGTTGTTTCCTTCGTCATCCAGTGACTACAGCACATAATTCACTCTGACGCACAAATACAGTCACACAAGTGCATGCACATATGCTCACATCCCAACCATGCTGTTTTAGGCATATTGTTGTATTGAGTTTTGATCCCTTGTCTTGAGTCGGTTCTTAGATTTTTTTTTAACCCTTTAACAAAGCATAATGCTTTCCTCTCTGAATCACTTTCTGGTTACAAAGATAGCGGAAATGTACACACACTCTCCACCCCTCCACATGCACAAACATACACTGACACACACACAGCCAACCGTTGCCAATGAAGCTATACACACACACATAAACACATTTTGTCTACCTACTTCCACACACTCTTTGTGTCGTATAGCAGCCAGTCGTTGGGGGATTAAGTCCTGCTGTATTGCATTGCCCCCCCCACACACACACACACATATAGATATGTTTCTTAAAAGTATGTGTCAAATCCACACTTACAGGCACAATTACCTCACTTATGTAACTCATGTGTCTCTAGTGACTCTATTCCTTTCTGCCTCACTCTCTCACCCTAGCTTCACCTCTAATCTTTTTTCACTGTATGTTTTCTGCCTCTCTCCGTCTGGAGCCCCTTTCTCTCCGTCATTTTAGGAGTTGTTAAATACGGCTCATTGATCTGAAACCACAGAGAGATCATTCTTCTGCTTTCACACAGAATTTGCATTTTTGCACTTCTCTCTCTCTCTCTCTCTCTCTCTCTCTCTCTCTCTCTCTCTCTCTCTTTGTTTTAGTGCACAAGTGTGTGTCTGAATGTGGTTACATAAATGTGTATATTGTGCATACAATGTTTAAAGCTGGTTGTGTCTGTTACTGTTTGACACCTCCAGCAGCACTGGCAGCGTAGGGGTGGATGATGTGTGTTTTGTATAAAATGTTAAAATGTAATTGATTCTTTACAGTATCTCTGTGTGTAAGTACGTAAAGTTTATTTGTATAGCACCTTTCACAGATAAAAATCAAAAAGTGCTTCACAATAAAATGTCATACAATAAAACAAATTAAAATACAAGAAAATGTAAACACAACAAACAACCATAATGTGTGTGTGTGTGTGGTGTGTGTGTGTGTGTGTGTGTGTTTGTGTGTGTGTACTTGTACTCTACATCTATCTAGGTGATAACCAATTTTTAATGTATTTTGGAAAGGGTAAGCATCAGGCTAGAATTAGGTTTGTGTGTGTGTGTGTGTGTGTGTGTGTGTGTGTGTGTGTGTGTGTGTGTGTGGTGTGTGTTTTGGTTTGTGTGTGTGTGTGTGTGTGTGTGTGTGTGTGTGCGTGCGTGTGTGTGCGTGTGCGTGCGTGTGCGTGTGCGTGTGCATTATATCCCTGGATGCTACTATTTAGCAAAACTGTATGTTTTTGAGACCAGTTAATACACAGATTCATCACACAGTGTATATTATATTCTGCATATTTTCACTGTGCTCATTGTGTGTTTTGAATGTGAAAGATCACAACAAGGGCATAGTTCATATTCTCATAGAATTCCTCACATTTGGCAATGAAGCTTAATTTCAAGGTAATATGTATTAGACTCATTCACGGTTTCAGACTTAAAGTAGTGGCTTACAGGAAAGACAGCTGTGATTTACAGAATAATTAGCAAAGTGTGATGGCTTCATTACTAATGAGGTCAAAGGAACGGCCAGAAATCCTGAGTGCACCCTCTGATAAACAGGTCAGCCTTGGGGTTTAAAATACATGTCTAGTATTATATGTGTAGCAAATGTTGAAGGCAAGTTCTTTGTTTATTTTTTAGTCAATCTAAAGTCCAACAAAGTCTGTGGTAAAA
Source organism: Etheostoma spectabile (assembly GCF_008692095.1). NCBI lineage: Eukaryota > Metazoa > Chordata > Actinopteri > Perciformes > Percidae > Etheostoma > Etheostoma spectabile. The sequence continues at coordinate 3,995,742 of NC_045747.1, forward strand.
TGGGGTTTAAAAAACAACAACCATCACATCTGCAGTAGTCTATTACAATGGGCTTCAACTTTGATTTACAGCAGTCCCTGCAAATTGAAGTTGAAGCACATTTGGCTTGCTGTTTAAGTCCTGAGTCATAACAAGATCTTTGCTTACATAACGGTTGCTATGCACTGATGAATCTCACGTAGGTCTTTTTATTTCTAAACATTCAAATTAAACCTTCAAATGTTCTTCAAGACATTCTGCACATGACTGACGTGACACGGTACAGCTTTACTGTTTTGTTCGAAGTCACCTCGTGTGGCTTTCAAAGGCTGTGGTACTTTTTAACTTTCAGACTAGCTAACTAAACATCCTCAGACTTCTCCACAGGGGTAAGCCAGCCTCAACCAAGCGTACCTCTATGGAGCCATTTTGATGCTATCAAGTAGTCACCTTTTGTTTGCATTCCATTGACTGCCATTCATTTAGGCATCACTTTGACAGCAAATAACTTTACATCTAAAGCATTTAAGGACTCTATTTGTCCGTTGTTTGTTTCTAAAGAAACACGACAATGTATAAAAGGCTCTATTACCTTCTACCTCACATTATGGCCCCATAGCAGACATTTCTGTAAAAATAGGCTAACGATAGTGCCATAACCACTTATATTAGCTGTTTAGGTTTAATCACTAATGTTAACATGGCATTTTAGTTAGCAATAATTAGCCTGTGTCTATGTTATCTCCTTACATATACCTACGTTCTCCCTCTCTGCAAGATTCGGAATGATTGAGATTTCTCTTGGCACAGCTACCAGAAGACTTAAATCTTTTAGACAGGTTGCTCACGTCACATCTACGTTGACAACCTTGAGGCTGCTCAGTACTCACCGGAAAAAGTGCTTCTAATAGGACAGCGTTGCTTTGTCCATTCATTTTACTGTCTATGAGACTGTCTCAATGACTGTGTTGGTCCTTTAGGAACTTTGGGCACAAATGATGTACAATCGTTACCCATCATTAGCCACTGTTTCTTGATGCCAAGGGGGTTACAAAATGAACGTATTATAATAATGTGCAACGTTTGGTGTCCTCCACCCTTCCTTCTTCCTCCTCCCTAAAATAAAAGCATTTCTCCTAGCATAAAATGTTAGATATTATCCACACACAAAAACTATCAAATGTAAATACAAATCAACATGTTACACATAAGACAGATACACATATTGAAATCCCAATGGAGATTTTAAAAACTCCGAGTGAAAAATAAAAATATGTTTGTGAATGTGTGTGCACCTTAGTGTCTCAGCACACGTGTGGGCAAAGCTGCTAAGGCAAGGAGCACACAATATCATGATTTGCTGGAGGACATCTCACATGTTATTCTTGTATTTTTTCTGCACATTATCCCGTTTTCTCCCACATTGGAACAGCCAATTCCCCTCACACTGTAGTTCTTGTTGCTGCTAACTCCCACTGTTGGCCCGGGGAGGGTGGAAACAACATCGATGCGGGTGGACTTGTGCCAGCTGCTTGGTTTCACCTGTCGGAGAGGAGTTTCACCAGGAGAAAATAACATGCATGGTTCAGATTAACCCCTTCTGCTCTATATCCACGACGTTCCAAAACCCGGGATTTCTCCAGTGGTGCTGGAAATTCTGCCAGAACACGTCGTTTTCGCCCAGATATCCATCCCCTTCTGCTTACTTTGCGTTGGAATTTTAAACTACGGTGGAATTATGAGGACTATGGTTATTTGCTCCACAGATCTCTGCAGGGTAAATCCAGAC
>NC_045747.1:3997519-4001266 GCF_008692095.1 Etheostoma spectabile
ATCTAGACTATCTGTCCAATCTGAGTTTTCTGTCACACGACTAAAACAACTCTTGAACGTACACATGTTCCACCTAAACAAGTTCCATCCCAAAGGCTATTTTGCCGTGGCATCCTGACTCTGTCTGGTGCTTAGCGCCGCCCAAGACGATTGTATGACTGCTGTGGAGGAAGGTCTGGCAAAGTGAGAGTAACCCCTTCACATCCAGATACACTCAGCACAGGCACAGGCTCTGTAGGAGTCACCAGTGCAGTGACAAGAACACGATCCCTCACTTGCTTTCCACCGGGATGGCTTCTAAGATGCCGGCCTTTTTTTCTACCTAGAGAGCTAACGGTAGTGATCATCATGGCTGTGTAAGAACCGCCCCACGCCAATGTAAAAACAGCTGCCTCTCCTGTCGGACACCGTCAACGAACAGCAGCGGGCCCACCCCGACGGTGTCCATATAATTGCAAGAACTTTAATAAGGCCAATCTGAAGACTGTACTCCCGAAATTCTACCAACATGTAAAGTGTCCTACTAGAGGACAGAACACCCTGATCATGTCTACTCTACATTAAGCACGCGTACAGAGCCTACCCCTCCCCATCTTGGCCAGTCAGACCATCTCTCTCTCCTGCTCCCCCCAGCCTACACACCCCTAGACGCAGCACCAGGCCCACCATAAAGACTGTTACAACCTGGCCTGAAAATGCCCTTTCCAAACTGCAGGAATGCTTCAGCCAGACAGACTGGGACTTATTTGAACACCAGGAGCTGGATATCATTCACAGGAACAGTACTGGACTACATTAAGTTCTGCATTGGGAATGTGACTGTGGACAAAACCATCCGGTCTTCCTACACCAAACCCTGGATGACCAGCCATGTCCGTGCACTCCTCAGGGTCCCGACGCTGCCTTCAGGTCAGACGGACCGAGCAGCCTGTGTACAGGTATGCTCGAGCTGACCTGAAAAGTGGAATTAAAAGAGCCAAAGCGGACCACAAGAAGTGCATAGAGTCCCATCTGTCCATAACACACGGGAGGTGTGGCGGGCATACATGACATCACCCAACCACAGGGGCTGTGATTCACCATCAGGAGACTTCAGTGCGAACTGGCAGAGGAGCTGAATTGCTTCTTTGCTCGCTTTGAGTCACCACAACCGCCCCAGCCCTCCGACACCTCCACCTGGTTCTGCACTATCCCATCCCTACCCCCATCCACACCTGGTTCCTGCACCACCCCTCTCACGTAAAGGAGCACGACGTTGAACGAGTATCTCTAGCAGTGAATCCAAGGAAGGCTGCTGGCCCAGATGGAGTTCCTGGCAAGGTGCTCAGGCGTGTGCTCACCACTCGCCCTCATCTTTGCTAGGATCTTCAACCTCTCCCTGGCCCAGGCAGTCATACCCCCCTGCCAAAATCAGCCACATCATCCCAGTGCCGAAGAAGTCTCCCATCACCAGCCTAAATGATTACCGTCCTGGGCCCTCACCCCGGTAATCATGAAGTGCTTCGAGAGACTTTTCTCCAACACATCAAGGACTACCTCCCCCCAGATCTGGACCCCTATCAGTTTGCCTACCGCACAAACAGATCCACAGAGGATGCCATCGCCGTAGCTCTCCACTCTGCACTGAGCCACCTGGAGCAGCAGCAGAGCTATGTCCGATGCTTTTTGTGGATTACACCTCCCCTTTAACACAATCTCCCGGACATTCTCATATCCAAAATAGTCACTCTAGGCCTCCCCCCTCTCACTTGTGCCTGGATAAAGGACTTTCCCACCAATCGGCCGCAGACGGTGAGACTGGGCCCCCACCTCTCCTCCACTCGTATGTTGAGTACTGGCTCCCCACAGGGCTGCGTGCTGAGCCCCCTCCTGTACTCTCTACACCCACGACTGCAGTCCGACCACCAACACAACCTCATTGTCAAGTTTGCTCGACACACAGTGGTCGGACTCATCTCAAAGGGAGACGAGGCAGCCTACAGAGAGGAAGTCCTGAACTTGGCAGCTTGGTGTTCGGAGAACAACCTGTCTCTGAACACCAAAAACCAAGGAGATCATCGTCGCTTCAAGAAAACGAGCACCGACCTAGCCCCCTGTACATCAACGGCGAGTGTGTGGAGAGGGTCCACACCTTCCAGTTTCTTGGTGTCCTCATCTCAGCTAACATCTCCTGGTCAGCAACATCACGGTCATCAGAAGGCCCAGCAGCGACTCCACTTCCTGAGGGTCCTCAGGAAGTACGACCTGGACTCTAACTGGCTGCTGACCTTCTACCGCTCATCCATCAAGAGCCTGCTGACCTACTGCATCACAGTATGGTAGCAGCTGCACCGTGGCAGACAGGGAGAGGCTGCAGAGGGTTGTAAGGTCAGCACAGAAGATCACCGGCTGCCCTCTCCCCTCCCTGACGGACATCTACACCTCCCGTTGCCTCAGCAGAGCAGAGAACATCATAAAGGACAGCTCCCACCCCGGCTCTGATCTGTTTGACCTGTTGCCCTCAGGAAGGCTCTACAGGTGCATCGAGCACGGACCAACAGACTCAAGAACAGTTTCTTCCCGAAGGCCATAACCACCCTGAACTCACATATGCACTGACTCCACTCCACACCCCCCTCCCCCCGGACTGTCTTCTTCATTCCGTCCGACTGTGCAATTTATTGTTAAACTGTTACTGTATATAATACCTCATAGGACACTGAATCTGTGCAATTTCATTCATACAGTGCAATATTTAATACATTAACCTCCATACTGTGCAATATTATTTATTGAGTGTTACACTTACCTATGCTTATTCAAGCTGATTTATATGTATACTTGACAGTCACTACACTTTATATCTTTGACTTTATATTTTGATATTTTATACTGTTATATTCTTATAGTTTTTTGTCACTACACAGACAGTCACTACACTTTATATTTTGACTTTATATTTGAGATATTTTACTGTTATCTTATAGTTTTTTTGTCACACACTAGACAGTCACTACACTTTATATCTTTGACTTTATTTTGAGATATTTTATACTGTTATATTTTATACTGTTATTTCTTATATTTTTTTGTGTCAACACTGCAAGGTTGCTTTAATCTCGTTGCACACGTACCGTGTGCTTGTGTATAATGACAATAAAGGCATTCTATTCTATTCTATTCTAGTTGCTTTTGATGGAATGCATGCTGGCCTTTTCACAGTAGGAGGGATATAACATTTTCTACTTGAAAGACGTCATTGCACCCAATCACAACGTAATAGTTACACAGCTTCTATTTTTGCAGCTGTCTTGCGAGGTGAATGTGATAGAAAGCAGATTTTCCGCTGTGTCCTCTACCCACTCAAGACTGTACACTAACAATAATTGCTACACTTCTTTGATCTTTGAACGTCATACGAGCAAAGAGGAAGCAAGAAAGAAAACACTCATTACACTGTACGGTATGGCTATTTATGAACTAGAAAATACACCTTGTTCAAGTAGTACCCATTCTATGCACATTTAATAAATTCCTATTCTATGTCAATTTTTTCACAGTTGCTCAATGTAAATGTCTGTTTCCAATGCCAAAAAAGCCTCTTTGAATTGAATTGAGAGAGAGATGGAGTGAAAAAAGAGAAGGGGAGAAAATAGTGAGTGACTTTCTACCTCCAGCCTGGTGGCGATCTCCATCTCTCATCTAGCAAAACCCACCCACACAGCACCTCATTATGACCCAGCTCTCTCTCTCTCTCTCTCTCTCTCT
>NC_045747.1:4001276-4013361 GCF_008692095.1 Etheostoma spectabile
CTCTCTCTCTCTCTCTCTCTCTCTCTCTTCATAAATGAATCCCAAATGACAAAACAGTACACTCTAGTGGCCATACGTTGTAGTTTGGAGCTAATATTCAGTAATCTTGTCATAATGGTTTCACATTCCTATCTTATCTTTTATTTTATAGCTTGTATTTATTTATTTTTTAGCATTTTTTGTCATGTTGTCAGGAAAAGAGAAAGAAGTATTTGATTTCTGTCATTCTGTTTGTCATTTTTGGGTTTTGTTTTACCAAACTTTGCAAATATTTTCAGAAATGTACTTAAAAAATAATAATTTTATATTGTAGTTATTCTCATAATAATGCATTCAACAAACTATATAAAGTCCTTGGTTTTGAGCCCAGTGTCTAAATTCTCAATTGTCACTAGAGGGAGACAGAGCCATGTATTAGTTGCATTCATGATGCTGTACCTTATACTGACACTGTCTGTGCTCACTGACCTCTGGGCCAAACTCTAGCATATAGCGATTCATTTCTCATTGCACATGAGGTCAGTTAATAAGCAGACTGGGTCACAGGACATTTGTAATACGGCATGTTGATACTTATTTCACATATATTTACAAAGCAATACTTTGGTAAGTTTTAACTGTATCATTCCTATATGAGTAATCTGGAGCTTCCATTATCTTGAGCACAACAAATGTATTTATATTACTGTAACTTGACAACTTGAAATCTCTCCAAATGCTAGGGTGACAGGACACAGAAAGGTTGAGCAAAGCAAAGCCAAACTTAGATTTCATTTTAGCAAGAGTACACAGTACCTGCCCACTCATGTATCTTGTTAATTTATTAACATGGACAATGACCATCAATACCATGAACCAAAAGCTCTAAATGAGCCGTTAAAAACTGGTTTTGTTGGTCCTTGAACATGTGAGCAAATCACATTCACAGTTGTAATTCCTATCAAATCACAAAGTAATAGTTACATGTAGTCATGTTACAGTGTAAATATGTTCAATTTACAGTCCTTATATATATGTCAATCATTCATTTTGATAATTTTTTGACCTCCATCCGTACTACGCTCTGGTGTGACTGATTGGATTGGGTAGTTATGCCACCAGACAGGTCTATTTGGAGGAAACACCCAACTTGTTAGCTGGGTTTATTCTGTGATGTTCAGAACTTGTTTTGTTGTATTGGGCTGTGATTTGACTGGGATTCCCCTGGATTCCTCACAGTGACTTTATTTTTTTTTAATTCAAATGTGATTTTTGTTTTTCATAAGGAAACAGGTAAGCCCTCGTCTTACTGTTGAGTACAGTTCATGTTTGAGGGGACCACACATGAATGGATTTATATAATCAATACTTGTGCACTCAAAGAAATTCTTTAGTCTTGGCCTATACACAAAGTGTATGCAGTCATACAATAATGCCCCTTTGTTGCTCAACTTTATTTCTAAGCATACTCCATACACGTGTGTTAATCAACGACAGTTGCTTGCCAAATTCGTCCAAATGAAAATCAAACAATCACAATTGTTAGATGACAAAAAAGATGGACCAGCACATTTAAAAAAAACATGTAAGTATTACGTCATCTTATGATCCATAACTTGTATATTTCCGCAACTAATTTTGAGCCAGCCATCATAATCAAAAAGCCCCTCTGTTGTCTAGCAAAAGTATCAGTTGACACCCATTTATTTTTGATGACATTTAAAAAATAGCTTGAGGTTGGACTTCCCGTCAGTAGATTTTACAGTTATGGTTAGCTTCACTAATCAGACACACGCTGTGAGAAATGAAGGAATAGTTCAGTAATTTTTGGAAATACACTTATTTGGTTTTCTTTTAGAAAGTTATAAAATATAAAAAAGAAAAAAAACGAAGTGTTAAAATTACACTATGTGGTAATATGTGCAGGACTATTTCTTGGCCTTTACTTTTGCAGGACATGTCAGGAACAAAAAGTAGTCTTCGTGCTTTTTCATCTATGAACTACAGTTTCAGGCTTTTTCTCCAGCAGACATTTTGACTTATCGTAAAAGGAAAAGCACAAGTGTTACTAATTACACTAACAATGTCTCTATTCTGTATAAGTGCCCTAGTAAATCATGGTGCTGGCACCAATACTATGAACTTGAAAGTGGAGCAGGTAAATGGAATTCAGCCAATAATAATTCAATCCCTTACACCTGGGCTTCTCCTTCTGTGAAATAGGCCTATTATTGAATCATGTCTTTGTATTGAGACTGTTCACTATCGGCCAATCTAGAGTCTAATCTCAGGCAGACATGTTGTCAGAGCTCAATGATCTATGACTTTTCTATCACCAAGTGATTATTGACTCGGTTGTTACCAAAACACAAGTGAAACTCCAAAAGAGCCTTCTTAAGAGTTGTAACGTTTTAGTAATAAATGGACGTTTCTGTTTATGTACTTATCCGGCTCTGTCTACTTACTGTAAATGGTTTACATACATCCTCTTCTTCTGAAATGATACATCATCATAGAGAAGTGCCATTTCCTTTTTTTAATGGTTACACGCACCAAACAAACACACACACACACACACACACACACACACACACACACTACAACAACACAATATAGTCTGCACAAACATGGGCAGCAAATATTTGACCACCATAAATAGTCATTGTATATAACACGCAGCATGTCGATGACATTACTTTCATTTCATCCTTTTGTTTCTTTAAAAGTATATATACATATATATATATATATATATATATATATATAAAATCACCCTCTCACCCCTTGTGGGGTTGTATGTGTCATCCTCAAGCTCGGGTCCTCTACCAGAGGCCTGGGAGTTTGAGGGTTCTGCGCAGTATCTTAGCTGTTCCTAGGACTGCACTCTTCTGGACAGAGACCTCTGATGTTTTACCTGGAATCTTCTGGAGTCACTCTCCGAGTTTGGGGGTCACAGCCCCCACTGGCACCACTGTTGCTCTTACTTTCCACATCTTTTCTAGCTCCTCTTGCATCCTTGGTATTTCTCAAGCTTCTCGTGTTCCTTCTTCTGATGTTGCGTTGCTTGGGATTGCCACATCTATCACTACTGCCTTCTTCTGCTGTTTGTCGATCAACACAGGTCTGGTTGGTTAGCCATCACCAGTTGTCAGTCTGGATCTTGAAGTCCCACAGGATCTTAGCTCGGTCATTCTCAACTACCTTAGGAGGTGTCTTCCATTTTGACCTTGGGACTTCCAGCCCATACTCTGGCAGATGTTCCTGACACTATGACAGCTACCTGGTTATGGCGTCCATGTACGCACTTCCTGCCTGCATCTTACACCCTGCTGTTATGTGCTGTATGTCCAGGGGCATCCTTGCACATGTCTGCCCCTGGGGTCTGCCTGGTGTGTAGACCCCAGCCTCTATTGATCTTGTACTGAGTGCCTGTTCTTGTGCTGTCCTTCAGTCCAGCCTTTTCCAGCCACTGGTAGGATTTCTTGATATCAGCCACTTCTTCTATTTGTCTGTGGTACACGCCGGGCAGCGGCTTGTCCCTCCATGACAGTTCTTCATCTTCCTTGTCCTCACCTTCGGGTTTCTGTTGCCTGAGGTATTCACTAAGCCCTTCATCTTTGGGGGCCATCTTTCTGATGTACTCCTGGATCTTTGTGGTTTCATCCTGGACAGTGGTCTTGACACTCACTAGCCCTCGGCCTCCCTCGCTACACTTGGTGTACAGTCTCAGGGTGCTGGATTTGGGGTGAAACCCTCCATGCATTGTGAGGAGCTTTCTCGTCTTGATGTCAGTAGCCTCTATCTCCTCCTTTGGCCAGTTTATTACACCAGCGGGGTATCTGATGACTGGCAGGGCGTATGTGTTGATGGCTCAGATCTTGTTTTTCCCATTCAGCTGACTTTTCAGGACCTGCCTCACTCTTTGTTGGTATTTGGCTGTGGCGGTCTTCCTTGCTGCCTCCTCATTGTTTCCGTTAGCCTGTGGCACCCCAAGGTATTTGTAGCTATCCTGAACATCTGCAATGTGGCCTTCTGGTAGTTCAATCCCCTCAGTTCTGATCATCTTCCCTCTTTTTGATACCATGCAACCACACTTGTCCAGTCCGAACGACATGTCGTTGCTGTAGATCCTGGTAGTGTGGATCCATGTTTTCTGCTCTAGTCCATGTATATCTTGTTCCAGTAGCCCATTTCTCATCAGGTCTCTGAGGTAGGCCAGTAGCATTATATATATATATATATATGTGTGTGTAGTGAATGTTATTAGACATGATTTGTATGTAAGTTTAGTTAACCTGTCTAGTCAAGTCTGAAACTTTTATTAAAATACATCCTATCCGCCTCACATGGTTCTTGAAAGGACCAGATGTGCAACATCAGTCATTAAAGCAAAAAACTCCAAACACAAGTGTATGTATGACGACGCATGTTTCCTTTAATAGGTCAAGGTACGCAGACGTCACACACACACAAAAACACACAGAGACGCACAAACACACAAACACACACACACACACACAGACACACACACACACACACACACTGACATGGCCTTTTGGGTAAATAATGCCAAATACCAGGTACTACCAAGTTGACAGAAGGTCTCATGACTTCTTGAAACTGAGTTAAAGTGAAAGAGGGATGACCACAAGGCTGTGGTGTGTATGTCGGCACGTGTGTGTGTGTCTATGTATGTGGGTTTGTGTGTATTTATCAAGTGTTAACTTATGACTGAGACGGTTTAGTGGAAAGATTAGAATTAGGATAAGAACTATAGACAGTAAACCTTCAACTGTGAGTGTGCGCGCACAAGTGTATTCCTGTAAGTCATTCGTTTTGAGCAGAGGCGGAGCCAAGATATTTGGGTTAAGTCAAATGTGTGAGATATCTCATTTTATAGAAAACTTCAGCAGTAATAGGACTGTGATTATAGCAAAAGTATAGGTAGTTAGTAGTGTAATGGTACGATAGGAGGCATATTATCAAGGCAGTAGTCACTTGAGTCAATCCATTTTATTTGTCACATGTAATCATACAAGGCAGTTGCTCTCTAAGGCAGTGTCCTCATCTAAGATCCTAGTGGCCTAAGGGTAGAAAAGGCTGTTACTGGGTGGTTTTGGATCATTAATGATTCTGCATTTTCTTGCAGTGCCTGGTGTAAATATCCTTTAGGCAGGATAGGGCACAGCTTACTGTATGTTCAGTCAAACTAGCCACTCTTTGCAGTGCCTTGCTGCACCCTTTTTTCATTTGTACTCTGGGCCATTGAACATCTGATAGCCATCAGATATCTTGAAAAATCACACATTGACCTGTCGGCAGTCTGGACCAAGCATTAAGCTTTTTCTCTTTTTTTATTTGGCACAAAAACCACTAAATATGAGTCGTGGCAGTCTTTCTTAAGCAGTACAAAACACAGGACCTGAATGAGTGAACGTATTACATCTTGAGTGAGTGAGTCACAATTAATAGGGCCGTACTGTGTGCTTGTGTGTTTGCATTCACATTTGTGCAGAACAATAGACAATACAATTTAAAACTAATTTAAAGTTTATTATGTTATCATTCATATCCAAATGCAGAAGGAGAAGGAAATCAGGATCCTGGCGTCTCTATTTTAAATTAGCCGGACGTCACATTGGCGTCTGCAATGAATAAACAAAGGACTAGAAGGACTGCTTTATGGGCCATAAATGTGTACAGCAGGGATTATAGCACTCTGTGGTGTGGCAACGCAGATACGACCGTTAACAATCTGGGCGCCCAGAAAGCTCGGTTGGTACAGCAGGCGACCATATGTAGAGGTTTACTCCTCAACGCAAGAGCAAACAAAAAGCAAAAAAAAAATAAAGGCTGAAAAATGCCCAAAATAAAAAATCTTTAAAAAAAAAAATAACAATCTTTACAGATTTGCCTTCTCTTGAGTGTTTCTGCTGATTGATAGTTTTAAGAAAACTTTTCCAAGAAACATGAAATTCTTGTCCTTTGGTCTTTCATATTGCACAAACATGCAAACCCCCCAAAGGTGCCAAGATGTCAACTCACTATTCCAAGTCTTTTTAAATGAACCAGCCCAACAATACTTCCCCTTGAGTCATGCTCTTATTTATAAAATGGCAGTGGCAGATTAAACTTACATCACACCATTAATTTATGCATTGAATCTTTTTTTCTTTTTTTTTTTCTTTTTTTATCAAGTAGGCCTTCTGGGCATGTTTTGAAGAAGTTCAATTTACAAGCCTTCCTGAAACGACTTTCAAACGGCCCCTGAAGGCAGCACAGAGTAAAAAAGAGCCAATCAGGATTTTTACAAGCACTGCTACATCATCTGTTGTTATGTGTCCACAGGGTTACCCGCAAAAGAGATCACTTTCACTTTCGGGTTCCTAGAAAACTGAGCATTTCTATCACAGTGCGTTATGGAATATGGAGTGAATAAATACATCAATAAATTAATAAACACATAAATACATGTATAAATAAATATGCCTTTGAAATACATCATGAGAGCTGGACACATACCACAATTTAAGACATGCAAGCAAATAAATAGGCTGTTTACCACACTTTTTGGCATGCAGTCAAACAGTTACACAAAGCATAGGCACAAAACAACTCCTAAAGTAAACATCTTTTGTCTGTGCGTGTGTCTGTCTGTGTTGTGTGTGTATCAGAATGCAATACCATGCATCTATTCACGTGTATCACTGTGGTAGCCGTTTGTCCTTCATACCATTAGTGTTTGGATCATAGACCGTTATTATTAAATAATATATATATTATATATATATATATTATATATCAATACGGTCTATGGTTTGGATGTGTCTCAGACCGCCTACTTACACACTTCAAACACTTACAGTAGTTTTAAGTATATAGTGCAGATAACGCTAAAGGACACTGCACTGAAAGTACCCGGATGACTCAGTTCAGTGTAGGACGACTGACACTGTCACTGCCCAATGTGAGGAGAGTGCAGATTTGAGTCGCGCATGGTCAGATGTAAACGGTTTACGGCATAAAGTGTCATACCCATAGACCATTAATATTAATATATATACATTTATATTAATACGTCTATGGTCATACCCGATGAGAGTCGAGTCAGACTGGAGTGCAGAAGTTAGTTGCGCATGCTGATATTTAAACGGTTCACGACGTAACTGAAATTGTGAAATCCATGAAATAATAAACTTTTCTCATTACAAACAATAACAGAAGATGAAAATCATTTCAAAAACGCTTTAGAAATGTTTTGCGTTTGATTGCTAGCTTGTAGCTAAGCCAGCAATCATTTCAAAAACGTTTTAGCTATCGATGATTGTTTGATCAACGTCTTCTGTTAACTGTGCCATAAGAAATCTCAATCATTCCCAACCAGCAGAGACGGACTGCGTAGGTATTTGTTAGGAGACATGTTAGTTAGCAGACTGCTAACTAACATGCTAGTTAACATTAGTAATTAAACCTACACAGCTAATGTAAGTCAAAACTGTCTGCGAGCGTCTCCTGGCAATACGGTGATTTGTCATTATGACACAATCGTTAGCCTATTTTATAAAAACGTCTGCTTCGAAGCCATAATCTGAGGTATAAGGTGGAGTCTTTTATACATTGTTGTGTTTTTAAAAAAAATAAACAATGAACAAACAGAGTCCTTAAATGCTTCAGATGTAAAGTTATTCAATGTCAAAGTGGCGACATAAGGAATGGCAGACAATGGGATGCTAACTGCAGGGGATGGCTTCATAGCATTAAAATGGCGAGATGGGAGCTAAGCTTAGAGAGGAGAGGCTTAATGCTTAAAGCTTAATGGCGGCCAGATGGCGGCTTGTTCAAAATACAATCTTGAATTTTACAAAGAAAGTTCACCGAAACGTGTTTCTGAAAACATTTTTAGGCAAGAAATAGGCCATACAGTTGCTGAATCTTCTATTTTTTGATTGACAAAGGTCAGTTTAATAGATTTTGGTCAAACTTTGCGAGCCAAACGCTCATTATTTCCGCTAAGTGTTTTAACGTAAGTGTTCCTTTTGGGTCAATACTAACCATTGAAAGTAGGGACTAGGGCAGTAAGTGGGCAGTGCACATTAGCAGTGTACTGACAGAAGTACTGCATGAGACACAGTTTTTGTGTTAATACAATTACTGACAATGCAGATAAATGTGCTGTTGATGACATGTTATCTGCACTCCTCCCACCACCAATCCAGGCTTTGCTTCACTTCTTAAACAGTCTCCTTTCCAAGGAAGAGAAGTAGTAAGCAGGAAACTACAACACAGGATTCAAACCCTAAAGAACAACTTTCTATGGGTCAGGCGGTTAGATTTCAGTTTCATTCTGACTACTCTTCGACAAAACCTTGGATTCCAGCCACTGCATCTAAATCTCAATGTTTGATTTATATTATATTTCATCAGATGGCTAGATTTCACACTAAACGTGAACAACTTACCAAACAACAAACAGGGAATTTGCCTGGTAGCCCTGCAGCGTCGGGGCCTCGACACTTTGTGTTTGTTAAGTTTTTGGAAAGAGCATGTGGCAGCTAAAGTCTCAAACCAAATCTGGGCAGACCTTATCTCAGCAGACACGTTGACGCTGTGTAGATTAACTGCTTTGTGCACAGTAACATCCGCAGGCAGAAGCAGGCCACTGTTTGAAAGAACACAGCAGTGTTACCAACAGATCCAATGCGGAGCTGATAGCTCAGACATACAGTAAGATATGGACCGTTGACATTAGCTCGTGATTCATCGCTGCACTGTTAGCCAAAGCTGAGCCGGGATTAAACTGTGGTGGAGCTGTCTACAGGCTTTTGCCTTTTACAAGAAGTGCAAACAGTGTGACAGAATAATCACTGGGAGATCAACATTACGATGCTGCTTGTGCATTGATGCATCTGTATTAACAATTGAATCATGGCAAAACATTTTATGAATAAAGAATACTATTACTGTGTAATGTGCTGATAACACTTCTGTTCTTTTACTCAAATACTTAAGGGGATAGTTTGGATCTTTTGAAAAAGAAATATGCTTATCTGCTGCCCCTGTCCACAGTCGGACATTGCTTATCTTCCCTGTTGGTACGCCTGTCTGCTTCTCCAAACTGGGGACATGTCAATCACTTTCTACTGTAGGTAATACAGTGAATATGTTTAAAGTACCTCATACAACCCTACTTTGAAATATCCAAACTATCACTTTAAGGATTTGAAAGCAGGACTTTAACTTTGTATCTTAGATCTGAATACTTTTTTCTCAATTGGTTTTAGAAGACAAAAGCAAAAATTACCCATTCATTGATGTTAAGGACATTGTGCTACGAGTAATATATATCAGAAGTATATCAGTTGCCAGTGTATTTTAGAAAATGTAAGTAGGTACCACTGACAATATTAAAGACCGGCCAAGTGTGTGAACAGTAGGTGCAAGACAAAAACTTGACAATATTAGAAACATCAGTACTTTCAAAAAACATACAGTGTGATTTCTCTCTAAATGCTGATGACAGCCATGTGGATAAAAACATTCACCCAAACAAACACCAATGCACTCAGTTTGTCTGCTCGTCATGCAGAGAGAGTGGATATTGAGTTCTTCACTCCATTTTTACTCATCACATATATGGACAACATTGATATTCTAATATTGACTAATCAATGAAATGTAAATCTTGGACCATGGCAGCAGGCTGATGCATTAGTCCGGCACAGTGGGAGCAGCACATTAGTAGGAAATGAGAAGACATTTCATCAGAAGTTTCGTGTCGTGATGGGAGGGCTCCAATTAGACTTTCATAAAAACAGCTGTCAGACTGGTTTCTCAGAGACACTCTGTCTATTCAAGTAAACCTGTTGATTCACTTGCTGCAACTGTATTACTGTAAATTGTTTTGCTTGCTGAATAACCTTTGTATTTCAACAATAGGGCCACGACAGCTGAGTGAGTTCATTTCTTTGGAAGAGGTCGTGATTTCAGCTCTGAAGATGTGTCCTGCAGCAGAACAATGATTTGATTACAGAGTTGTTTGTGCACTGTTCTGTTGCCCACTTTAAGGAAAGAGCCAGTTGAGAACAATAACATGTCATTGTTCTGTCAGAGTACACAGGAAAACAAGGCTCTTCAGTTACTGAAATATGACCAGGGGACAACCATAGCAAAATGAGCAAATAAGGGATATATATTGAATATATATAAAGTTGTCTGCTTTAGTTATAATTTTTCATATAGTGACTACTTTGAGTTATCTGTATGAACTTGCCCTTTACCAACTCTGACCTTAAAGAAAAAATCACTGGTTGAAAAGATTTCCACTATTAAAATGTAAGATGCCTTGTGGCAGCCTGTTGACATGAACATGTTTCACATGGGGAAACTATTGTGACCTGAGTGGTTTTATTGGCTAGAAGTAAAATGTAAAAATGCTTCAGTTCTTCTTATAAGCACCAGGAAATCATGGAAGACATTTTTCTTTCACATTCAGTGGAATAACCTTTCGTGCAAAGGTCACTTATTCTATGCTTTTATAACATCCAGATTGCACATCAGATACTGCATGAGTTGGTCTGCCTTGTGAATACGAAAGTAGTACATGTTTTTTTTTTTTTACAACCTCCTTACAATAATCACTAAAGATTCCCTGAAATGCAGCTTCTCATTTCTCAGTAGCTGTACTTCCACTTTTATCCCATATCAATTGTGTTTTGACAGATGAATACAGGAAGTACTTGATCAAATTCATTGGACTGGAACTTAGCAGGAGCTGCCAAGGCCTGTTGGTTCCTGTCTTCCCTTTGACCAACTCCTATATACAATAACATTCAAAAAGATGATACTGCCATGGTTACAAATGGCACCTAGCTGAGTTTAATATTAAGGTGTTGGCTGCAGGTCAATGAGACTTTATGGTCTGTTTGCAAAGGGCAGGGCTGTAGTCAAGACCACCTTTGTTGAGTCTGAGAAAAGCCTGAGTCCAAGCCCTGGTCCAAAAGGGTTAGAGTCCGAGTTAAGACCGAGTCCAGGACAGAAAAAAAGTCTTATGCATGACAGTATAAACACAATCATGTTGGATTATTTGTTGATAAAAAAGCAAAAACAGTGTCACCCAGGATTTGTAAGTATAGCCATTGCCCTTGATATCATATAATCTAATCTAAATAAAATAGAATGAAATATATTGATACCTCATGATTGATACCAATCCACTACTATTACCACTGCTACAGTAGGTACTAGTACTGAGCATTTGAGCAACTAAATGTCAATATAGCTTCACTCCAGATGTAGTGTAGAAAAGAACTGACCAGTATTACAGTGTACCCCTATGGTTGGTCTATGCCTTCCCTAAAAAAATATTGTATTATATTGTTATTTGGATGTGGGTTAATAGGAAAGATATGTATTTTCAGAAAACGTTACAGCTTGGTTACACAACAATGAACAGAGTGTAATTTAACATATCTTTTTATTTGAGACAAAGTGAAGAATTTTAAAATAAATCAATCAAGGAGGTGTTCAGGGAAGGAGCAGGTTGGGATTTTTTTTTTTTTTACAGATTATGACTAGCTGAGAAAATCATGAGAACCATTTTTCACAGTATGCTCAACAGTAACAATTTGTACACCGTTGTATCTTTCAAAAGGCACGATATGTGTGTCTCCACTTCAAACATCACAGCAGGTTGACTGCTTTGAGCAGCAGAGGTTGATTGTGGGCGACAATACTGTCGTGGTTAGCTCGCCAACACTCTACTGCCAAAGTTGCTGGCAGTAGCTAATGTCCGCTAGCATACATACAGAATAACAATAGCTAGTTAGCTTTGTTTTTAAAAGAACAAAACCTACCCATCTCGTAAGAGCGAAGCTTAATATTTCATTAAATGATGGTTCAAAAAGAGCACTAAAGCCACAGGTCTCATGTTGACAAAGTGGACGCAGATACAGGAAACTCTGAAGGCAGTCGTAATATTTACCTAGCAGTCTAGGCTAACGCTATGCGGCTAACATTAGCAAACGTTGGCGTAGCATTAGCTGTCTAAACTTGTGAAAAGCCGACCACCCCCACCTAAACTTTGTTTCACTTTCCCTCCAATATTATT
>NC_045747.1:4013371-4013488 GCF_008692095.1 Etheostoma spectabile
TAAAGACACCTGGACTCGGTCGAGACTAAAAGCCATATTTGGCGAGACCAGTGGCCGAGACCGAGACAAGTCCAAGTGCAGCGAGTCCAAGACAAGTCCGAGACCATAGAAAAACGG
>NC_045747.1:4013498-4013782 GCF_008692095.1 Etheostoma spectabile
AAGACTGGACTCGAGTACTACAGCCCTGCCAAAGAGGCTTGGAAATATGTATAAATGCATTATTATTAACAATTAATAATGTTTCATTGTAGTCAAACAGCTAAAAAAAAAGGCAACAATAGCATTGCCTTGTCCCTTGAGGGATATGAACTG
Organism: Etheostoma spectabile; assembly: GCF_008692095.1. Classification (NCBI taxonomy): domain Eukaryota; kingdom Metazoa; phylum Chordata; class Actinopteri; order Perciformes; family Percidae; genus Etheostoma; species Etheostoma spectabile. The sequence goes on from NC_045747.1 coordinate 4,013,652, forward strand.
TCAATCATCAATAGGAAACAATCAAAGGGTGGGGGAGTTGCATTATATATTGACTAAAGACATCAATGTCAAATAGTTAGTAAAATGTCTTTTGTTTTAGACACAATCATGGAATGCATCACAGTACAAAT
>NC_045747.1:4013792-4014396 GCF_008692095.1 Etheostoma spectabile
AAATCTAAAAACATTCTAATTAGCTGCATTTATAGGAAACCGGGATTGAATATTTACACGTTTAAGGAAAAAATTACAGAAATGTTCAGTAAAAGCAATAACAAAATGTTGTTTATCTGCGGAGACTTCAATATTAATTTGCTCAACCCACAAGACCACAACAAAACTACAGAGTTCATTAATCTGATGTACAGTACAGGTTTGTATCCCTCAATCACTCGACCAACCAGAATTACAACCGATAGTGCTAAAATAGTATTTACCAAAGTGATTGACAATAAAGTTGAAAGTGGACTAATAATAACAACGTTAGTGCAGGCCAGTTTTTGCAAACATACATAGCTGCACCAAGACCAGGAAGAACAACAACATTTACACAATGACCAGACACAGAACCCAAGAAAACATCACTACATTTAAAGAGGACTTAATGAAGCAAGGCTGGGGCAAAATGTACGTAGATAATGTGAATGAAGCTTATGATTCATTCTTGACTGTTATAACATCACTTTATGAAAACAATTATCCTCTAGTAAAGAAAAAGGTGAAACAGAAATCTGATGATAAACCGTGGATCACTAACGGAATATTAAATGCATGTAAG
>NC_045747.1:4014406-4014804 GCF_008692095.1 Etheostoma spectabile
TATTATATAAAGAGTTTTTAAAGAAGAGGACAAAAGAAGCAGAAAATAAAAATACAAAAACAAACTGACCAGAATCATGAGAAGCAATAAAAAGAATTATTATAGTTAACTACTGGAGGACAACAGAAGTAATATAAGAAACACCTGGAAGGTCCTGAAAGAAATTATGAAGAACAATAAAGGCAAAAAAGCAGGCACTAACTATTTCCTGATAAAAAAAACAATATAGAAGTTAAGGATATGAACTTAGCTGCAAATGAATTTAATGATTATTTTGTTGGAGTAGGTCCAGAATTAGCTGGGGAGTGTACAAAGACTGGCAGTATAAATGATGTGTTAAGTAAGATGGTAAATATTAATTATTTTTTTTCTTTTAAGGGAACTGATGAAAAAGAAAT
>NC_045747.1:4014814-4014975 GCF_008692095.1 Etheostoma spectabile
GTTAACAAATTTAAGAGTAAAAAGTCTACTGACTGGAATGGTATTGACATGTTTATGGTCAAAAGTATTATTGGCTGTGTTGTCAAACTTCTGACCAATGTATGCAATCAATCTCTGAAAACTGGAGTCTTTCCAGATAAAATGAAAATTGCAAAGGTGAT
>NC_045747.1:4014985-4015304 GCF_008692095.1 Etheostoma spectabile
AAGGCTGGTGAAAAACATACACTTTCAAGCTACAGACCTGTTTCATTGCTCTCCCAATTCTCAAAAATATTAGAAAAAATATTTTCTACAACGATTGATAGCTACATTACTAAACATAATATACTTTGTGATCAGCAATATGGGTTCAAGACTAATAGAACCACTTCACATGCAATTATTCAATTTGTAGAAGAAATATCAGTATCAGTCATCAATCACAGAAATAGAACAAAAAAATATGCAGTGGGGATATTATTGGATCTTAAGAAGGCATTTGATACAGTAGACCACAATTTACTGATCACAAAATTACACAAAT
>NC_045747.1:4015314-4015601 GCF_008692095.1 Etheostoma spectabile
TGGAATTAGGGGGACTGCACTTTCATGGTTAAATAGCTACTTACAGAATAGAACATAATATGTTGAATCGCAAAACCATAAATCAAAGGTAAAGAAAATCACCTGTGGGGTCCCCCAGGGCTCAGTGTTGGGACCGCTGTTGTTTAACTTGTATATAAAAAATGTTTGGGAGGTGTCAAAAACACTGACAACCATTTTATTTGCTGATGATACTAATTTAATGTGTTCCGGGGAAAATTTGGAACAACTCTTGGATACAGCAGAAAATGAATTAAAAAAGATGAAGA
>NC_045747.1:4015618-4040070 GCF_008692095.1 Etheostoma spectabile
AAACTAACACTGAACTTAAGTAAAACTAAATTTATAATTTTTGGTAATCGTGCCACAACTTTATACAAAAAACGTATGATAAATGATACTAAAATTGAAAGAGTAAAAGAACTTAAATTTCTGGGAGTCATAATTGATGAAAAGTTAAGTTGGAAGCCACATACATTCATCTAAAAGATTATTAGGAACACCATACTTATACTGTGTTTGACCCCCTTTCGCCTTCAGAACTGCCTTAATTCTACGTGGCATTGATTCAACAAGGTGCTGAAAGCATTATTTAGAAATGTTGGCCCATATTGAAAGGATAGCATCTTGCAGTTGATGGAGATTTGTGGGATGCACAGTAACTGAGCAGATTGTGAAATACTCAGACCGGCCCGTCTGGCACCAACAATAGATAATTGCATTAATGAGAAATTGAACAGGTGTTTCTAATAATCCTTTAGGTGAGTGTATACACGATATTAATGCCAAAATATCCAAATCAATTGCTATACTGTATGAGAAATTTCAAGAGATTATTTAAAATGAATATATTAAAGGAATACGAAAAGGATTTGAAGTGATAGTATTGTATAATGACTGTATGGTTTCTTGGCATTTATATACTAATATATCCATGTACAAATGTATCTACATAATAATATATCTATATACTAATATATTTATATACTAATATATGTATATACTCATGTATCCATATACTAATATATTTATATACAAATACATCTTTATATCATCTTATCTAATACTAATATATCTATGTACTAATATATCTATATAATAATATATTTATATACTAACATATCTATATACTAAGTCTAGTATGGATGTGTTATTTAATCTGCTATAGATAGAGGGTGTAGAAAGAAGAAGAAAGGGAAGAAAAGAAAAACAGTGTAAATGTGTAGGGATGTATGTATGCATCTGTGTCTATGACGTGTAAATAAGTGAAGCATAAGATTTTGTATTTACTAAATATCATATCTTCTTCAACAAACTTTCCTAGTCTTGTTTTTAACAGCATCATAATTATTAAAAACAGTGAATGTGTTTAATTATTCTTCATTTATTTTTTGTGCTACTGTGTTTACTACCACCTTTGTTTTATGCCTTCTTGTAAAGCTCATCATAAAATAAAATACAGGTTTGTGATAATGAGCCATTCAAAACTGTAGGCGCACACACACACACACACACACACACACACACACACACACACACACACAAACCCAATTTAATTGTTGGTTTAGTGCGCCAGGATACACCATAACGTCTAAAGATCCAAAGTGCCTGTAATGTTTACTAGATGATAACTGCTAACTATTCACTGTAACTCCCATTCATGTCTTATCATTGTTGGCTGGCCATTCAGGAACAGTATAATCAGCAATTTTTATCACAAAATTTACAGTACATGTACTGTAAATGTATTGAGAAGGATTGCGGATACTTTCAGTTTGCTGTATAATTTCATTTGTATATATACAAATAAAAATACAGCAAACCGAAAGTGTAGCCAAGAAGGCAGTAATTTATGGTACATGTTATCATCAGATTGTCCTCATATTGAAAGTGAATTCTGCTATGGAGCAAGTGCATGTGAGTACACAGCATGTGGAAGGGAGGGTGTCACACTTACAGTAACAGCAGTGATTATTTGCAAGACTACAAACGGTTTATTTACACTACAGACAATACCAATGAGACAGCATAGAAAACTCCCAGGATAAAATACAAAATGGTGACTGAAGGTGGACAGTGACACAGAAGTTACTGTACCAAACAAGAACAATAGGTGTACAACATGAATGGCAAAAAACAACATGCATCCACTAATTTCCAATCAGCAACCCCCTTAGTCACTGCTGTCAACTGGCAAATGTTAGCCACAGTCAAACTCAAAGAACAAAGAGATGTTAATAAGTGCTGAAGAAAGTTCCTGTTTTTCCACACAAGGAAGTGCAGATTTTCCGAAACAGGAAGTCGCTTTAGACCAGAACACCTTGGGATGTGAAAGTTTTAATTTACCTGACATAAAGCCACGGATGAGGACACACCCATACAGACATACAGGTCCAGTGCATTGTCTAATATCTGTCTTTACATGATCTCTGCAGAGCCCATACTAAAAGTGAAAAACAATAACACCAAAGCATCATCTCGCTCCTGCAGATACTTGAGTGCATGTGCCATGACATATTTCTTCTGCTAATATTCAGCAACCACTGCTGGTAATCTGCAGTCATGCCTCAGATTAAACATGCAAGCTATAAAAGTACAGACAGACTCCAACAAAGCTCATATGTTTTTTTCCAATTATGCTGCATTTTTCATCCATTTGTTATCCATTGAGTCCTCCCACACTGCAGGCTATCATGCAAAATAAAATAAACCATTACGCTGAAGTTACCAAATTCCATGCGGCTTCAGCAACAAATACCTTCTGAATAACTAAAACTGATCCCAGAGCATTCGAACTACAACATAGTGTCAACCGACACTATTTTTCTATGTAAATGCATTTTCTGTTAAACCGTTGCATTCATACACTCTTATACCCTCAATAGGGATCTGTAATTAGACACAGCAAGGACTCTGTTAACTGGGCTATGTTTCAGTCTCTTGTTTCTCTCCCTGTTTCACAGAAATGAAACTCATGGAGTATGTCGACACACATGTGCAAATAAACACTGAGCACGCAAGACACATGCACGCGTTAAAAACTGCATTGTACAGAATGAGACAATGGTAATTTAGAATATGTCTACAATGCACATAAGAACTTCCAGACATACATGCAGAGACATCTGTGGCAGACATCCAGTGGAGCCGTGTGTTTCTGATTAAGCAGAGTCAGTCAGAGAGCAGTAAACCCAGTCCCCCCTCTCTCTGCCTGTCTCTCATCTTACATGAATCTTTTTTTGATACACAGATCAAAAAGTATTCTGCATGCTCCAACTTGCATTTTGCACTTCCCTGTTAAACACACTAATTTAAAGTGGAAAAAGGTTAATTAGATTTCCAGTATCAGCAAAAATGCACATTGATACAGTTTCAGGTGTAGATATGAATCTATATATGTAGTCTTTAATATCCGATATATTATATCCTGCTGCCAATTCGAAAGGAAATCATGACCAAATGTAACAATAACAAATTTGTCCCACAATGGGATATGAGACGTGTAAGTGATAATCGTTTTCTTTTTAAAAGTTGACTGTTGTGGAGGTCAAAGGGCACCTTTAAAAGAGTACTCCATTGCACTCCTCTAACATTGGGAAAACTCAATGCAGCTGAACCACAGATATGATCGGTTAACTGCTCCTCAGATCCCTACACAGGGTAAATTGAGACAGCGAGACTATCTGTTGAATCTGAGATTTCTGTTGCATGACTAAAACAACCTTTGAACATACACATGTTCCACCAAAACAAACTCCTTTTCAAGGCTTTTTTTGCAGAGGCACCGTGGCTCTACTTGGCGTTTTTCACAGCCCGAGATGATTGGGATTGGTTAAAAGAAACAGACATAAACAAGGGGCCGTTTTTTTCTCTGATCCCAAAATTGCTGTGTGGACTAGCCAGACCCTCCCCTAAAGAAAGGTCTCGCAAGTCTAAGGCTTTGCTAGCATTAACATTAGCTAATATTACTTACTAGTCCAACAGCAAGATGGCTTGTAGCCTTTTATTTCCTGGAGCTCTCGCCACGACTAAAAGCCAGTCCGACATTTACTCTTGCTCGGTCACTCTCTCTCCTTTCCTCTAGCTTACTCCGTTTTCTCTCCGGTCTCTTTGCCTCTACCATGATGTCTGTAGAGGCTGCGGAACCCCGTCCCATCACCCTCTTGCTCTGCTCCGGTTCTGGCATGACATCGCCGCCGCCCTTCAGCATTCCCCCCCGGCCTGGGCCTGAAAAACCTCCTCCTCCCAGCCGTGCGAAGTGCCTGTGCTAGCAGCTACAACACTGGTAGTTTAAGGTACCAACATAATGTTGCTTAAAGGATACATCAAATCATTTTTGTTGCTTTTTTAAAAGAATGCTGGGTTGCCGGCTTGTTTCCTGCAGGGTCTCCATGATGGGAGAGCAAACACATTTTAACGATCACCTGATGAATAAAGCAAAGTGGTGCAAGACTGATACAAAGCCAAAGAGTTTTATCTTAATTCTACAGAGTGGGCATTATTAACACCAGATTTACGTAATAGAACCAGAAGGCTTATTTGAGTACTAACTGAGTCAGGCCACTCCTGATAAAATGAAAGTTACCATAACACAGACATACACGGATTACTATGACCTCACACTATGACCTTTTTATTTTATAGCTATCGTCTGCCTATCTGTCAGCCTGCCAGCCTTTCTGTCTGTCTCTGCCTCGTAAGGCAATGCCAGCTGTCCTAGAGTCTTAATTTCCTTAACTTTCAGTGTGTGTGTGTGTGTGTATGTGTATGTGTGTGTGTGTGTGTGTGTGTGTGTGTGTGGTGGTGTGTTTGGTGTTGTGTGTGTCTGTGTCTGTGTCTGTGTGTGTGTGTATGTGCGTGAGTGCACATTTAACAAGATTATTATGATGAGTGATGCAGTGCAGCTACATTTACAATTAACTTTTGGCATTAAAAACACTAATTGAGTCTGTCAAACCATCTGCCAAAACATTACAAAGCATGTGGATAAGCGCGCACTTCACACACACACACACACACACACACACACACACACACACACACACCTGCACACAAAAGCTCTCTAAATAAAGTTAAAGTGAGATGTGATAAATGTCCAACTTCTAATAACTGTAATTTTGGCACTGGCTCTACTGTAACTGATATAATTAGAATTCATCGTAAATAGGCTGGAGTTTATGACCGCAGAGTGATTTGACTTCATGTGAAATAGTTGACACTTAGCCAACTTGAAAACAATACACCTCCCTGGCTCAGGTTGTGTTACAACCACCATGTGCCCCACAGCTAAAGAGGAATAAGAACTATGGTATGTCATCGACGTCCCATTATAACAATATTTTAAAAATGGGATTCACAAGGAAACTGTCCTGATGTGGCTTTGGTGTTGAAAGTTAACAATATGTCACAATATGATCATAAGTTCTTAGCTGAATCACCCCATATGCAAAGGCCCCATTAGACCTTTTTTTGCAGAAGAGCCTACCATTAACAACAAATGAAGAAGTGGAGCCGCAGAGGCGCTGATTTGGTTTCCCTCGTGGCTCGAGTCAACTGATTTGTTCACTACTGCTTCTTTTTTATCAGAAAGATCAAACATTTCCTTCTTGTGTGACTTCATTTGAATGCTTTCTGATTGCAGAGATCATTATCAAAAAGGAACTTACCATGTTGGGCAAAGGTAAAAAAAAACAGACATGAAAGACATTTAACATGATATGTCATTTGATTTAAACCGCTTCAGACAGGTTTAATCCCACATAACTAACTGAGCCCATTCTGTGCTCTTTTGAAATGACTGATGTGTTGAAGTATGAATATTTAATTATAGGTCGACATATCTGAATGAGAGAGACAGAGAGAGACAGAGAGAGAGAGAGAGAGAGAGAGAAAGAGAGAGAGAGAGAGAAAGAGAATGACTACAACACCATAATTAAAATCCTCTTATGAAACATTGCTATGAATGCCCAAACCGTGTAATGCATTAATCGGATCCGTCACCTGTCTTTCTGTAAACGTCCTACTGTCATGTGGCTTTGCGGTTTTCTCGACATTCTCCAAATAATAGCTGCGTTCAAATGAACTGAAAGAGCATGGGGAGGGGAGGGGGGCTGCTCTGAGCTTAGTTTCACTTTCGGTTGTGTTTCAGAGAAACTGGCTGCCTGCCGCTAAAGCGAGCCCTGGCTCTTAGAGGAACGGGCGGAGCCAATGGGACGGTATAAAGTCAAGACGTGTTTACCACGCCAGCACACACACGCGAGAGAGTATGATTTAACAAGGTGGAATCAGAGCCAGCAGGTCGACCGAGCTGTCACATTGATGGTGGCCCTCTATCCGGCGCTGCGTCACGGATTACCTGCAGGACATTAACTGGTCTCACTTATCGCGGTGTTTTGGCACTTTGGATTTTAAACACACGGATCTTTAAACAGCCGCTGTCGTTAGAACAAAACGGTAAGACTTCTCCAGCTGGAGTTATGCTGTGGGCTGCTGTTGGGTGGGTTTGGATTCATGGCTGTTTTTTTGGGGGTGGCGGGGGTTTCTGCGCCTTTGTGCATTGGAAACATTGAGGGAGTTAAATGGTAAACTGTGTGCCTGAGCGTGTGGACATTTGGGGAAATGAAATGCCTGCTGGAGTTTCACTCTTACCCTTGTTTGATTCCCACTGTCCAGTGGAAATTGTAAAACGTTATGAGGCCACGCAGACAATAAGGAGAAACACTTAGGCTACTCCTTACTCTCATCTAAATTATACTTTGAATGTGACTCATCTCCATGGCTCATTGAAGCTAAACAATCCACAATTATAACACCCACACCCTGTTAATCTTTAGCCTTTTTGGGAAATTTTAGAGCTACGTGTAGTTACCTCAAACACAAAGTCATTCACATTGAACTTTTGAACTACGCAGGAAGATACAGGATAGGCCTGTTATGTGATGATGAGAGTTTGGGACACGGACAATGCGTCAGTTGTACTCAGCTGATGAGTATCTAAAGATCCTCCACAGGGGATAATAGGCTCGAAAATAATAATAAAAACTCAAATATTGCTTTCAGTTCACAATGTATACATTCATTGAATTTTTTTTTTGTATTTGTCATTGGCTTGGAAAAGTTTGATTTCAACCACGTATTTCAGTCATTGAGGCAGAAATGTTACAGAATAAATATACTGCTATAAGCATAACGTGTGCGTGTGCGTGTGCGTGTGTGTCCAGGCAGTAAACAGCTGACTGTATTTTGGCCTAACAGCAGATTCCAGTGATATGAAACACAGTTACATGGAAACTCAAATTAATATCTAACCTAAACCCTGAGACAGTCACTCAATTGTACACACACACACACACACACAATTTCAATATTTCACATCTTTCTCCTTTTAGAGCTTTAGGGTCTTAAATTGGCACTGCCTAAGGGTTGTGTGTTCTTGTGAAAGATGAGATTCACTGTCCTGATAATTTTGATAGAAAAGTGTTACTCTTAACTGGTTTTAGTTAAACCAGGTTGTACGAAATGTAATTTGCTTCACTCAGTAATACATTACTGTTTGATAATAACTCTGTCTTGTCTTGTCTCTCTCAGAATGTCAGTGTGGTGGTTTGAGATGGGAGAGGGTCTGGGGCCTCTCTCCCCTGTAGGATGGTAGCCGACAGCACAGTGGAAGGCCATGACAAGACCCAGTTGTCAAGCTCATCGTCGTCATCATCGGCATCCTCATCATCTTCGCTGTCCTCCTCCTCATCGCCTCTGTCTTCACCACCGGCTAGGCCCGAGCTCGCTCTCAGCTCTCACCGCACCGAGTTGGAGCAGCTTCAGCGTCGGGCCGCTCCCGATCCAAACCCGAGGTCGGCGTCTGTCCCCTCTGTGTATCTGACCCACTTCCCCACGTTCTCCTGCAAGGAGGACTGCAAGATCATCACAGACACAGCGGCCAAGCTCGAGCACAGCGCCTTCTACTGGGGTCCTCTGGGAGTGGAGGACGCCCATCGCATGCTGCGGGACGCGCCCCTGGGCAGCTTCCTCATCCGCGATAGCCGGCAGAAAGACGTCTTCTTCACGCTGTCCTACCACGGCAAGAGCGGCCCGGTCAGCGTGCGCATTGACTACAAGCGACAAAAGTTCTCACTGGCGGGCAACGAGCGCTCCTTTCCGACACTCTTTGCCCTTTTGGAGCATTACATCAATTCTCCCAAGAAGAGCCTGAGCATTCCATACAGGAAATGGAAGCCAACGCTGCAGGAGCTGTGCAGGAAGCGCATCATGGAGCTGTGTGGAGGAGTGAGCCGGGTGTCGGAGCTGCCACTCACTCATGTTGTCCAAGACTTCCTGTTGGAATTCCCTTACAAACTTTGACCAGCTTGCCATATAAAGTTTTGATAGTATTATTTTTCATTTCAAGAAGGCAGTTTTTACCAAGTAACAGTAAACAGGAGGAGTATTTGGTAAAACCTGCCCACCGTGTGTTGGAGGTTAAGCCTGCATCGCCGTGGTTACACAAAGAAGCGTCTCTCTGTTTTGTGCTAAAAAGCTGCAAATTGTTCCACAAGAGACATTATGGCCACAGTCGAGTACAGGCAGTGTCCAATGGGACGGGCCATGACATTTCAACACACATTACCTCCAGAGACTCAACTTGCACACGGACAGAGCGCCTTCGGGTCATGAGGAAGCATGAAAAGTTGGAAAAAGCGGCATTAAGAGAAATCTACAGCCATAGTAGAGCTATTACAGAGATAAAAGAAGTGGTGGGGTCAACTATGACCACTCTACTAGAAACTGTAGGGTCTGTTGTTGCCCATTTGTGGCCAACAGAGCCCCATAAATGTTTAAAAGTGGATTGTGGAAAGACTTTAAGAACGTCAACAGAGTGGACTTGTGGGAGGGTACGGGCTGTGGTACTAGTTTTCTTGACTTTTGTAGCAGACTTTAATACTCTAATGTTGTGAAATGTTTACATCACACACGAATGTTTGCCAGCACTGATGGCTCAAACACCACTTGATGTCTTTTTAAAATCTGCCGTCATGGTTGGCGACACACAGATGAAATATTGTAGAAGATGTCAGAGGGTGTTGGAGTCACGAGGTCTGGTGCTAAGTTGTACTGTATGTAGGAGGCAAATTGCCTCTTACTCAACCCTCTCTGCCAGGCAGATAATAATATTGCCTATACTGAATCAGATATACAAAAATATGTTTTATATTTGCTATTATATTTGAAATAAAACTTATTTAAACCAACCTTGCTCGAATTTTAGTTACTTTTTGACTATGGTATTTCTCTTCCCCAACTCACGTCATGTGCAGGGAGAGGTAGGAGTTGGCAGGGGTGGAGAAAGAGGCGGGGACAACACACACACACACACACACAGTCATACATGCTTTGGCCTCACTAGGTTACAGACAATAGGACAGACAGACAGGAAGTGTGACACGGTAGTGTACAGTATTGTCACCACAGTGAATCATGTGTGTAGGTGAAAGTGACAGGTGGGTGGGGTCACATTGGTAGTAAATGGACTTTTACGCTTAGACACACACACACTTACCAGAAACTGTGGCAGAGGTGACGTGTGATTGTGTCTATTTGTGTGTGTGTGTGTGTGTAGTACTTTTAACTTAATAAGGGCCCAGCGCAGATTCAAATTTCCTCAGGAGGAAGTGCGAAATTTTGGTGGGGGGGGGGGGTTAGTGGTTTGACAGAGACGTGTTAGATTAAGGTCACGGTTAAAGTCACAGTTAGCGTTTCATTTTAGAATTAGGACAAAGGTTTGGTATGTAGCACATTTTTACATACTAGCAGGTGGAAAGACGTACAAGATGTTAAAAATACTTTGTACACATAATGTACATGAACGCTTCTAATCTCGTGCACGAAGAAGAGATTTAAAAGAGGACTTTTAAACAAGGAATGCCGCTGTTCATTACACACTGGCTGACATGTCACCTTTCTTCATTAGACTTCTCTTTATTGATCCTTTTGGGACGACAAGGAAATTAAAATTTCCAGCAGCAGTTTTCAGCAGCTTACAAAAAAGGTATGAAAACAGAGAAGAGAGAAAAACAGTATAAAAATAACATAACAACTTTCTTGTGAATCTGTATCTTTTTTGTTGTTTTATGGACCATGAGTCTAATAATAAAGGCTATCTATTTTATAATACTAATAATAACAATAAAACCTTTGGCTATAAAAAGACCATTAGCATAAATTATCAGTTAAGAGCAGTTAGAGTGTCCAGGTACGTATGTGAGTAGATTATTAATTACTTAATTGAACAGTGAAAGAGGGGCTACCACTCCTTCCCTTCCTTCCTGTTCTGTACTGTCTTCTTCACTCTATTTCCTCCTCCTCCCGAGTGAGGAGTTGTGTCTGATGGCATGAGGGACAAAGGAGTCAGGCAAAGGAGCAGCCTTCCACCGAACAGGCTCCTCTGGTAAGTCCAGCTTCATGCCGATCACAGAGCCGGTGACGGTGGCAGAGAGGAGGACACTGGACAAACGGCTGGACATTATTGACAATGGGTGAGGCTACACCGATCCAGGTGGGTGTACTTGCTTTAAATGTATGACTCACATGTTTGACAAAAATACTGCACACACTATATGTTCCCAGTCACATTGGAGCTAAGTACAGCTGAATGCTTGCCTTGAGAATACAGTCTTTGGAAATGAAGCTATGGTTAAACGGGTGGGACCGGGATGTGGCACAAATCCGAGGCAGTGTTCAAACAGGAACCCTACACACTTTTTACACATTCTTACACACAGCCGTTGCGTGTATCCAAACAGTTGTAAAGTTGCGGCAGACATTGATGCAACTTTCTTCTTCTTAACCACAAGGTTAAGAGTTCAACTGTTTCGTTGTGTTTTCACATCCATGTTGCGGAACATTAGCTATGTTTCCATCCACATGTTTTAACTGAATTAAGTGATATCGAATGAAAAATGCCTTATAGAAACAATAAAATTCAATGGAATTTCATGAATATTGACTCAAAGGAAATACGTTCGGTCTCATCGGATTTGATCTTGATCGATATTCGGCTTATGCGATTAACGCTGATGGAAACGTTTTTTGACGAATATATAATGAATTTGCGATTAAGTTTTAGGTCATTTTATGGTTGCAACCCGCCAAAAAACGAAGAAGAAGAAGTTTTAGTTAATTTCTGCCCAGTATTTCCGCTCTGTTTGCACACGTGGCGGGTGTCAACACAGACAGATGTAAGTGGACGGATGAGGAGACAAGGGATTTTTTGAATTTAATTTACAAGCAAAGTATAACGGCTATATGCAAAAATCTAAGAAATTCCATAATTTATCAGGAACTCGCGAAGGAAATGGGCTACAAAGGTTACAACAAGCCGTGGGACGTCCTCCAGACTAAATAGAAGGCGCACAAACAGCAATACATGTCTCAAAAAAAGAGAGTTGTCTCGCAGAAGCACATAAGCACTTTTACAACTTGTGCAATGTTGATCATGTGTTGGTAGACAGCGCCATTTTGTCTAGAAAAACTTTATTTGCACATTCATTTGCTTGAATGTTGTACGATTCAGTGCGAAAATGAATGAAAACACCTTAAAATGTCTCAAATCTATTTTATCTCAAAACAGCAGGTGACGTCATTACACACAGGTCTTTATTCGCTTTAAAGCCGTTGGATGGAAACACACTTTCACCAGATTTATTCACGATTGTTTTTTTTTTTACCAAACTTCAGATCATTTGATTGACACACGGATGGAAACTTAGCTACTTTCTGTCAACTCCTGACACACATGGGTAGAAAGTATTTTCCCAAAAAGTAATGTCCTAAAATTGCCACCTCACATACTTTACTGCCCCACTGCTTTACTGGTCACAGGGTTTATTAAGCTGTATTGAAAGCCAAGTTTGTATTAGTAAAGGCAAAAATTCTAACAAAGTGAGTCATGTCAATGTTTAAAAAAAGAACTTGTTTTACAGAACATGTGGGTGCGGTAAGCTAGATGTATCTTAAGAAAGCAGAATCATTTGCCCAAAGTTGTCCATTTCATGACATGATGTATGCCACTGTTTTTAGACAGTGTAGTGTATAGTGATCATTTCTAACTTGAGGTTGTTACACTTCCTCGTACCTAACCAGAACTACACACGCTAAAACCAAACCTTACCATAAGGCTTTGTAATATTTTTCGGGGATTTTTTGTTTGATCCTCTTGGGTCTAGACAGATGTAGTCACACATCTTTCGCTCTCACTCACTCACTCACTCACTCACTCACTCACTCACTCACTCACTCACTCAAGTTGTGGGGTCCGGCATTTTGGCCCCACAAAGTTGTCGGGCCCCCAAATAACTGAACCTCTGGTATTTGGATCCCACAAATATAGAAAAAACAAAACACACACACACACACACACACACACACACACACACACACACACCACCACACACACACACACACACACACACACACACCACACACACACACAAGGAACATGAGTCAGTGATACACACACTGTGATTGCAATATCTAGTTATTCATAGGCGTGTGTGTTTCATTCCACTTTTTTGATGCTTTACCTAGAAATGAGATCAATGGTTTAAGCACAGATGGCGGGGTGGTGAGTGAATCATATGTAGCAGTTTCATTCATAGCTTCTCAGTTTTCAGGACATTCCTGACTATTTTAAGAAGTGAAAGGGAAGTGAGTGTTTTGTGATTGTGTGCTTATCAGCTGATTTCTGTGGAGTCCTCTGCTTGGAGTTTTCTGTCCTTTAAACACACCACCACACACAACCAACCACACACACACAACCACACACACACACACACACCACACAACACACACACACACCCACAACACACACCCACACACCACACACACGCGCGCGCGCGCGCACTTCAATATTACAAATCTTTCTCCTTTTAGAGAACTGAAAACCGACACCTCAACAGAAAGGTCCACACGAAAAAGACCAAGGACAAAGTGAGAAAGAGTAACGGGGGTGTTGAGATTTGACGTGAGTAAAGAATAAAGCCTATAGCCTATGAGCGTTTATATCTAGTTATCCTAATCTCATTGATCTTGTATTTTTTTGGACAAGGCTTCCTATGACCAAACACCAATTCCTGAGTTAGTCACCAGGTTCCGTGGTTTCTTCAGGCTTTTCTAGAGGATTTTGTTAATCACCAATTCTTGTTACTGGGATAGTCCCAGTATGATGACATCTGATATTCAGGACACTTAGTGGAAATGTTGGTCATCAGATTTAACACTTCATCAACAAAAGACAGATCTTCCAAAGAATTTAATGTAACAAAATCCAGTGTTTGAGCCGTGATTGCCTCGGAGTCTTTAAACTGACTCATGAGTCGCGAGTCTCTAGTATCATTAACTCGGATCAGTTGAGTCCTACTACAATTCAATCTGAAATGATAACGCCGCAACACACAACTCTCTTCAAACATTAGCCACTAGTAGTCCTGCCAAAAGCTTTATAACTTACAATTCCGTAAGCAACCACAACTCCACAACTTTCACAGAGTTAGCTGCCCCCCCCCATTTCCAGTATTTGAGCTAAACTAAGCAAATTTTTTGCCGGCTGGTATAAACTTTGGCATAGAGGCCTTTAAATAAATGTTAGGTGAGGGTTTGATATGTGGTGGTTGGATCCTTTTTAATAAGAAGAAACTTCAGGATGAGACGGATAACTTTCTTAAGCAGCACTTTACTGTTCGCAATATTTCTTTTTTCCGAGTATGGTGAAGGCATGACCCACCACGCTCTGCCTCGGATTGGTTTCCCTTGTCATTCACTCCTCATGCCATAACCTAACCCCCCCCAACAAACCCAACCAACGAAGGCAATTACTAGCATATCAGAGGAAAAGTAGGGCTGATCATGATTTTGCCATCCTAAGAAAAAGCCTACTGTTCTCCCCGCTCACAACAACACAACTAACCAACCAGAAGGTAGGAGGACTTAACTCTAAGGAAACCACAGAGGGGGATGTACAGGTTATTAATCTTTGGTTAACAGCTAATACTCAGAAATGGCATGTGTAAAGTGCCATCTAGCTTTAAACTCGGGGGCGTGCAGATTTAAACAGCACAACTGCACACCTTCAAATCTGTCCAAGATCTCTACAGTCAAAAAAGCTTATTGAAAGCTGTGATCGTGGTTTAATACAGAGAAACACACACACACACACACACACGTTAGTATCGTTGCAGTACCAGGAACCCATTCAAATGTTTACGCACACATAACCAGACTTCCCTGAAGAGAGGAACCGCGATAAAAGCAACACATACAGACCACAAGATGACTGAGGGCTCCTGCAGCAGCCACAGTAACACATCACAAAGGTAGAAAGTGTAAAGGCAACTCCATCTCTCTCTCTCACACACACACTTAAAAAACACAAGTTGACACCTGGCTGTGGAACTGCAGTGTATGGTGGATCTTTATCTTTACAGCTTTTAAAGCCAAGAAACACAATCAGTGGAAATCTTCACAAACTTAGAAAAGTAAGGAGATTTGTGTTTGGTTGATTATTTCTCTGTGGTAACAATGCTTTTTGGCAATAAATCTTATACTGTTCTTAAACTGTTAGTCCCCTTAGGAAGGAAGGAACATGCATATGGGGGATGAGCTGCAGAGTTGAGTATGTGGGTTGCGCCTATGAAAAATTTGCAAAATCTACTTTGCCAATGCCAAACAGCTTATTCTGCCATTGACTCGTTTGGTTTTTGGTGGATTGAAGTTTGAAGAAACAAGACATATTTGCAATTTCACAATTTTGTTTATTTCACAAACAGGAGCATTACTAGCGTGTGGAAGAACCAGACAGTGCCACAACAGCCTGGCACCTCGTCCTCATGCTGGTCACCAGCTTGGTAACACACTGCTGTGGGATATCATCCCATTCTTCAACCAGCATTTGTCGCAAGCCAGCCAACATGGTTTTGTGGGTCACTCTGGCACAAACAGCACGACCAAGCTGACCCCACAAGCGTTCAGTGGGGTTGAGGTCGGGACCGCTGGCAGGCCATCCCATCCTCTCCACTCCCACATTCTGGAGGTATAGTCACTGATAAACCCCGCTCTGTGGGTCGAGCGTTGTCATCTTAGAGGATAGAGTTCGGTCCCAGACCGTGGAGATATGGGACGGCCACTGGTTACAGAATCAAGCACCTGATTGTCAGCACCGGGTGGGGGGGGTTCCAGAAGCTCAAAACCAGTCATTTCATGGGTGTTTCCCACATACTCAGCCCTGCTGCTCATCCCACAAATGAATGTTCCTTACAAATGTGTCACCATTTGAAAGGGTACTAAATAGCGATAGACCGAATTTATTGGCCGGCCGATATTTGCGTTTTTACATGTATGATGCACATTGCACACATAACTTGGGTGATATGAATGTAAGAATATTGCAGAAGTGACACTGATCTGTGTTTTTGTTTATTATTTTTAAAGAAATGGCAGAGTAGTTTCCAAAAAGAAATCCAGTGTGGCAGGTTTTACATTTTTATGATGTAAATTGAGGGTGCAAAAGCACTATCGGCTCCAAATATTGGCAGTCCGTATCGGTCATCGGCTAAGGCTTATGAAAAAGAAAGAAAGAAAGAAAAAAATCTGCATCAGCACTAAAAAAATCCCTATCGGTTGGATCCCTATAACTAAACAGGCTTTCCAACGAGCTTTGTTACCACAGAGAAGTAATCTACCAAACACACATTTCCTTACTTTTTGTGCTAAGTTTAGTAAACACACGTGTGTGTTCCTGGGGTTGGCAGTTCTTTTCTAATATTTCCTGTGGTTTTCTTGCTCAAACACTAAGGAGAACCTCCTCTGCGGTTACTACTGTGAAGAAGAAGAAGGGGGGGGGAAAAAAACATGAGCAAGAGAGCGGAAAAAACACCAGCCCCACCAGGCTGTCTGCAACAACACCTGCGCAGTGGTCTCACTGTTGTTAAGTAGAATAATTTATTGCAGTTCTTTATTTATTCTCTGTTTCAGTTCATTAACAATAATTACAGGTTTAAAAGCAAAACGCATTTACAGAGCATACAAATATTACATACACACACACTACAATCAGAGACAATAATGGGAGCTTGAAATGTCCTGTTTCGATAGAGGTTGCCAATGGTTACAGACAACATGCAGTGATGTTGTCTTCAAACATGGCGGCATATTCCTTCAAACCATTAGAAACTGCTCTCAGTACACCAGTGATCACCACTATCATTCTGCTATTTACAGAAGCGAGACGGAACGACACAGCTCAATTCAAAAAGAAAAGTATTGCTCTGAAAGTCACCTTGATAAACTTTTGATGACTGCACTGATGAAAGTTAAAAAGAAGAATATCGGCATTAAGTCTTTTGCTGTAAGATAATGGCTAAGATAATAGAAAAGAGCAGGAAAAGCAAAGGCAAAAGAGAAAAGAGGAAGAAGTTAAGAAAAGGACTAAAAGGATGAGGCGATATATTCTAAAGAATCGGTGACACTGCTTTTCTTCCTAAGATTTACATATTTATGCCATTAAGGAAAAAAAAATACACCGATCCCATTCAAAATGATCAAATAACACCAGAGATAAGTTGTTTGTTACATTCATCTCTCCCCTCACTGGTTAGCTCTTTAGGTTATTGCAGTAGTAAAGCTTTATTCAGCTGGTTAAAGGAGTGGGTTGGGGGGGGGGGGGGGGGGGGGGGGGGGGGGGGGGGGGGGGGGGGGGGGTGCCCTTCTACACTGACCTTAAAAAGGCCTCTCAAGAAATTAATGTTGGTTTTCCACGAGTGCTTTTTGTTTCTAGGCGACCACTGTTTGTGCCCACTTTGAGATGACAATGCAACTTTGCATCAGTACGCTTTAGGTTTTTTTGGGGGGGTAATATCCAAATTATACTCCTACTCATCTTTCTTGGAGAATGGGTATTATATGGTTTACCAATATTTTTACATTTTTTCCCCACATTGTTCTTAGCATCGCGTTTTGACAGACAGTTTAGACATGTTGCTGCAGCAAAATACAGCATAATGAATTGTTATCAACCCAACACTGTTTTATTACAAGTCGTTACTAGAACCCAATCAACTCGGGTGTGATGTCATTCCCAGTTTACAAACTCCGACCTCCGAGGTAAATGGACACAGCATATCTATTTAAGCCCATTCCCAGAAACAAGGAGAGTAAAACTGAGCTCAGGTCAGCGCCTGAGGGGCAACCAGCCGATACATTCAACGCAGTGTTGTTGTGGCAATGTGCGGAACTAAAAACGCAGATGTTATTTCAAACGCTGTCTCATGACCCTTTGACGTCGGCACGTCTAACATCCCTGATATCTTATTATACTACAACCCCCTATGAGGCTGTCAGAGTTTCATTTAACCAAGCAAACTAACTTGTTTCATATTCCTAAATATATCAAACAATTCTCAGCTTTTTAATGAGCAAAATAGCAGTTCAGCCGTGTTGCTACAGACTGAAACTCTTTATGTAGAGAATGATTGCAATCCTGCATGCACTCAGTGAATTATTTACTATTACTCAATGAACTGCTATCTATTATGTATAGCTAGTGTACCACTTGTTCAGCTCCATTCAGATCATTCAGATCATTCACATCATTTATTCTGTTAGTCAGGTTTCTGATTGGTGAATCATCTCATTGAATGAACACACATTATCTAATCCCTGCAGGCTATGATCCACATTATGGCTATGGAAAGGAAGTTAGTGATCTAGAATGGAAGTTGAAAATAAAAGCAAATCCAACAAGGTCCAGGTCTGTTAAATACTGTTGCATATCTAGGAAAAAAAAATGCTTTGTTACACGGCCCTCAGGCAACCCGTACAAAACCGTCAGCCCGACAGATTAATACAAACTATGATGGAAATCAACTGCTGGCTGTGATGACAAGCAAAGAGCTGCTTTCATACACCGTACATTCCAAGATGTATGAATCAAAATGTGTACTAGCAGGGCACAACAGCTACAACGTCACGTTAACATCCAATAATTGTTTACAGTATAAGACCTGCTCCCTCCTTGCTCTAGATGCTGAGATGATGTACTACATTTTCTATAATAGACACCAGTTAGTAAATGAATGGATCATTACTACAATAGACAGCAGTTAGGACCCCCCCCCCCCCCACACACCAACCACACACCCATTGGCAGTTCTAGGTGGCAGTAACTGTTTACGTGTCTGACATGCAGCAGTTAAAAGGCAAGTGCAGCTGACTCTGTGTAGACTTTATGTATAGTGTGCGTGCGTGTGTTTGCGTAGAACTGACCACAACCCTCACAAAACATTAGCGGTGAACATAAGATACAAAAACAAAGCAGGCCTTTTTAAAGTGGATAAAGAGCTCCCGACAGCAGCAAGTGGCGTATGTGTGTGTTTCTTTGAGCTGACAAACAATCGATCAGAATGAGTAAAAAACATTGCTGGTTGCGCGCCTTTACACACGCTTGCTTAAAAACACAACCGGATATACAAGTGCACAGAAACCCAAATGTGCTTCAAGCCTTCTTGAGCTCGACCAGTGTCTCATCCTCTGTTCTCTCAGAGAAAAAAAGAAAAGAAAAAGTCTTCCATCATGTGAAACACAAATGTTGAGATGTCTCCAAAATCTTATCCTAATCTACAGGTCTCAACATAAAAATATACTGCAGTCAAGCTGGATAGATTCACTGTCCTCTTAGAGACAAGTTTAAATGCATGAACATGATTGAGTGTGTGTTGCTTAATCCAGTTCAGGCGAGTCTTGTGTGTCAGTGTGCATCTCTGTATCTTCTGTGTTCTCTACGTACTCTGAGTTGTCTCTTTCTTGCAGCTCTGCAGCAGAGAGTTTGTCTATATTCACCTCTAGAGGTGTGTCTTCACCTTCTGGCTTATCTACTCCCTCTGGTTCCTCGTCAGTGGGGGTGACCAACTCCGTTGTCGTGGTTTCCTCTTTTACCGTTGCATCTGTCTCCGTCTCATCCATCGGGGACCCCTCTTCCTCTTCCTGCTCCTCCTCTTCTTGTCTTTGCTCTTCTTTCCTATGCCCCTCTTCCTCCTCCTCCTCCTCCTCCTCTGCGATGGAGGCGTCTGGTCTCTGGAAGGAGTGCGCTGCGGGAATGTGGCTGGCACAGGGGTGCAGGTGTGGTGAGCCTGCTGGGGGCAGCAGCGTGAGCGACTCCACGCTGAGTGTCTCTGCGTTGTTGTCTGTAAGGAGGGAGATGTTGGGCTGGGACGCCGGGGTGAGGCTTGGGGCCAGGGCTGGAGCCGCGACTGGGGGCGAGGGAGTTGAGGCGACAAGCATTACTTCTCCACCTACTCCTTCCCCTTCTCCGCCAGAGGAGGAGGGTGGGGTGTGGTCCAAAAACGTACCATCATCTAGAGGAGAGCAGAGGAAAGAGTGAGACAGGTGAACTCAGAGGAGGACATTTTTATGTAAGTAAAAATACGTGGTTTTTCTTTACCAAAGCCTTCCAAAAATGTTCATTTTCTACAATGAGATGATATAAAAGGGGTAAAAAGTGTACCTTCCAGAAAAATGCAGTGTGAGAAAACAAAATAAATGCACCATTTAAAAAAATATATATTTCAAGCTTGTACAATTCCACAATATTGGCTAAACCCAGCAGAGAATTTAAATTTCAGAAAATCCTTTGCCTAGAACATAACTCACAATTTCAAGATACACCCCATAACCAGTGGGAACCCTTGCACTCTCGGGATTTGCACATTTTTCACATGAACATTGACACACACAGAACTTTACGTAGTTAATACAGAGAGCTGTGCAGGTAAGAAGTGCCAAAAATAATTTGGACAGACCGACTGACACTACTGCAAACTATCCTGATTTTTATGGTGTGTGCGAATCTATATCATGTTTACACCCAATACTCACAGGAGATATGTGTGTGCTGTATAGTGCAGATATACTGTGTTGACCACACCTCAGCTCCATAATTACATTATAGTCAGGAATCTGCACCTTGCACCATAAGTGCCTCTTTATTTGTGTGGTATTGTATGTAGGAAATGTGGATGTGCTGTTTGTGAGCTACCTGTGGGGCTCTGAGCTGATATAGTACTTGCAGTAACAGAGTCACATCTTCCTGTGCTCCCACTCCCACTGGAGGGAGGCGAGGGGGAGGAGAGGGGCGAGGGACTGTGCTGCGACACACAGTGAGCCACTGCAAAACCTGAACATAGACAAACACACGCACAGACAATACAGTCATGTGATACTATGGCTGGGAAATGATTTCACCTGACCATATCGAGCCCCAACGACACAAGTTGAGAGAGAGAACTATTGTGTGGCACACAGTATATATACACACATGGAACTACAGAATGAGACTTACTGTATGTGTCAGGTGCAGTTTTTTGCACGTGTGCACATGTATCCTTATGTGTGTTCTTAAATTCTGAGAGAGATATACACTTAAAAATTAACAGTAAAATGTTACTGCAATTCACTTTTGTTGACCTTTAAAGTGTCAATATATAAGTTTACCATACTTAAAAAGAAGCTTTCTATTATTTCAATTTCACCTTTACATTTTAAAAATAGGAGCAGGTTTCCTTGCTGAGAAAAACAAAGAGTTCTATTCAGGAAAAGCAACAGGTTTTATAAAAGCTAGGAAAAGAATTTAGTGCGGGCAATGCAACAGAAGTATATCTTAAGTAAAACTACAGCAAATGGTATTTAACATGAAAGAACATACATGAATTTATAACAAAAAAAGTGAAGCAATGTCAGGACAGTTTTCAGCTGTATTATCAGCCCGACTCTCCTAGTAGAAACAATATGGACCTACTGTTAGACTACTACTGTCATTTTGTTTGAAGATTAGGGCAACTAAAAACCCGGGCCTGCTGCGCTGAGGAGTAAACCTTTATATATGGGCGCCAGCTCTACCTACTGTGCTATGCGGGCGCACTCCTAATACATTTTCAATGGCCCAATGTTCTTTTATTGACTATTATAATACTTCTCATAAAGTATCAAGTCTGTCAGAACATTGTGTCAACCAGGAGCTTGGGTTTACTGCTATTGTTTACGGCATTTGTATGATAATTCAGACCTAGATTATAGGCACTTTGCTATTGGATATATACTTTTTCTAAATAGATCTCTATAGAACAGTGTAGGCGGTGGAACCTGGTATGTCACCTGGTACTTTATCGACAGAGGCAAAAACTGCTCTATTTGCCGTGGGGTCGTTGGGCCCCCGTCTTGACTGCTCGTAGAACCGGAAAGGCAGGCCGCTGGGTGAAGCGTTTGCTGTCTGACTGAAACCCAACACCTCCGTTGCACTGGACTGCACAGGCAGGTCCAACAGAGCTGTAAGTGGAGAGTGGAGAAGGGACATGAACACAGCATCTTTATAATGTTAAGAAATTACTAAATTGCCTAGTAATAATACTACTACTACTACTACTACTAATTTACTAAATACAAACTGGGAGACGACTAACATGGGGGGGAAATGGTATCCCCTGTATTGTTACTATGATAGGAGTCAATAATACTAGAAATGTTTTTGTATGCGTTAGTCTTTAGTCACTGAGAGACACTCTGACAGACTGTGTGCTACAGTGGCTATTTTGGCAGGGTTCATATCCTCCTTTATTTTGCTGCACTGGCAAGATTTCAGATTACAGTTATTACTCTTCAGCGTAATTCTAAAGAACCAGGCCACTGGGAGGGGAAGTACAGTTGACTGATGGGTAAATCCATCAGCCTTTACAGTACAAAAGAATTGGAGAATGAGAACGTAATGTTTAAAAAAATCTATTAATTGATTAATTACAAATAAGCGACATGTAGAAGGACACTGCCAGATTCAGGAAAATGACTGATACAAGAAGCTGTTAGTAAAGATTATCTTTGTGCGAGAATATTTGAACTTTTACTAAAATTAGTAAATTAACTAAGAACTAATTGACCTTTTGGTGTTTTTTGTAGGCTTTATCCTTTTGTTGAGGATGTGGAAGCCTTGCAAAACATTAGCTAGAAGCAGAGCTAGCTGTTAAACTGTGGCCGTACATTAATATACACTTGATTTGATTCTCCCTAAATTATATTTTGTACTAGCGAGGACAGAAGGTTAACGCACCTGCAATCCTCTGCATCTTCATTCGTCGGGCCTGTATGCGACCCTTGGCCAGCCTCTGCTTGGCGATAATGCAGCGGATGTGGTCGGCAAAGATGAAGTTGGCCTGTAGGATGGGCAGAGGCTTGGCGTGGGGGTTGGAGCTGGGCTTATGGATGACGATGTTCAATGCTCTGCTGTCATCCTCAACGCCAGACACCTGCATATCCTGTTGAGAGAGGGAGGGAGCAAGGAGAAGGATAGAGAGGGAACAAAGAATGGGGAAGAGCATTAGAGAGAATATACCGTGTGAGAGAGAGAGAGAGAGAGAAAGAAAGTGAGGAAGAGACAGAGATGGAAAGAGGTACAGAAAAAGGAAAATGGATTAAGTGGGAATAAAAAAGTAAGGGACAATAAGAAGAAAACAGTGGGACAAGGACAGACAAAAAAAGCACAAAACCAAGAAAGAACAAAACGCAAAAGACATTGAAAAATAAGTTGAGAAAATCAGAATGAGATACAAATAGACAGTAAGTGAGGTAAATAAATAAAATAGTTAAATAGGACATTAACTTTGACCATAGCTGCAAGTTCAGATCATAGGTTCAGACCCAAAAACAGTAGGGGTTAGTAGAAAAAGTAAGGAAACATATATAGATTCAAAACATACAGGCAACACATTGTAATAACACTTTATCTATATCCGTTTCACAACAGCACGCTTGATACATTCTGCAATTCATTTTAGAATTGCGTTAGAAAAATTAAATGCAATTTCACTTCCAATGATAAGGCCATACTGATACATGATTTAACATACCATATTTCTAGCATTTATTTCTCTGGTGAAATGACATGACATGAAGGGCTCAATGAATGAAGAAAAACAATAAAAACAGACAGGTAAATTAAAAATACAAAGCCTTTGTGTAAGGTAGAAAGGTAGAAGAAAGTAGAGAAAGTCAGGCACAGAAATCAGTAGTTTTAATGACTCAATATTTAGTTTTCTTTGTAGTACTGTACAAAGACACGTCCACACAGGCATGGACACGCCACTTTTCTCTTACTTGCAGAAGGCCGGCAAACTTGACTACACCCCACCCAAGGCGTTTGGTTTCTGGTTCAACCAGACTCATCTGGTACACATCTACAGCAAGGAACCTCTGGGCTTGGCCGCCATCTTTGCTGACCACCATACAGGCAATTAGGTCACTGTTATCTGAAAGAGATGATAGACATTAATTATTACAATGACAATCAAGCTGACACATTTCCCACATAAAGCACTAAACACAAAGTACAGCTGAGTCTGATGGGAACTTCATTATTCTTTGCGGTATTTGGTCAGAAACCAAACACTATAGTGACGTTTGCTTAGGACACCACTATAGGGGGACTTCTTTACAACAATGAGAAGACAAGCTACAAAAAGGAGTGGTATTCGGACAATAATCTTGCCTTGACGGCTACAAAAACCATGAGATCATTGTTGACTTTAGGAGATTCAGGAAGACCACATATACCTCCTCCACATAAATGGGGAAGTGCTGAGAGTGTCAACGACATCAAATTCCTGGGAATTGACATAACAAACGATCTATCATAACACCTTAAGAAATCTCAAATAGGCTATTTAGTGAAAAAACATCAACATAAGCACTAATAAGCTTTAAAAAGTCACTGATTAAAACAAACATTGAACGCGCACACAATTAAAAAAAACACTGATTATTCAGATTTTACCAAAAGGTGTTCAATTCATCATAAACTGTTCTTTATAAATGTAGTCTTGTGTTTTACTGTTTTACACACTATTTTACAGCACATACATATTATTATAGCAGGCAGACAGAAGCAGTCAGTCAGTCAAAACAGACTGCCTGCTTTACACACTTAAATGGACAGAGAGGACTTTTACCTATGTCCAGCAGGACAATGAAGAAATGGTGAGCCAACATCTTGTGTTTACCACAAAAACTAGTGAGAGGCAAACATTAAATGTGGAATGATAATGACCTGATTTGACACCACTGGCTCTCCACTGGGACACATGTCCCTTCCACCTTATATTATTTTTGCTCTCTTGTTCCTTGATTTATGTTCTCAAGAATCCTGACTAATCTGTCTTTAAACTTGTATGTGACCAATGTAATTTGTGTGGAACTGGTTGGATCCACATCCTTGAGTACACTTTTTGATTTGGTTCATTTAAATAGCCCTTTCAGTATAGTGGGTTGCTCAAGAGTTCACTCTATTTTCACAGCTGTAAATCCTGTGGCCTTCTGGTTATATGAATTTCTCTCTTACCGATATTAAAAGATCAACAAGGGTTGTCAGGAACTTGACTTCAGCCACTGAAACAGTGAGCAGGGAAAATTACCTGCAGCTGGAGAGGTAGTCCCCAATTCTTTTTCAAAGTGATGCTAACAGCAAAATGGTCAGAGAAATTAGGGGAAGTTTGAAAGCTTGAATCCCCAGACCAGCAGGGAAAAAACCCTCCCACCCCCAACTTCTACTTAACTTCTGACTTCAGAGGGCGGGGGTGGGTCAACTTTGTAAAAAAGGTTTGAAAACGTAATAGACAAGTTGACCCTATTCAGTAACTTTGTTGAGTTCATTGACACAGTGATGGCTTCACTTCTTCCTTTTT
>NC_045747.1:4040080-4043471 GCF_008692095.1 Etheostoma spectabile
TTTTTTAAATGTACTTCCACCCATACAGACATATTGCAGGGAAGAACATATCCATGGAATATTTAGTGTCAGGTATGTTTTTATCTATTAGTCAAGTGAATTTTTAGATTCAACAGAAGAAGGAAGAAATGGGGTGCCTGGTTAGCTCATCTATCTAGGTGTGTCATGAGTTGCATTAGGCCAGTTGTAAAATATAAATCATTCAGCAAATGAGTTGCTAATGCTCTTCATTGCATACATTCTTCTGAGTTCTTAAAAAATGTGGTTAGGTAAGAAGCCCTCTGTTCTTCTTAACTACAACCATAGTACAATCGAGCAAGAAATCACTGAAGCGGTTCAGCAAAAAGCAGCAGACAGCAGTGCAGTGAGTGAGGCTGCCAGCCTGAGCTGTGTATGTCACACTCCTTGTCCCTGCAAGTACTCCCTTAAGCTATCAACTTACTCTGAAAAACCTGCCAGGTTGCATACACATTACTGAAGGTAGACAATGGAGTGACTGTATTCAATGGTATGAGGGGGAAAAAAACTTATCAAAACGTATCACTAGTTTAATTTCAAGCTTTATATCTCTAAAGCATTTCATCTTCAAGAGATAACTTGTCACACTTGGGTTTTTTAGAAATTTATAACATGTAAAATCAGGGTCATTCAGATTTCTTTTCACAATTGCAATAATTAGTTAGCCTGGAAACCAGACAAATCTGCAAGCTCATGTTTAATTTGCTCTGGCAGAAATGTCAAGTTTGTGACCAGGCAACCATTTTCTTTCCTGCAGCAAAACAGACCAAGCACCACCCCAACTGGCATGTGTCACTTAAAACTATTATATGTCATTGTTCTGATTGGTTGTAGGTCTATTCAATTGCATCAAGAAGCATTTCAGTCTATTTCCGTTGATAAGGCCCCTTGAAAATCGGAGATGAACCGAGAAGTTCCAGAATAATACACATTTGCGAATTTGTCTGGCGATGCCAGGCTGACAATTAGTCACCCATCATCGTGAATGTGTGTCTTTGCATGGTCCTGGGATAGTGACACTTCCTCAAGCACACTTTTGGTAAAAATCTCTGAAACCACAAGGATACTACTCTACAGACACAATTTACAGGTATAGATATTAGCAAGTGTTCTGTGATTCAACAGCAACGAGGATGTGCTATAATGAAGGCGGTGGCAGCTAAATAGTCAGAACAAGGAGTTTGTGGTTGGAAGGTTGTAGCTTTAAATCCCCCAAACCACATGGAAAACCCCTCCCTCTCTCTATAATTACTCTGTAAGAGTGTGTTCATAGTCAACCGCCTTGCTTAAATAAAAGTGACAGTGACTTAGTATTGTAAACTAGAATTATGCCTCTGCATGGCAGTCAAGTTGCAGTTTAGATCCATGTCTGTCCAAAGTCATCAGCAGTGAAAAGTTTGAAGTAATTTAATACAAGATACTTAGTATATTTGGGGGCGAAATGGAAGTTATACTAATTTATATTTAATAAGATATATATATGATTATTTTTGGGGCATTTTAGGCCTTTATTTTGATCGGATAGCTGAAGTCATGAAAAGGGGAGCCAACTGAGCTATCCAGGCCCCTTTCCCACTGCAATGTATGATTGCAGTGAGAATTTTTTTCAGAGTACAGAGGACTAATCAAGACCTTTCTCACATGATGCAACCACAATGACTTGAAGCCACTTTTGTCAGGTTTAAATGGTAAAAAGAAAACCAAAAACAGAACATGTTACTTGTACAGTGGTGCAAGTAATATTTTCACAAATAGTGTGTAATTTTCTTAAATTTTCATCCGTACAATCGTGCTACTGATCATTTTAGAAAATCAAAGATAGAAGAGATGTTGCAAAGAAGGTGTGAAAGAGGAAAAGAAAAGGGATAGTGGAAAAAATAAATTTCTTTTCTTGCTCAATAAGGTACACCTAATATAGATAGTGTATGATATAATAGGGAATTTGTCATAAACCTTACTTTCTTTCTGAGATGTTCTGAGAAAGACTTTAGCTTTGGCACTGTATGCAATGTAAACACTGCAGTATCTTAGCCTAGGCTACAGTGACAGAAAGGGCATTTGCGATTTTCAAGGGGGAACAATTTTATTTTTATTTTTTTTTTAATTTATTCCAGGATTATTTTTTTTAAAGCAATGATTGTTAGAGTGCATGTCAGAGAATAGTGCGGACACACGCTTCACACCGCGAGCGGGCACGCAAGCCACATGGTGGAAAAGGGAGAGAAATAAAAAAAGAGACCGCAGGATAACTAGCCAGTACAGCTTGAGAACTGTATGTTGTACAACTTATGTTGTCAGTTTATTGTTAGCTGGTGATTTAGTTGTTTGTGTTCTTTACCTGCTAGCTAGGTTGCACGTGGCTTATTGATTTGATATAATGGCGATTGCTTTGCTCACGTTTGTATTTTATGTGCATTATTGACATGCTACAGTAGTTACACTGCATTAAGATAATGTAATTAATAGAGGGTTTATTATTATTTGCTAGCCTATATAAAATTCCTATGCATCACCAGCCAGTCAATCGGTGCGTGTCTAAAAAAAACACTCATAGCCTGTATTGGATGTTAACATGTCTACAGTTGCACACACATTGATATATTTGCATATTTGGTTATATCGAGTTTATCACTGTAGCCTTGGCTAGCCTCCTTAGCAGCCAGGTAAAACTAAACTAAATAAATAGTTTTAAATAAATACCTGTGTAGCCAATAAAGTCTTGTGGTAGAAGTAGCACAAATGTTTCTTTTAACGGCACAAATCAGCACAAACGTAGCACAAACAATTGCGACCATTTTGTTGACATTTCAACATTAATGGGGTGCTGGGTGACATCACGCATGTACGATATGCACTCTAACAATCATTGCTTTAATAAAAATCAGCCCTGAATAAATAAAAAACTTGTACCCTCTTGAAAATCGCAAATGTCCCCTCTGTCACTGTAGCCTAGGCTAGCCTACTCTGCAGCTGGGTATTGCACAATAAATGTGTAGCCAATAAAGCCTGATAAACTAAAAACCGACACAAATCAGTACAAACGATTGAGAACATTTTGGTGAGATTTGGACATTAATGGGGGGCTGGGTGACGTCATGTGTGTAATCTATAAAGCGTAATAACTCAGAAACCAAAGTAGCACATTTCTTTTTTCTTTTAACGGCAGAAAAAGACACAAACATAGCAGAAACAATTGAGACTGTTCTGGGGAGATTTGGACAAATATGGGGGGGCTGGATTACGTCACTGGCCAGAAAATGTAAAGTTTAATTACTTAAAACCCTTAACAGCACAAACACTAATTTTAACGGCACAAAAAATAGCAATGTTTTTAATAATTTTTGGATGACGTGGGGGGCCAACTTTACGCAGG
>NC_045747.1:4043481-4060404 GCF_008692095.1 Etheostoma spectabile
TTACTTTTTGGCTGCCGATGGCCTCAAAGCAAGCACACAAATTGTATAGCTCACTTGCTATAGACACATCAGCACTTGACAAGGAGGATTGGCAGGGCTTGTAATCTTTCATAGTTTTTAGACTTTGCCACATGCTTCTGGGGTTGCCCTCCTGGAACTGAACTCTTTCTTCCCTTAGTCCAATTTGGGTCTTTAGCATAGAGACATATAGAGATAAAAATGAAACCAGGTTTATCCTTTAATATACTGGGGCGAGCCACCCTAGTACAGCCCATGTGAGATAAACACTGATTCTAATTACATTTTAACACACACATCAACAACAAGTCACTCTTGGTAGGTAGCTGAGTTGTAGCCTTTTGTTAGATACAGAGAAGTGGAATGTTGTGAGGTTGTGATGGCAGAAAGTCATATATTTACATTTGTTTGGTTTGTTGATTTGCAAACTTTGTGAACTAAGTGTGTAACCCAGTCTTAACTCCGGTTCACATTACTGTGCAGTGCTTGTGATATCCTGCAAGTCATAGAGCTAACCACTTGCAAGTTTCCTTACCATCATCTACACACCTGTGTACAGTAAGAGAAGAGTGTTCCGGTTATCTCAGTGTGTGGGAAACTGTGCACCTGTACATCGTCTCTGTTGTTGTGGTTGTGAATATTTGCATAGTCATGTGTCTTGATACTGTTAACATTGCACTCACACGTCTGTGTTGTAGATCGAATGCTGTCTTTTGCAAAGAGTGTGAGTGTGTTAGACAGAGAGACGGAGCAAGAATTAATGAATTGTACACTGTAGGGGCGGTTAGTTATGTTTTCTCATGCTCTTGTACTTGAACAGGCAAGTGTCTGTAACTAACACACAGACACTTACAGTCTGCACAGCAGCAGTTCATGTGGACCAAACTCTAGTTCGTTTTTCATTGCTTGAACACTGTTTTCAAATCTCTACACACTTATGCCATGGCTTTAATCATGACCTGCACAACATTGTGGATTTACAGCACTGTGTTCAAATGCTAACACACTGCTCTCACAACTGTTAACTAAACATTCAAAGCAATAGATTTCAGTCTGGTGCCTATCAAACACTGCTGATTGTAATTTTAGCTGAAAGACTAAGCAGGTGTCTTGTTTTAGACTAGTTGTTGAACATTTACTTTTTTTTGTATATAAACACCAAATAATAATTACAAACAATTATACATTGTAGCGTTTGAGAGAAACAAGTAAAGAGCAAAGATACCAATATGTCCAGGTCAGATGTCTGAGGTTACATACACACCGTACCTTTACTAAAGTAAAACTGCATTTTTACTGTTTTTCAGAAAGTAATGGAGATGAAAGCAATGGAAACACCACATCCATCAGTATTTAGAGATGATGCAAACATCCAATGTGATGAAGAAACCTTGCCCCATGATGAGAGGCAGGATTAGTCACACTATTCTTTGTTACTGTAATGTAACTTTAGTTTTGTTTCGAGTAATTCCATAAATTACTAGAGACAAAATACTATATTGAAGCAAACTTCTGATTTCCGTTCCTTCTTGTTTACCTTACGCACAAATTGGTATATGACATACAATCTAGATATTTTCTTTAAAGAAACTATTGAGTAGTGTGAAGTCACTCAAATTGTGCAAACTGTAAAGATGAGAAAGTATTATCTGTAGTGGTGTTTGATGCTAGTGTTTTTACTCTAAGTGTGTTCTGAGTGACAGTGTGTGTTTTCTCAGTGAGATCTGTGCATAATGTTTGCTGCACTGAGCCTGTTTTGAGACGTGTGTTAAGAGTTGTGTTGCTTGGAATGAGTTTTGCAGCTGATGTGAACTGTTTAGTTCAGGAGACTGTAGTGCCGACTGTAGTTAGAATTTTGCTCATGTAGCTCTAGTTGTGCCCACGAAAAAAACTGTAATTCAGTCTTTTATTGTGCCCCACCCTGAAATTTGGTTCTATTTTCCAAAAGTGTAAAAATGATAAATAAATAAGCATGTCAGTTGTCCAGTAGCATTACACAGTATGCTTCTGTTTTTTTACTGTGTGCGTCTTACTGAGGTCTAAGACGTCATCAGTTTTGATAAGGTCTTCGGGTCTGGTCAGAGGCAGCTGCGTCTCAAGTTCTCCCTGAAGCTGAAGCGATAAGGACCTCAGCATGAAGAACACACGGATTGCCTGTGCAGAGTTCCCAAACAAAAAACAACATCAGAAAATGATTTTATCACTGTCAGAATCGGGATAATCCATTATATCTTTCAACTGTGCTTTGGAGGGCCGCCATTCTACAAAAACAAAACCTAATTACTTTGTGTGGCCTTTGTAGTCACAACGAGTACAAATATGAAGGCAGATTAGGACTAGACTATTTCCTAGACAGATATTGACTTGGGACAACATTGGGTGGAAGTAGGCTACAGCCGAAACACTACTACATGGGCACAGAGATATCACGCAGCAACTATGTGCGAGTACAAGTCTAATAAGCATTGATCTATCCCGTAAAATAACCATGGGTCATGTTTACAATAATAATTTACTATGTGGACAGCTGTTTATTGGGTCTATTCTGCGTTTTTCCAGTTGAGTTTATTGCACCAAAAAAAATGTTGGATGGATGGATCAACACAGAGAAATCCTTAGTAGCTGTGACACAACTGCAGGAAACTCATTTTAGTTGGCATATGTTGGCATATTCCCCCACACTCACACCACCAGATCGTGTTGGCTCTTATCCTCACGTCCTCAGGCTGTTGACCGATCGCAACCTCCTCCTCCTGTTGTTCTATTTCAAAAGCACGCAGCTGCTTTTCTGAAAACTCTGGTTCGTAGAGCTATGCTTCTGGATCTTGACTCACAAATCCAGCATGGGCATTGCCATTCACTTTCTAATGTAGGAAAACTAGCCAGCTAATATTCACGCCGGTATGTTGATGGAAGTTGGGGGTTTTCAGGTGCTGCGTGGTATCTCTGTGCCCAAAGTAGCAGTGCTTCGGCTATAGTCTACTTCTACCCAAAGTCAACATCTGCCTAGGAAATAGTTTAGTCTTACGCAGAATACGCAGGGCAGAAAAAGTAATTGGGTTTTGTTTTTGTTGTTGTTGGGTTTCTTTCACTCACAACATGCTAACCGGCCACATAGGATTCCATTCACTACGCTAAGCTAGCGGCGGCGCTGCTGGACTAAGACAATGCATGCAACGACACGAAGATGCATTTGCCCACCTATATAAATATAGAGAAGACGGTGAATAAACCTATTTCAACAAACGGTGGTGTATTCCTTTAAGTAAAAATAATTCTGCTACATGTGGCCTTAAGCCAGCCATAATTCATATTTCAACTACAAGACCTGACTTCCCAGGAATCTAACAACCTGTTGTATTTGAGCTATTGATTTCAAACTTTTTTGCAATGTGAACTGAGCTCAAGTTGAGTGTGTGGACGTACCCTGCGTGTCTTCTCCATGTCTCCACAGGGCAGCCTCTTGACAAAGTCAATGCCAGTCAGAGGGGTACCGGTGGGTGGCAGCAGCACTGAGGCATCCATCATTAGATACTCCACATTCAGGGGTTTACTCTTCAACATACAAATAAACCCATGACATACAGCACCCGCACAAATATTTGCAACATCAAGAATATATTTTGAAGCTCAGGTAATTCATGTTACATTTTTCAAGGAGAAAAAAACAACAGAGATATTAAATGAAGGCCAACTAACCGTCATGCTCCTGTATTCATCTTCAAACATGTCCAGAAAGATCTCATCGCCCTGTGAAGACATTATCAATTTGGATGCCAGTTAAAGATAAGGCAGAGAATGTGTGGGCAAAACATCTATAGTGAACTTAGATAAGCTTTCAGGCTCAGAGTTTCACCTATTTTTTGCATAAAGTGAAACCAGATGCCAGATGAATTCTTGAAAGACATTCCATCAACAAAATGTTGATGTTTTGAACAAAAGAGGAAATGCTTAACAGATAGGACAAGTTGTGTTGACACGCACAGTTTGGCATAGTCATGGTTAATGTGTTCATACTCATCGGCTCATTGTGTTCCTCTAACCACACGGATACTGTACGTCTAGGAGAAAATATTCCACTTGTATTGATGATCAAGTTAAAATAAAACCAAATAGTAAATAAAGCAGCAACCAAATTTTTCATTTGTAAAATAGTATTTTAAAATTAAAAAAAAAAGTTTATTATTATATCATTGTTTGCGTGAGGCTACTTAACTGACATAAAAGTGTTATTGAATTGGAGAATGACGTGCTAAATGGAAATGTAATCATATGGTCGAAAAACTAATTCAATGAGTAAAGATAAACATTATTTACAATATGAAGCACTTAAAATATGTTTAATATTTCTCAATATAAACATCCAATGACATCCAATTTCAACCAGTTTCATGTCAGACTAACCATCATTTTATTATTTAATCCAAATATACTTAAATCAAATAACCATTTCATTTTATGAGATCTATCATTCAAAGTTGTTTCCACTTGATGTTTGAGAGGAAATATTAATTAAAGCAGGGCTTGAAAATCATTTTAAACTTATATCTCAACCTGCTTGATAGTACCAGTTTTGAACAAAATGCTAGTTAACAAGAGAGCAGCTACTATTTCTACGTGATGACCATATTCTTTCATCAGGAAGCCTCTTTTTTTCAAAGCTTATGTTTGCAGTCAGCACGGTGATTGCATTGAAGTTCTCCTGAATGATGACATAGAACCTTTTCCACTCTCTTTGTTGATGATGATCCATTTGGTTGAATTGTGAAAAAGTCAGCCAAACTCTACTCCTGTGACTGATTCCAAAACTGATAAAGATACTCAAAGAGAAACAGAAAGCATCGACTGCTCTGAAAACATTTTGCCCAACAGTATAAATATGATGCTGTATTGTATACATGGGAAACACTTTCAGTCTGCCTATTACACCTTCAGGGAAATGGTTTCAGTTATAATAATTTGATACATTTAAACACATGCAGACAAAAGAACCTTAACAGGTAGATTGTGTTCCAGCTTTTGTTGTGACACACATCTCAAGAAGACCTGATTGCAACACCATGTTGTATGTTTACCTGTCTGGTTCTTTAATCTTTTTCTTTGTTTTTCTCCCTAACCTATTTTTTTCCTGATTGTTTGCTCATCCCAGCAGCTGTCTCTGTCCTAGCAGCCAGAACAGAAAAGTTTGTTATGGTATCACTGTCAGCTTAAATTCTATTGTGCTACAGCAGTCAGCAGAATGCAACATATTTTGCATTAATATAATTTGCTTGTCTTCTGACTGACTTTCCAGTTGTCAGTTGCTGCTTCACTTGTCCTTCCGAGGTTTAAGGTTAAATACAGTGTATGTGTGGGTAGATAGGAGAAAAGTATTTATTTAGGTTACTGGTGCGTGCTTGCGTGTGTGTGTGTGTGTGTGTGTGTGTGTGTGTGCGCGCATTGGGTGGATAAATAACTGGTTATCTTAAAGAGTGTGTGCCAGAGTGTGTTTCAGTGTACACTCACCTTGTAGAATCTCCGCAGTAAATGCAGACTTTCTTCTCTACCACCCTGCAAACACAAACATAAAGTATAAACAACGAAAAATTGCAATAACGCAGTCTGAGCCATCATTCATCTGATACAAGTTAAACATCTTCATTAAATGTGTCTTTTCAAACAATGAACTCTTAGAATAATTGCCAGGAATAGAGTTGGTTATAAAAATGCAAAAGGTATTGAAGCGCTGGCCTTAACACAGCCTTCCCTCGCTGGGATACTTCAATCCATGAACTGACATTAACAGAAAGAAAATATAGAATTATTTATTTAAACTATAAAAACTGTGTATTTGTAAATATACTGTATGTATATCCAATTCTTCCCCCCAGCCCTCCCTTCGTGCCTATGCCTTATTCTCTCTCTCTCCCATAAACAAAGAAAACATGTTGTTGCCAAAGCAGTTTACAGAAAGTTCATATATACTATACTCCCTCCCTCTCCCCCTCAGATCTGATTTCACTGTAACTTTTAAATAATGATGTCACTCCTGCACTGGGTTATCCAAAGTAATTTCCTTTTACTGCAATAAATGCATCCCTGGTTTACCCATTCTAGCATGTGTCAGAGAGCTAGAGGTAGGATAGTCATGGGCAGCCAGTGTTGTTCCTGTAATAACACTAGAAGGAAAGGAGTTTGGACTGTGAAGTTGTGTTTGTTAAACACTGAATTGCAGACATTAGTAACATGACTGGTCAAGTGTTTTCCCCACAGCAGGGCAGAAAGAGAATTAGCAGGATAAGGGCTGACTTCAGTAAGGATGTAGTAGTTCAGTAAGGTCAGTTCTTTGGAATTGGGACTTCAATGAATAGCACAATGAAAAGTCACAACAAATAAATGAGTAAAACTGACTAAAAATAATTATTATGATTGCTGGAAAAACCCTCAACATTACCACTGCAACTATAGAAGTGTAGTCCCGATTGAAATGGGGTCTTCATTTATGTTAAGCTGTACCAGAGGTAGGAAATTCTTCAAGCAGAAACCACCAATGACATTAACCTGACTAATAATAGTGGGTAAAACCTGGCTTTGAAAAAAAACTTATAGTTAAATGACCATGGTCAGTTTTTTTTTTTTTTAATTCAATCAGATCGATGGGGAATTTAAAAATACAAAAAAAGAAATCCCAGCAAAAAACACCACACAAAAAAGTAGCAAAACTACTTCATGTAACTCCAGTGAAATAAGAAAAGAGGAATGCAAAGAAAGAGTGTTTGAAGGATTACACTGAAGTGATAAATAAAAAGAATTCTCAGAAGGACAAGGAAGACAAATCAAGGGCTGTGCAAGTCAGGGCGGGTAGCAGGAGAGAGAGGTAGAGGAGTCAGAGGGAATAAATGAGGAGAAGAAGCCTGTTAATGAGATAAGATGTGAGGTTTGAGAAAAATGCTGTAAAAGAGGAAACGGGTGGTCCAGCTTCTCCCTGCTGAACAATATCTTAGGTTATTACCTCAAAGTAGCACTCACTGAGAAACCCTGCAGCTACAGGTTCAAAGGAAGTGATAGAGTTAAATGTAAAAGGGGTTGTTTTACTGCTACGGATGACCCAAGATCCCACACCCAATGATTAATGACATACGTTATGCCTGTTTGTGGGAGTATTGATTCTGTGTGGGTGATCTATGACAGGACTATGTATGAGTACTGATGTAGTGTGTACATGTTTTTGTGTGCTGTACCTCCAGGCAGGCCAGATGTACATCTTTGATTATACAGTGGTTTCCAGAGAGCACAGACTGCTTCAGTAAAAGGCAGCTCAGCTCCAGGGTAGCTAGACGCACTTTACCATCTACACACACACGCACGCACGCAAACATACACACACAGATATGTATTAAATGGACCAAAATATGTTTATGATGTACACGTTTTTTTAAGCTACAAGTTTAACATCTTCTACTTCATTCACATTCACTTGTGAAGAAATTCTTGAAGTATCTATTGTGCTTGAAAGAATGTGTCCATATTCCTATGTTCAGTTTGAAAACATGCAAAGGAAATAAATATCTGATAACTAAGATATTAAAAGGCAGGCAGGCGTGTGTGTATGTGTGTGCGTGCATGCGTGTTACCTGGCTGTGATGCCTGGCTCATAACTCTAATCAGTCTCTCTACCAGCACCAGGCTGTAAGAGCTCTTCTCTTGGTCAGGAACTGGCAACTGCAGACGCTCCAGAAGATCTCGGTTAATACCTACAGATGAATGGACATGCATGCAGATTCAGTTTGGCATGAAAAGTACAAAACAGTTTGCCCCAAAAACACCCCAATTGAAACAAAACTTTAAAGTTCTGTTAAGTCAGTCAAATCCTGTTTTTAGAAATATAAGCAGCTGTGCACAGTCTACATGTATATTGGCCACCAATATGGATACCAGCTAGCTTCATTTCTCCAATGAGCCACTAAATGAAAAGAAAGACCAACCTTTGCTGTGTGATACAGCATAAAGCAGGCAGAGGACAAACAGGGCATGGTAGTCATCATTGGTGCAGTCGAGAGCACTGTACACCATGTCTAAGAATGGTCTACAGAGACAGAGAGAGGGAAAGAGGATATCATCAGCTGATAAACACTTCTGTCTTTCCTTTTATTCATTCTTTCCAATCTAACAGTTTGGTGTGTTCAGATATGTGTGTCCATGTACCTGCTCCTCTGTGTGTGTGTGCGGGTGGCTGCAGCTGTCTTCTCTTCATCAGTGATGTTCTGCTCCGTCAGCTCTGACACCTTACTCTTGTCCATCACCACCATCTCTATCTCTGCACGCACAGACACACAGACACGCAAGCACACACGCACAAACACATGTTGTACTTACTTGCATAAAAACCCATAAATGTGAATTTTATTTTATAGCATGCTTTTCACATTCACATCACACATCCTCAGCAAAAAACTCCCATCATAGATATGAAGACAGAAATGAGCGGTTGTCACCAGTGAATATGAATGTAAAGTCTGAAGTGCTTCCTTCTCATCCTCCACTGGATCAAAAAAATGATAGAATTTGTTGAGGCTACAAAGATGAGCAACTCATGCCAACAGCATCTGCTTACTACTGATTAGGGAACAGAATATTCATTTTCAATGCATAAACCTTATTTGATAGCCTTAAAATGTAAGGATCAAATTAAAATATAATCAATCAGACAAAGTATGTCTAATTTATCAATGTGTCAAAAAGTTTCTTAATTTATCTCTTTTCTTATCAATCAGTTAAATAGGGTGGGTGTTGTTTTTCCACCCCAAATGGTACATGTTTCATATTGAAACTATATGTTCCATCTGCAGCCCACGTTGCTATTTGTGTTAAAACCCATGCTGTACAGAAAAAAAAAAAATTCTTCTGAAGCAATGACGATTGTGTACCCCTGCCCAAAGACTCTCTGCAAAAAGAGTTTATTCAGTCAGTAATAAAGAAGGAATCCTTTCAGAGGAGTGAAATGGTGAGATTTTACATAACACACACGAACGAACACGAACGAACACAAACATGCACACAGAGCAGGAGTGAGAGACAGGCGGAGGTGAGGAGCACAGGATGGATGTGTCACCGTGGAAATGGACAGTCAGCTGCTGCCATGGATATTTTGTTGGACATGTGGACAGTGGTAGCCATGGGGAAATTAAAACGGTGCCAAACAAAGGAAGCAGCTGAAAGAAGGTGACCTCATCTCAAAACTAGCCTAAAAGGAATTTTCCATTATATTTAGGTTCTTTCTGCTTTTGCATTTTGTTTTAGCTTAAATTTGAACTCTTCTGTTTTCAACACGTCCTTTTTCAGGAATCAAGCACGTTCTTAACTTGACAACTGTTTTACGTCGGCTAATCTGACAAACAATAAACAGTAAATCCATGGAGATAACATTACCAGCACATTAAATTTAGCACCCAAAATGAAGAGCAAAAAAAGCAGAGCACATTTAGAGTAAAAATTCAGTTTTTAGTTATTTTGTTTTTGAAAGTTCATTTTTGTTTGTTTGGAGACAAGGACTGCTGCTGTGGTGGCTGTTGGGTAACCAAGGTGCATCATGGGAGACTGTGTCTTGTTGATGGGAGTAAAGAAACACTGACAAACAGTCCTGTACTGCTGTGTCCTATGAGACACACACTCACCTTCCGCCGTCTCCCCACTCGCTCTGCTTCCCTTAGAACTCCCTCCTCCTACTCCCTCTGTACCTTTTCCTTTCTCCCTCTCTCGGCCTCCCTCCCTCTCTCCTCCTCTGCTGTCGTCGTCCCAGCCCTCCTCTACTCCTCCTCCGCTGCCTCCTCCCCGAGCTCTTTCGTCATCCTCCTCCTCTCCTAGGTTCTTGTAATTAGGCCTCTTCTGAGTTCTCTTGCGGCCGCGGTGGCGGGACAGCTCCAGGGAGCGCTCCAGAGACTCCAGGGGCTTGGTGAAGCAACGCACACCTCCTGCACTGGCCTGAGGGGTTAGAGAAGGACAGAGAGGCAAGGGGTTGAGATTGGGAAGACATCACATTCCTGGAAGTGAAAATTACACCTCTTTCATGCTGCTGACCAGTTTTGGGCCAAGGTTGTCTGATCAGTGTTCAACCCTATTTTTGGAATTTTAAACCAAGCCAGTCAACATTGGTATATCCCTGGTCATGACAATTTAAAGATCACCTGGGTCACAACCCAAGAGCAGTGCATAACAATTACCTTAAGTGCTAGAAATGGGCAGGTTTTTTTAGCGAATAGCCAACTTGTCACATACTCCAGTCCAGCTATATACCACAAGAACTGATGTTTTGTAGC
Organism: Etheostoma spectabile; assembly: GCF_008692095.1. Taxonomy (NCBI): domain Eukaryota; kingdom Metazoa; phylum Chordata; class Actinopteri; order Perciformes; family Percidae; genus Etheostoma; species Etheostoma spectabile. The sequence goes on from NC_045747.1 coordinate 4,053,795, forward strand.
TGCTTAAAATTTTTTTTACTACTAATTATAATGTGCTTTCAAAGATATTTTTGGTTAAAATAAAGCAGTGGCCGTTCTGTGACTTTGATTCTTAGTTTTTCACATCCATAGTGTTACACAGTGGAACACAACAGCAAACCTCCAAATGTGCGGTGTACAGAATGCAGATAATAGTTCAAAACAAATGAGAAAATGTCAGGTACTGATAATCTGGAGTAAAGAAACATAGAACTGGGATTCTTAAAAGAAACTAACTGTCCTGTTTCCAGGTAGCAATACTGCCACCCATCATTGGCAGAAGTGCATGCAAAACCCAGACACAGATGAACATGCATAAAAACACATGCAAACACTTATGACTGATGTGCCCTTATCTTTTCACACATTCACACAAACAGAGAGCCTTACAGTAATTCCATCTTGCATCTTGTTGATCAAAGTCTGTTATCACACAAAAACCTCTTCCGTCCCGATATACTTTATCAGAGAAAATGACCACTTGACACAAATGCACACACTTGATCACTGGCTTTGAGGCCACGTCGGTAAGACCATACTGGAACTAGAAGTAATCCACTTCTCACATATAGCCCTCAAACCTACACCAAAACCCAGATATGCACACAGGAAACAGCTGGTAAATGATAAGATGCTGAGCAGAGAGGTCCACATCCCCCAGTCTAGGTGAATCTAGGTGGCCCCTTTTACCTTCACTTCTTATAACACAAACCACCAAACACACGTGAACACGTGGGTACATCGATGCAAAAATGTACACTTGGTATATTGTTTCAGAAGATGTAGGCACATCCTACTTATGTGCCAAAAATAGTTGCAGTTTCTCAGCATACACACTAAAACAAAACTTTTACCTTATGTTTAAGTCTTTGGCTAAACCGATTCATTACTCTTTGCCTTTTCTCCATGTTGTCACAAGAGGAAAAGTGGTCTTATAAGGAATAAACACAAAAAAAACTTAACTTAATTTCATCTCAGTCTGTATGTATTCCCAGGAGTGTTCTTTATTGAACTGGGAATAACAAGATAAAACATACAGACTAAAATGTGTTTTTAATGGTTTGCGTTTCAGATTAAGTCAACCCTGAAGCATAATAGAGTAAAAAGCCTTAACATCTCAAGTACTTCCTGTATCCAGCCAACAAAACATTGACATATGCATCTATTATCTGTATTGTAGTTGCTGCTAAAAACACAATGTGTATGCTGTCAGACATAAACCACAGACTAGCATTAGTGTGTGTGTGTTGCACCTGTTAGCTGACTATATTCTGGTAAACCGCTCACACTCTCAGTGTATGCTGAGAAATTAATGGAGGTCAGGAATGGTGTGTAAGGGCGCACACCACACACACACACACACACCACAACACACACACACACACACACACACACACAACACACACACACACCCACACACACACACACACAACAACCACACCCACACACACACACACACACACACACACACACACACACACACACACACACCTTGCAGCACATTGAAATAGGGCATCATTTGCAGGTCAAAGATATACCTTTAAATGCACACAACTAAAACAGCTGCATGTGCTTTGGAAAAAAAAAAGATACAGTAGATACACGTACAGACATGCAAATGTTGTGACATCATGTATAACTGGTGCACTTGCAAAAAAAAACATGTGTACAAAAGAGAGAGAAAGAAAAAAATAATTCCAGGAAAGAGATTTAGGTTAGGTGAGCCATCTCTGTCAGTGTTCCATCATGTGACCCAATTTCCTGCCACATCACAGACAAACAGGAAGCACCAATTGACCACCTGTGCATAAACAGAGCCCATGCCTATGTGGTGTTTCATCTACAATAAATCAAATAATAACACAGCAGTTCTATCTGATGTAGTGGAAACAGTTAATATTCAAAATCCAACATGCATATATAAAAAATAAAAAAAAGAGTAATTCTGTACAACTTTTTATTAGAGGGAGCATGATCAGGGGCTTTTTTCTACAAGAAATCTTTCTGCAAAATGCAGGTGTCTTATGTGCCTGCAAACATGCAGAATAAACAAAAACATGCGTTTGAAAACAGCTACAGGCAAATTTAAGCAATAAACAAGGAAACAAATACACATCACTGCAGGTTAAAATAAAGGGCATGATTTGAATTAGTAACCAGTCTTCAGCTTAGAATAATACAACATTATTTGACTCCTGAATGGAGAAAAAGTCATAGGCCCTGTTACATTCTGCTGTGACTCTGAGGAAGCCATAGTGGACAACAAATAAAGTGAACACAGGATCTAACACAAAAAAATGAGCAGGATTACCTTTCTAAAAAGCCATAAGACAGTAAAACCATCTCAAGCCTGTTTCTGTACTTTATTTAATTTGATAGAAAAACCTAAATTCTGACAATTTCAATTACTTTTATTGAATACATACTTCTCTAATTGCTGGAAAACTGCTACAGTAAAGTTTAAAAAAGAAACATGTGGCACTTTTAAAGAACACAAAATGCAGAAGTAGAAAAGCACTGCTGAGTGAATAGCTGGCAGATACGAGTTTGGGTCTGGCTGTCTCCTGTTGTGGTAGACCAACGTTGTTCATACATCACGCCTCAACTCACATTCACCGAAAAGGTAGGCTGCTTCTTACAGTACACACACACACACACACACACACACACACACACACACACACACCCAAAACACCCACACAACACACACACACACACACAGGACCCCCCCACAAGGATTCTCAGAAACGCTCACTTAGCTCAGCACACCCCCCTTTACAGACAGATGGTCAAAAAAAAAAAAAATAAGAGGAGAGAGTTTGTGTGTGCGTGTGCGTGGTGTGTGTGTGTTTGAAAATGTGAGGAAGAGAGAATAGAATGGAGGTGAGGGGAATTAGATGGGGAAGATAAGGGGGAGATAGAAATAAAAAGAAAGAGAAATAAAGTACAAAACCAAAAAGGGACATAAAGATAACACCTAAAATAGAAAAGACATTCAGAGAGAGACAGCAGACAGAATGTTTCAATCCAATGCTTAGATGGCAGGAAGATGAACAAGGAAAGACAGAGAGGAAATGAAAAAAAAAAAAATGAAAAAAATGTAGATAATGAGCATATAGCTGCCTTGATGTGGGTGAATATGGAGAAAACCATGACCCCGCAATCTCATAACCACTACATGCACCTCTGGAACTCAACCTGTGTGTTGTTGTGTGTGTGTGTGTGTGTGTGTGTGTGTGTGTGTGTGTGTGTGTGTGTATCTATGGGCATGTATCAATGTGGTTGCTTGTGTAGGTGTGCTTGTGTGTATTTATTGTTTGTGCGCTGTACTTCCAGTGTATATGTACTTGTGTGACTCTGTCACAATGTACAGTATACTGTGTGTGTGTGTGCATTGCAGATTAGTGTTTTTTTTAATGATGTTCTGGGAGTGCTGTTAAATATTTTTGTGTTTGGTTTTCATGTTGGTTTGCACAGTGTGTGTGTGTCTATAGCATAATTATGTTGTGTGTGTGTGTGTGTGTGTGTGTGTGTGAGCGAGCATTACCGTGTTCTTGTGTATATCCGTCTGTGGGGTGAAGACAGACAGATCTCCATTGAGAATAACTTCGGCCAGTGCGTTGACCATTGGCTGATAGTGAATGATCAGAAAAACCTGGAAAATACACAGATGTACACATTTTAGAAAGTAATAAACAAAAAAACATCTTTTAAAACAAGAACTGTTAATTGGAAATTGAATGAAGTATATGTGGAAAAAATGTATGGTAAAGTTCATGTCTACAAGAAAATGTATTTTGAAAATGTATTTTGAAAATGTCTTCCCCCCACGTCTATCCCCACAGATATGTCAACTTAGTTGTTACTACCCTTTTAACTGTACTGCATGTCAATATATTTTTTTGATTTAAGTCTAACTCTGAAGCAGGCTAAATGAGTTCATTGGTTCACAGGTATACCTTACATGTAAAAGTAAAGCAAAAGCAAAAAAAATAACAAATAAAATCAACAAACGATGTAGCTGAGTTACAGGAACACCACTGAATAAGTGTCTGTAGCGGACACAGAGTTCACTTCATGTATGTTCATACACATACATTTTAAACAATACTTTTCCATGACTTACTTTTTGGAAAATTTCCATGACTATGTACTCCTGAAAATGTCAGTCGACATTAAACAATAAGAATAAAAATCTGTGTTAACGTTTACCCTCAGAGCTGCCTACTGACTCTCAGGAAACATGACGCTGAAAAGATCGCTGACATCCTTGCATAATTTCAAAGAATAGTGGGAGTTCGCGACTTTTAATGCCCACAATACCTTTGCCCTAAATGCGTCTTGTCTAGTAACATTGGAGATATTCTCTTGTCTTGTGCTGTGAGTCTGACTTGTGATGGAATAATCTGCAATCGGCGCAACGTTGGTCGGCGTTGTTGGAGGAGAAAAGAAGCTGGTAGAAGATGGTCATGATCGAGCCTTCACACACAGCCACAACTGCCTGGTGCTTGGCGCCTTTAGCATGGCTAGCTAGCGCTTCTTCTCCCAAATTAGAGATGTCAATGACAGAACATAGTCCACATCTGTCTTTAATTGGGTCTTGAATCTTCCTGAACCACGTCTTTTATTTGTCCAAATGACGTCAGACATAGTTAAAGTGGAACTTTCCTGGCATTTCAATTTAACATAGATTTGAATTCAGTCAACACCAACTTCACCTCAGGCAAGTGAGTGAACCGGAAGTGAACAGAACGTTAAAGTTAAGACCACATAAAATGCATTTCTTATCAAACAAATTTTTATTAATTACATATTATGCTGTGTTAAAAAAACTCCTTGACTTTTCCTTGATCTTTTTATTTTTCCAAAAACTTTTCCAGTAGTGGAATTTTGCCTTTTTTAAATTCCATAACTTCTCCAAGTTTTTCTAAATGTATGAACCCTGTTATTCTTTGAGAATAATTTATATTCCATTTTTAACTTATTTCCGGAAGGATAAATATATGATGCATAGGCAGAATGACTTGGCAGATTGACATCAAACCACAAAACTAAAATATAGCAGTGCTTTGGTGATGGCTGGTAGTAGCATCTGTTGTGTATGTTGCTTACTTGAGACAGCAGGTAGAGGGACACCTGAGGGTTAATCTTTCGCTCTTCAGACTGAAGAAACAGAAAAAAATAAAAAGGCCAGTCAATATCAAACAAGGTCCACAGCTAGAACCTAGAAATGGAAAATAAGAAAATAAGACAATGAAAGGAATAGTGAAATGTATAATGAGAAGAAACAGGCGAGAGTGAGGAGAGACAAAGCATAGAGCTGGAATTATTTAATAGTCTGATAATCATTTAACAGTTTAAAAAGGACCGTACATGGTTTTGTATGTTAAGCCAACCACCTTTTATCTGTTTCCACCTTGCATTAGTGCTGTTAGTTATTTTTCAACGCAGGTAACAAGTTTTTATGACATTCATGTTTGATTATTGTTTGTAATCCTAATTGAGTTTCCAGTGATAGCTTATGAATGATACACTATGAGGTAACCGTGGTGAATCCACCAGCAGGATGGATTCACAGATCACTCCACCATTTTAACTCAAATGTATAAAAATTAAGTAACTTGAACGGAAACCAATGCGGATGTGTGTTTCATTGTGATGTATTGGATGTGTTGAGGAAGTTTCAAGTCTCTGCAAGTTGATTGTAATAGTGTATTAAAATTGACTTAAACCAGTGGGCCTCTGGAAGTTAGGAAAAACATATTTAAAAATGACAGTACAACTTGCATGAATTTGGGAATGGTTGTTAGTAATGAAAATTTAGGCACATGGGATTCAATTGGCTGATTGTGCAAAACCACTGTTATGGTCTTGAGCATTCATCATGCCAAAGATTTACTGGATCCACATATGTAATTCACTGCTTTTGTCTGTTTAATGTCATTGTACATTGAATATCTTGGATATTGCTGAAAAATACCAATTTAAAGATGTCACCTTGTTGGTAATGGACTTTTTCCACTATTTTCTGACATTTAACAGACAACAATTCACCGATTAATCAAAAAAGAAATCAACAGATTAATAAATGAAAATAATTGTTAAGTTTTGAATTGTAAATGTTTTAGCCAATTTAAGGCTAAAACTAAGATAAAGCTGTACAAACAGTTTCTCTGACATGTTCTTTAACACATTAGCTCTTGGGAAAACACATACATGCATAGGTGTTATAACACATTATGTGTGAACAATTTGACGTTAACATATTTAGAAAGAAACGGAGGAAGCAGCTTTTATACAACGCATGCCCCCCACTATGAAACCTGTTAACATCAGTGTAACCTAATTTATTTAGACATGCAGGGGAAGATAACATACCGTTTCAGGGATAACCAAAGAGTAGACATAGAGGGGCAGGAATAGACGGTTGAGGAGGTGGTCGGTCAAAACGTCATTAAGGAATTCACAGTTGATGATGAGGATATCGTTCAGGTAGTGCAGGTGGTCAAGGTGCTCTGCTACGAGGTCACTTAACTTCCCTCTGTTCCTATGCCTGGGACACAACAAAGAGGCAGAGAGAGAGAGAGAGAGA
>NC_045747.1:4060414-4068528 GCF_008692095.1 Etheostoma spectabile
GAGAGAGAGAGAGAGAGAGAATTTAGGAAGTGGTCAAGCTGCTCCACTCCCAGGTCTGCAAAATCATCAAGAATCAAAACGTTATGAACTCCATGCTTTATTGTACTTTATTAACTTAAATGGCATCTTGACGTACTGTATGTGCAGATTCACAATATATAATAGGACACTGGCGTACAGAGAAAAAAAACTGACTTGAAAGCTACTTACATGAAAATATACAGGCTGTTATTAGGTGATTAAAAAACTCAAGTTAAATACATTGTATGACAGGTCACTGCAAGATTTTTAGGAGGGTCTACTTTTGTGTTCCCTTGCAATATGTTTTGCGTTCTCTAGCAAATATTTTACGTTCCCTCGCAGTAAGTTTTGCGTTACCTCCAACACTTTTCTTCTTCCATTCCTTCTGAGCATGTGTGTATTTTCACTCAGCTGCCACACCACAGCTAGATCAGCTCACTGAATTTGACTTTGAACCGGGCATTTTGCGGATACATTGCTCAATGTGCACATTCATTCTCTGTTTTATAATCAATATTTATTTAACGTAGGCTATGAAAAGATAATGTGCAAGGTCACAGGTGTCACTTGTGGCGATGAACCAACATTGACTTATCAGAGAATCTGCCACTCCCCAATGCTTTACAGAGATTTATACAGGTTCCACTCATTTTTTTTGTTGACAAGTCGTAGGTTGGAATAATTTAATTTCCATGGATGTATCACATTAGACAAACCTAATATGTTATTTATCAGACAGTAAACAAACACGTACAACTATTACCTAATTAGACACAATACAACTGCATAATATGCTGCAGTAGACCCAAAATATACTTACACAATTACACCAAATAATTTGAAACCAAGGAGATCCTAATAGCAGACATTATTATTAGACACCATTTTGTAAGGTCTATTTTCAGAACAGAAAAAATCCTTTGCATACCTATAATATGAAACATTTCGGTACTAGAAAATCTATTTTGCATATTGATGGTCTAGTACCGAATCATGCCAGCTGTTAAATTTATTTTTGCAAGTTAGACGGTGTGCGGGAGTTACTTTGCAAATAAGGTCTATTTTGAAATCAAATACAATGCTATTAGGTCCAAAATATGTTACTGTTGGACGTCATGCTACCAAATCCTGCTGTAGACACCGCTTTTGTTACCAACATGGGCATTTCTAGCTTAGAACGAAAGAGCAGACTGTAATTGGAAAAATGTAATGAAATCTGATGTGATTAAACAGAATGGTCCCACACAGTACAGGAATATAGGCCTACTGATGTATAACAGGTAGAAAATAAACATACAGGCGACTGAAAGGGTTGTAGCCACGAGTGCAGGCTATATATTCACGTTTTTGTCCCGAAACTAACATTCTCTCTGTGTAGAACTACTACAACAGAATTTGTTGATCCAACGTGAGTGTATACATCTCTCACTTTGGTCTGCTAAAATGCATTCAAAGTTATCAATATTGATGTCTGAGGCCACAGCAGACAGAGAAACTTAAAATAGGCACACAAAAAAAATTAATTGGATGACCAAAAAAATGAGGGGAACTTGTATAATAAAGCTCCGTAAAGCAGAGGCGAGCTGCAGATTCTCTGACCAGTCTGACATCGCACATTATCTTTTCATACATTTAAGAAATATTGATCATAAACTTATATGAATGTTCCTATTGAGCAATACTGTATGTCAGCATAATGCCCAGTTCAAAGTAAAACAAGCACTGATATATACTGTGGCGTTGACGCATCAACACATGGCTTAGAAGAAATGGAAGAAGTTTTGTAAGGAAAAACATATTGTAAGGGAACGCAAAAGTAGTCCCCCAAAAAACTTCTTGCAGTGACCTCTGCGGAGGCTGCATAATAATGTAATGTGTACAATACATCATAGCCTTGAATAGAAATGTCATCTAATCAGCACCATGATAACTGTTACGAACCAGAGACATGCCTGACCCCAAGAGGCCACAGTGAGAATTACACTGAGAAACATAGAAAGATAAATGGCACTTACTCTTCATCTGTCTGCACACACTTGTCTAGTTCGATGACGTGGCTGCCAATAAACCAGACCAAGTTGCTGAAATATGGGACCGCTGTCTTATCTCGTATGTAGTGCAGCATGTGCTGGTTGTCCACTGGAGAGATTGGGGTCAAGATCTGGGTTAGGGTTGTTACCAAGGCTGCCCACGGTCTCTCACTCACACAACACACACACACACACACACACACACACACACACACACACACACACACACACACACACACACACACACACACACACACACACACACACACACACACACACACACACACACACACCACACACACACAACACACACACCCAAACACTTGAGTAAGCATCAATAGTGCTGAAGACAGAGTTTGAAAATAAGAAAAAAAAATTATCTTGGGTCGGGCGTTAGAAAGAAATAAGGTTACCAGACCTGTGCAGCCTGTTCCTCACCTCTGCTTGAGGCTCAAAGCCACATTAGATGCTAATAGCATACCACACCCAAATCCCTGTTCAAACTGTGTGTATGAAATATAAAAGACAATATTTCTGCTGCACCAATCTTTCCTTTCTTCCCCCCACCCCAAACTGTCCGTCATGAGTCTGTCAATAGGAGTTCAATGCTTAATCGGTGGAACACTCTTAACAATAGGCAAAGGTCTACAGTATAAAACACTGGACAACAGACGAAATTTGTTGTTTTTATAAAAAGTTAATGGTAGGTTAAGGTCAGAATAATCCATGCGTCTCAAATTCACACTGCAACAAAAGCAGTAGAGGAACTACAGAGCAGAAAAATCTGACACCAGTGTTAAATATAATTAGCAAATATTCCCATGCATTTGTTTCAATGTGTCTGGAAGAACAGCCTAAGGGCCAGAGCATTTAAGGGAAAACCTGGCATTTTAGACATTGACTTTAGGAAACTTCTGTTCTGTGAATGGCAGCTTAATTGACTGATGTGAACAGTCCTGGTGTAGTAATACTTTCTCATGTAGTAGTCCAAATGCAAATGGAAGCTGGTAGTAATTTCACAACACCAATCCACATGGGTCAAACTGAGAAAAGTAATGAATGAGCAGCCAAATCAAATAAATGAATTACATAATAACAGAAAACAAAGACAAATCACAAGCTGCCACTACTGAGAGTCACAGTGTTATTCCAGCTTTGTCTATTTAGTAAATGAAGAGAGAATTAAAGCAGAGGGGCATACTAACTAAACCCATCAACAACAAAAAACAACCACCACCATGTGGGACTCTGCTGAAATGAAGTCTGTGAAATAATGAATCTAAGAAAAGAAATTAAAAAAGGCATGCAGGTGATTCTGCATGCACTGTTCTGTATGAAGGCAGGTGATACAGATCGATTTACAAGAACAAGAATTGTAAGGATAGTCATACCAGTACATTATTGACAAATACACAATTAGGAACAAATAGGGCTGGGTAATAAGTAATAATAACAAATTGTAAACCAATTTCTGTAAACACTTTAAATAAGAAATATAAGACAAGTCTCACATTAACAGCAACTATACAACTTAAAAAACACTGACTGGCTTACAGACTTATATACTGTATATATAACATTTGTTTTAGAAATGTATCTGCATCAATGTACTGTATGAACAACTAGACAGTATAAGGAAAGAAAAAAATGTTTCTAGGATACCCATCCCTAAAAAAAGACTGAATGAATGGAACCAACTTACATGAAACTGGAGTTAGGCAGATGGGGCACGCAGAGGGAGGAGGGAGAGGAGGAGAGAGACAAGGAGAGGAAGAGTAGGAGTGGTTGTTGAAGAGGAGGAGGGAAAGGGGGAAACAGACACAGGGTTAATGTGTGTAAAGGGGCGGCTGTGGAGGGGTGGAGGTTGGGAAGGACCCCGCAGGCATCTTAACAAATAAGCTGCAAATATCTGGCACATAAGCTGGCACATCTGGCAAAGGAGTTTATATGTTAACTAAACATTTTAAATGATTAACTGTTTTCAGGATATTGCATTGCTATTCACTAAGTAACAAATCAACAAGAGAAAACTGAAACAATCAGCAAGATACCAAAGATAAAAAGCTAGTATAGTAACATAATTTGAAGAAAATATCTTCACGATAGCTTAGTTAATCTTCATGCAGGATACAATCCTTTTCCAGTTTGTCATTTATGGCAGAATGTGATGTATCAAAGCATCAAACTGTGACATATTCAACATTCTGATGTTAAAAAGCAGATTTCATTGCCACACCCTGAACCATTTTCAGTGTTGTGACACTGCAAGTATTTGACTTACGGGTTGATTTAGGAAAGTAGTTATTAGCAGGGGTTGGAAGTGGTTTAAACTTTTGCCACAATAAGTTTTCTTTCACGTTGACTGAATAAAATTACACCGTAATGCATATTATTCATTACAGCAGTGTCTCATCCTGTACATCGGGATACAGATGTTCTGAGTGGTCTCCTAACAATTCTCAGATGCTGGAACAACGTTGTTGCTTCTGTCAAAGATGCTTCCCTCTTTGACAGATTCTACATACTGTATGTCATGGCCAAACCAGCAATGATACATTCCCAACAACACTAGGTTACTTCATAAATGACTTATATTCATATTATGATTTAAGTCAGTTGTGCTAACTGTTATGGCGTCACAGTTGTAGGGAGTTACAGAATCAAGACTTCATGAACAAGACTTCACTTCTACAGAGTGTTTCATGCAGGACTAAACAAACAGGTACGCCACAGTAAATATGTTCCAAGTGACTGTATGTTAAGGAAATGTTATGTATAGTGAAGAGAAGCATGATGTGTGGAGTAAAGCCAAACCCAGTAAATGCACCACCCGCCTCCCTTGGAATGACAGCGCAGAGAGACGGCAGGAAGAAGGTATAGAAGCAGCACAATGCAGAAAGCAACCCGGCCTTTGGAACAATCCTGTTGTTAACACTTACAGCATCAGTGAACTCGTAGGCCATTCATTTGTGAAAGACCGGAAGGTTGCAGTATACTTTTGGGTGGAGGGATTTCAACGACTTTGCATGCTCAGTAGAATGGACTAGCTGAAAAGCTAGTTTATTTAAAATTCAGGAAATATGCGCATGGGAGATCAGATACTGAAGTGAAACTGAACCTTGTGGTATTTCTACCTTGAACGTTGCACACATGCCAAATTTAAATTTTAGCCGATGTCTCATGTACATGGCTTCAAAAAACAAAAAAGGTTTTCTGCTGATTTATATGTTCTATACAAATGTAAAAGTATGTAAGGATTCATGGATATTTGATGCGGATTATCCTTATACAAACCTAAGGCAAATGTCTGAATTCAGCAGTGACATAACGACAAATGTATAGAATGAGAAAAGGGAATAAAGCCCTTAATTTTTCCTCAAAGTAACCCATAAATGTGTCATATTTGCGCAACAAAAGAGACCCTCAGAGCTGCTGGCTGACTGAGTTTCAAAGGCTAAAGCCAGATATAGCTGTATATTTAGTTGTATATATAGATTTTGATATAGCTACGTAAAGTTCTTTGACTAGTAACAGGTTGCTGTGAATAATAAACAGATTTTCATGTACTACTTTAAGTTGCAGAACCTTTTGAAAAACTTTAAATATAAGAACAGTTAAATAGCAGCTTTAACAAGGTATTATTTGAACTACATCACACTTTTAGAAAGCCATTCTCTTACAATAAAAAGTACATACATTAGAACCCAACAAAACATTTAAGGGCAGAAATTCAGCAGATTGTGTGTGTGTGCGTCACAGTGTTACCTGTTAGTCATGCTCATGCACCAGAAGCAACAGCAAGAAGAGGGCAGAAGAACAAAGAAAGGCGGTAGGCAGTCCCATCATCTCAAGAGCGTGTGCATTTTGTGTAAGCAGACGTGTATGGTTAGCATGTACACGTGTGTTCCCGGCACTCACCTTTGTAGACGTTGAGTGTGATGGTCCGGACTGCAATGCGGACCATGCTTTCAGGATGGTTGAAAAACTTAATGGCCTCGGTGTACAGGGCAAAGTCATTAGTGTGCTGTGTGTGGGAGACAGAGAGGGGGCGTCGGTGAGCTAGGCACAGTATTGCAGCATCCCACAGAGCAGGCGAGAGAAAGCAGCTAGTGGATGCAGAAATTCTGGGCGGTATTGCATTTTGATAAGAAAGGTTTTAACTGAGTAAAGGCTCTACAACTGTTTGTTTTTACAGAAATGCAGGCTGGGAAAATACACACAAATCAAAGTTATTTTGAGGTGTGAATAAATCAGGCAAAGGAGAATTTCTTCACCTTGAGTAAATAACTAGCCCACAATTTACCTTATCGACCAACTCAAATTCTAAAGACTTTATAATAAATATCTCATGACTCCTAAAGTCCACACAGTAGAGATGCTGTACTGGATGGATAAGTGAGCCTGTTTTGTCTATCAATTTTAGAGGTTGCACTTCATATCAAAAGATTAGTATCAAGCAAAAAAAAAAACATTGTAAGCTTTTGATTTGGGTGTTTTGGCTCATCCTCAAACATGACAGACAGAAGAAAACCAAGTGTAACTAAAAGGACTTTTGATCCAATCTAACAGTACTTTAGATGGGCAACATGTACTAACTTAGTAGCATGCTACACTTAAATGAGCATATCACAAACCGGCTGCTCCGCATCTTCCAGTCATCTCTCTCTGTGCCAGTGCCTGTTCCTCTACCCAATCATTCCTCAGTCACTGCAACCTCCAGCCAATCACAGTTGAGGGCCAGAAACAAACCGAGGTCACAGCAAATGAAGAAAGCTGACACTGACACCAAACCAAGAATGTATCCTCTGATCTTAAAAATGGAACGGTGTGGATCTGACCGAACTGAAGTGGGCAAAGTACTTCGCTATCCAATAGCATCCTCTGGAGGAGAATAACCTTTAAATCAATAAAATACCTAATATTTGTAATAAATGAAGTAAGAGATGACTTTTGTGAATTGTAAAAAATAAAATAAGGTATAAGGTGTAATTAAGTTACTTTTTTGTAGTCTAAATATAGTTTTCTTTCAGAATGACCAAATGTCAGCTAAGTTACTTAAAACTCTAAATCCAGAAACGAGAAATTGTCTTCCTTTGCATTCCAAAAAAGGCAGATTTTACTATATTTGTTAATTAATGAAGTAAAGGAAATGTAATCCAAAAAATTGTTATTTCATAATAGTTATTTAACCACATACTCCTCTCAGATCTACACGTGGGATCTGGTTTTGGTTTGGGGGGGGGGGGGGGGGGGGGGGGGGGGAGCTACCATCGACAGTACACCAATAACTTTCCCCAGCACAAACAGACCAATGGAAGGACTACAGATACTGCTGAAACACTGAAGGGAAACATTGACGTCAGAGATTATTCAGGTGGTCAGTTGTCTTTGGTGTTACCATCTATTACAACACACAGCAACAAGGCTGAAGGATTATATTCGATGAATAGTTTTAAATAGAATAACAGTTTTGAAACTTTATTTCAGAGAAACAAGATCTTGTTGTGAAAACGGTGGTCTGTAATAACTAAAATAAATGAAACAGTCCCTCAAACGAAGGTAACATTGACACTTGTGTGTTTGTTTCAGCTGGTAAAGAGAGAGATGACTTGTGGACAATATCGGCTAAATCAACCCATCTACACAGGAAGCTGATGTGTTGATGTGTGGGGAAGTGTGTTGCTGAAGAGTGGTGGATAGAAGTAGTCTGATAAGTACAAACATACGTTGACTTGCACAAAAATGAAAGTGACAAATGAGCTACTGGAAGTTTTAGCAAAATTAGTGGCTCTATTTACAAGACATTGGTTTTGAGTACCACTGTAAAATATCACAAGTAGTAATGTTGCTGAATTCAAGAAACAGTCCTTTTTCTTTCTCTGTATGCCTTGCTGGTTTTACTAATCTGTTTCATCACTCCCTCCCTTAATTTTAAGACTCTAATCTTTTGTCTTTTCCTTCCTCTTTGTGATAGAATGTGCACAATAAAAGTTGTTGACATTGAATGAAAAATCCTCTTGGTCTCTTTTCTTTTAGTCCCTTTTCTTCACTCTAATACCCCCC
>NC_045747.1:4068538-4081164 GCF_008692095.1 Etheostoma spectabile
CCGTCTATGGCCTCACCTCATTGTAAAAGAAGTGCACAGTGTGGTTGTTGAGTTTGAGTGACAGGGTCTTGAGGAAGGAGATATAGTAAGCCATGATCTCCTCGTCGGAGAAGTCTAACTTGTGCACAATGATGGAGTTCACGTGGTTGTTCGACAAGAGATAATCTAAGAAGAGAAGAGACTTGATTAAGCTTGTTCACATTTTTAGAAAGATGGCCTTTTGTCCTTTTGTGAACTCCTGATAATCATGCCATTTACCATCCAGGAGCCCAGTGATTGTAGAAAAGCACACTAAACGCCTAAATCTGAAAGTGTACAGCTCCACTGCACTACTTCAATCCTTGCTCTACAGTCATCAGATTAACAGTGAGGTTTGAACTACTGCACTGACTGTTGTGTACAGTGAACATAAGAAAAGACTTAATTCCTGTTGAGACGGTACCATAACTGTGATTTTTAATACTTCTACACGACCTACAT
This sequence comes from Etheostoma spectabile, assembly GCF_008692095.1. Classification (NCBI taxonomy): domain Eukaryota; kingdom Metazoa; phylum Chordata; class Actinopteri; order Perciformes; family Percidae; genus Etheostoma; species Etheostoma spectabile. The sequence goes on from NC_045747.1 coordinate 4,069,019, forward strand.
TGCTTTATATAAGATAACAAATAACAATCACCACTAACACCAACAAATTAAGTAATAACCAGCCCTGGACTGTATGATAGAGTAAGATGTTTCTAATATTCTTATACAAAATAGAAACACCATTCAATACAATGTAGTTTCATTATAGTATGAAGTTTTCTCAACACCACCACAGCCTCAAAACATACCAGGAGTCACCACACAAATAAATAAAGCAGCAGTCTACAAAAATACATTTTAAAAAGTGTTTTGCATGTTACAGGGATATTTACTTGCAATGCATCACAACATACATATGTTTCTATTTTTTGTCCCAACCAGTCTTGATTTAAATACTTACATAGGGAAGTCTCATGGCTAATGTTTTCAAACAGTATGTTGAGGGTCTGGAGGAGTTGGACACACACGTAGCGTCCCGACTTCTGACGCAGAATGTTCAGGAAGAATGCAAACATGTTTTTCTCCAGGAAGAAGCTGAACACATACAGGAGAGCACACACAGACACATACAGGAGTCAGTTCATGGTGATTGAAGAATATTTCCCTTTTGCAGCGTCCTGGTGGACTTGTGGTCAAGACCGATACCGTATACCCAAAATGCCACTGATTTGATTACGACAATGGACCTTTTGTGGCATTTATACCATCCTCTCTACCAATGTTTCCTGTCTATCAATACTAACACAATCTAATAAAGGCAATAGAGCCAAAAACTAATCTTCAAAGAAATACAAGAACCGGTTCAAACATCATTTTTGTGAGGATTTTGTGATGTGCATCTACACTTTTATATATGCTAATTTCAGCCTAAAACACCTTGCAGTTTATCACGTCAAGCTAATTAGATCTCAAATTGGCTAAATCACAATCATCACAGTAAATACTAAATGAAGAAAGACAAGAGCACTCCAGTACTTTGCGCCATAGGTTTTCCTGTTTCCTATAAAACAGCCAGAGGTGGCAACGTGGATAAACAGAAGTGATGACATGCAGCACTAATTTAAGAGCTGCTTCTGATTAAAAACAAAGACAATGGTTTCATGAGCTTGAGTTCCCAGAGATGACTGAAATGCACCAATCTGAGGGCTTACAAATACAAACATTTTAGTTACGCAGAATATTCTTTTTATGAAATAGTTACTTCTACATGTTTACATCCTTATACATCTTAACAATTTGAAAAAATGTTTTACTTAGTCTTGAATGGTTTACAGTCAGATATCAGAGCAGCATGACGGATTAGTTATTAGCAAAGTTGCTATTTAGAAGGTGGGTGTAGGAGTCTTAAATTGCCTACAAGTGTAAATTGGAGTATGGTTATCCATCTATCAGTTATAATGTTAGAGAAAACTAAAAAGTTTGCGAGTGGAAGTTTTCCCGGATCAAATATCTCCACATGGAGATTCAGTGGCACCTAGATTGGTTTGCAGCTGCTGTGGACCTGCTCGACGCCCTACACTGCTATTACTATGACTAGTTTTATTATCTTTACTGTTACTATAATTGCCACTGTTCATCGTGTCATTCCATTATACCCACTGCTGCAATTATTTTGAGTCGTATTTCTCTCTCTCCCCTTCTCTTTGACAGCTTCTCATACATTTCTGTGTTAACAAACCATCTGGTGCGTCAGGTTTAGGGCTGGGCGATATGGTGAAAATCCAATTTCCCTATATTTTTGACCAAAAACCTTGATATCAATACCACAACAATATTGTATTGCTGACTATTGGTGCATTCACAAAATATTTTCACAATGAAATTTTTTGATGAATAACCATCAGTAACGTGGATATAATAACTAAGTGGGTAAAGGCAATTAATAGAACAGTTACACCAGTCAGGTAAGATCAGAAAATGACACAATTCACTGTAATGTAGCCTTTAAAACCAGGAAAAGACACCACTTATGCCATATTAAGATATTACAATTAGACGATATTGAGTCTCTTATCACAATATCGATATAATATTGATATACTGCCCAGCTCTAGTCAGGTTACATATTTGTAGCTTCAGGCGAGGATTTGACATTGACTGGTACGTACTCAAATACAGAGCTGTCATTCTGGTCCCCCCAGATGAGGATCTCTGTGATGGAGCGGATGGTCTCCACCAGAAGATTTCGGTTGTGGTCTGTCACTGTGGTGTTTTTGGTCAGAACATGGTACATATACCTGATGGAAAGACATGAATGAAAGAAAGATGTTGTGAAAACAGTGGTTAAAGCTGCAGTGTTATGTAAACATACATGGACGCTGCTCCACAGACCAGAATAATGAATCCACCTATATTCAAATACAACCCATCTAGATGTCAAAAAAGAAATACATGTGTTATTACTATGAGCCTACAAAGGTAGCTTCTAATTTAGAATCAACGGGCCATCACCAAATACCGGCAGTGTAATGTACTAACCACACAATTCAAGCCCCTTGACTGTAGTTACAGCCACAAGTTTTCATTTATTTTGCCCGATTACACTGCCTCTGTGGAATGGATTTTCCCACTCTGTTTAATTAGTTGCACCTGTTATGGTGGGACAACTTTAAGTTCCGTCATTCTTATTGGTCATTGCCATTGCCACCATAGCCCCCCAAACGTAACTTGACTTAACCTAAGCAGAGCTAATCAACAAGAAGAACTGAAAACACCTGTGCAGGCCTTTTACATTTTGATTTTGATACTTCGCCTTTCAGCTTGTATGGATAGTTAATGGTTGCACCTGGCCTTACTGTCCAAAACCATTTAGGTAACGTTGTAACATAGCTAACAGTGTCAATTCTGTTTTAGGGTGGATTTTCACTTTAAGCTAACAGCTAACGTTAGCTCACATGTCTATCTACCTTGCCAAGAAGAATATTAACGACACCGCAACCATATATTTGAGTTAATGTTAGTTGACTGGACAGTTACAGGCGGTTAAGTTAGTTGAGTGCTGTTATTTTAGCTGTTAACAACTAACGTTTAGCTAATAATAATAACGCCGACAGAGTCGTTCTCAAACTGTTATAGAGGATAACGTTAGCATATCTTTGCTAGCCACTCACTTCAAATGGTCCAGGGAGTGAATGTTTTTCGCTTTCCCCTGTCCTCCAACCCAGCTCCGTGACCGGCCAAACATGGTTGTGGTTTTAAGGAGTGTGATGTTTTGACAGGCGCGTTATTTCGCTAACGTTAGAGTCCGCAAATCAATCCATTACACCCACTTTCCCGTACAGATAGCTACTTAGCAAACAGAAGGTGATAGGCGGCGATAGCAGCGCTGAGGGGTCATTACGTAACAGGTTGGTGTGTGGTTTGTCTGGGAGTTGTTGTTCTCTCCCCAGATTGGAGCATACAAAAGCAAGTGGAGAAAAACTACAACGTTCACTTCCCGTTTGCAGTGACGGTTAAAGCAAGCGACACGTCCTCAAAGACCAATCACAGCAGAGCCTGTCAAGCGGCGAGCCAATCAACTGCCGAGGCTTCAGGTGTCGCTTTGTGGTCAGGACTGTTTTGATGCACTTGGCTAAAATGTAAGGGACGGTTAGCTGGGAAAACATCGACAGAAGCGTGCATGTTTAAATGTTTCGTATTTCCCGGACGGATGTTTAACGGTATACAAGAAACTCCAAATAACTCTGCTTCTAGAAATGCTCGCGTTTCTTTCCACTAGCATTGCATGCTACTGTTTTTAGCCCTCGCCAGCTGGCATGGCGTGAATTCTGCAAACCCAAAGAACCAATGTCAAGAATGCGTCGAGCTTGCTAACGGGGTATTTTTGATACTGTCTGCCGGTTATTTTTAGCTATGAATGTCACGCCCTTAAGTCTACCTGTCTTGCTGTCGTCTTCTTCTGGACCGTATAGATACAATATAGCACTTAAAAGCTGCCTCTCAATCACTGTTTGCAGATCAGGACGAGCCGAAATGGACGCCCCATCACCCAAGACAGATTTCTAGTGGTGACACCAGCAACTCCAGTCCCCCACATCCTGGCCCCGCAAGAACCCAAGCCGCGGCTCGCTTTCTTTTCTATGACACATCCAATTTATGCCCAGCTAGATTCGGTAGAATCGCTGTTTGACGAACTTCCATATATGTTTTATCTGGGCCTGTTCTTTGTGAACGTCCTGATCCTTTATTATGCCTTTCTCATGGAGTACATCGTCCTAAATGTGGGGATAGTATTTCTGCCTGAAGATATGGACCAGGCGTTAGTGGACCTCGGGGTGCTGTCCGACCCGGCCTCTGTCCCTTATGACACGGACAACGAGCTGGATGTTTTTGAGGGGTATCTTGAGTGAAAGGGCGGTCCTGGAGCAAGAAAATTACATTTTAGTGGCGGTGGTAAAGATGCAGAGTTCCGGGGCAGATTGGACCATGCTTCAAAGCGGACATTTCAGTGAAAAAGTAAGCAGAGAACACAAGACATGCTGTGTGTGGGTGTTTTTGGCATTGTTTTTTAAGATACTAAGAGCATACATTATTACATTTAACATTATTACTACTCGTCCCAGTGGTTACCTCACAGGGCAAACAGCAAACAACTTTGTATTTTGATGGAGCAACTGATACAGGAGGTTACACTTTTATGTTATGGTGTAAGAGAAGCTATGTTTTGGTAATGATATTCTGGATTCTTAAATAAATAAATATAAATATATATATATATAATTTTTTTTTGTGCAACATCTCTAGGTTTTCTCTAAAAGAAGGTAGCCTGAGGAAGAGATTCAGCACCACCAGCGACATGATCGACTGTCGGGGAGAGCGCTCTGCACTGGATCAGCTGTCGGTCTAGTCTGTTGCCATTCTAATAGCAATGGACTCCAATTGGACACCCTGGAGTTAGCGCTGGCATCTGTGTCCTTCACGTTAGATGCAATGAAAGACAAAAGGGAAGCACAATGCGCTCTAAGTGGAGAGAGACAACTGATCCCTGTGGATGTAAAATGAATGTTTACCAGAGATGTGGAGCATGACTCAGATTGTCTAAGTTGCGGCCAGTTGGGGTGGCCTCTAGCTCACCCAGCAAGAGCGTACGCCCCATGTAGGCTTGGTCCTTTGCAGCAGCCTAGGTTCGAATCTGACCTGCGGCCCTTAGCTGCGTGTCATCCCCCATTAGTCAACCATATTTCCTGTCTATCCACTGTCACTATCTAATAAAGTGAAACAAGTGCCCCAAAAAGTCATCTTTAAATTTCGGCCATTTCAGATAAAGTAGCCTGATGTGAATGGCATTTACGCTGAACAACTGTCCAGGCTGTGCAAGATGTGGTAGTCGACTACTGAAGAAGTAAATTAAAACTTGCCACTACAGTCATGGTGCGATGTCCTACACAGTGTGACATCTCAGAAGCACTGGCAAAGAGTTGGAAAACAATGTCCACTGTAGGTCTGTTGCATACTTAATCACTCATAGTACAACTATTTGTCTTTTTTTTTTTTTAAGTTTTCAGAATACAGAACGCATTGCTACTTTGCTCATGCACCTTGAGGTGTGCAAAAATGTGTCTTTTGAGGTCATCCATACTGTGTATTTGCTTCAGGGATGTACATATTCTCAGGAGCACTGGCAAGACTCTGATACTCGACACAAACTGTGAAACACAAGAGACCCTTTTCAAACTCTCTTATGACTCAGAAGCACCACACCGCACTTGCCACACGTTTTATGATACTGCAGCAAGTATTAAAGCATAAAAAAGAACCTCAGAAGACATTTGACATTCTTTAATTCTTGCATTTTGTTTTATTTAATGTTATAAATGTGTGTTAGACACAGAAAAGACTCGACGCATGATATTGGTTATGTGTTTTAAAAAGGTTTAGTTTGTCACCTTCTGTTCAGTTTGTTATGAATTTTAGAATTCTGTTCAAATGTATATTCTTGGCAGCAATAATAAACTGAATTTAAAGGGGCGCTATGCAGTTTTGGCCATTTCTTCGCTGTTTTCTGGCTTTTTGCTCACAGGTTTCTCTGTAGAGCTCCCCCTTCAGCTTTGGAATAGATATTTGGTGTCTCCGATGTTTACTGATGTCTGACTCCTCGCTCGGTCAGTCTGCCGTTTCCTCTTTCTATGTTTCTCTGACATTTCTTTCCTAGCTTTCTGCTACTTTTTTGCCAGCTCAGCCATGGCGATAGTGTAAAAACTTTTTTTTGGGCCGTTTCCTGAACGGGGCTGTGTGTGTGTGTGTGTGCAGTGCCGTGACGCAATTTGGTCGCGAGACCTGACATCACACGATACTTCCTGACGCTGAGGCCGGTGACCCAAAGTTGCAAGGGTGGTTTTTCCACTCACAGGCGCTAGGGGGAAGCGAGACGGTCACCTTTCAACACGAAAAAAAGTCATAACCGTTCCAATGACTCCAAACTGTTCAGTTAAAGGTGCTCTAAGTCTGTCTTGTTGACATTCAAAGTATTTTCAAACAAAACGAGACTAGCTTGCCCCTCCTTCCTTATCCCATTCCTTCCCTTCTGTGCTTCCTCACACTACCCCCATCCCCGAATCCTTGTTGGTTATTGGCTGGAACGCTGCAACACTGTTTGTGTATGCTTGGTGGTGCAGGTGGGCACTGTTTATTTTTGTTGCCGTTGGTAGACCCTGGGCTGTCTACAGAGACCGTGATTTTTTACAGTGTGTTCTGGGAACATGCAGCTTGCGGATAGTGACAAGCTGTTTGCTGTATGTGACAACAAATGTAGTCTAAAACATGTGTGACATCGCTTAGAGCACCTTTAAGGTAAAATAAGCAAAGAAGAAAACTGCATAGTTCCCCTTTAAGCAATGATGCCATTCAATGCTAGGTATTTGCAAGCCTTGATGGTACTGTACATACTATAGGTCTGTGAAGTTAACTAACATTGATTTTTGGAGGCAACACAGAGGAACCAGTATTTTCTCACGGCGCCTGCCTACAAGAATAAGCACATATCAAAATAAAACTAAAATAGTCATTGCAATGTGGTGAAGGTCGTCCACCGAATAACTGAAGCTGTAGAGACAAAACACGTTTAAAAATATTTGCACATGCACTGGTCCAGGATTTTATTGCCTGACTCAGTGTTTTGAGTCAGTCATTACATTCTGCTTTAAATGGCACACTAAATATACCCAGATAATTGCCCACAACCACATTATAAAGTGAATGAAAAAAAGAGAAAGCCATGCTGGAACTCAAGAACAAAACAGGGATGTTAAACTATGATTGTCAAAAACATTGTTTTTCTTATAATTCACATCAGAATTCAACTAGTATTGATTAATTATGACTAAGAATCAAATTATTTCTTCATTCTGGATTAAGGCTACCGGTAAGCAATATTTTGGGGTGCCCTTTTCAAAGTTTGGATTGTTTATGCGTTTGTATAAATCAGTGTGTCTATTTTTGGTGGTATACAAGTTAATGTGAAACAACATGTAAATCACGTGACACTTAAGCTCAGGATACGAATTTTGATTAAATACCGTAAAACATGTTTATATGGCATTTGATCAAAAAGATTATGGAATCAATACAAGAAATGGGCTCCCTGTTGATGAACAGTGAATTGTATTCTGAAAATCAATTGCGAGAAGTTGTGAAATGGGTAAGATTTTACTTTTATATGAAAACTGTTTATAAATCACTGGTGTTAGTTGCAGGTACAAGACGGTTTATGGCATTCCCCGGGCTTGATACCACACTGTGCTGGTCAGGTTTTGATCCTCTCTGCTCATATCTTAGTTTAGTGGAAACTTATAATACTTCCCAAGGACTGTGACAAATCAACATGCAGCCTTTACCCAGTGCTTGTGTCAACCCTCCACATCTGCTTCTTTGGAGACATGCACATGCTATGATAAGCAGTGGATGGTAAGAGTTTAATTTTCTACTGTGTATTTAATACATAAAATAGCAGCTTTTTTGCCTTTTATTTCAACTGTCACTTTAGATGTGTGTTCATTGATTATCTTGCAGTTGACACTTGTAAAACACTTGTTTTAAAGTGATCTCAGACTGTTCACTTGATAGCATGTGCTTTTTTGGGCTCACTTTCTCTCTCTACATTTGTCCACAAGAGAGCGTTGGTGCACCAGAGAACAGCGGGAGCTAGGTGTAATGCTTTGATGCTGCTGGGGCTTGATAAAGAAAATCCTCAGCAGTCCTCTGGTCTTCAGATTTACATTACATTACATTATATTACATTACATGTCATCTAGCTGACGCTTTTATCCAAAGCAACTTCCAATTAAGTGCTTTCCACCCTGAAGGTACAAACTCCAGACAACAAGTAATAAGTGCAAGTACATTAGTTTTAAATAAGCAAAACTACAAAGAGCCATATTAAAGTGCAGCATCAGGAAGTAGTATATATATATATATATATATATATATATACAGTATTCACTGTACATTTATATAGATATATATACATATATGTGTATCTATATACATGTATATATGTATGTATATATGTATGTATATATATACACATGTATATGTATATGTGATGCATAGGTTTTCAGCCGTCCTGATGTCAATATGGCGTTCATTCCATCATTTAGGAGGCAGGACAGCAAACAGTCTGGAGGGGGCAGCAGGCAGGTTGGCTGATGCAGAGCGGAGTGCGTGGGTTGGGGTACAGGGTTTGACCATGTCCTGGATGTATGCTGGGGCTGATCCGTTTGTGGCCCTATTTAAAATCTGCATAGTATGCCAGGAATATAATGTGTGTGATTGAAAACTGACATTACCTGACGTGTTCATGTGAGGTACTGTAGCCTCCTGCTGTTTATGACTGGGGAAAGAGTTAAAAAGTTAATCTGTAATACCAGTGATATTTGAGATTGTTGTGACGAAGCCGTAAAGTAACCAAGATTTAAACCAAGAGTGTGTGTGTGTGTTCCTGCATAAAAAAGCATGAATTCCTTCATGCAGTACTTGAACTATCCTTAATGTACACAGATTAATAGTATCTCACTTATCTAAATCAACAATTTTCTCTTTCTGTTTATGGAGATTTAAGTATGGCGTTGACCATTTACACAGTAATTGCCGCTTGTATTCTTCCTTCTCATATCAATTGTATAGCCACAATATTGAAACAAAATCAGCTAGATTTGAAGTGTTTTACATCTATGCAAAATGCAAAGCTTCTTAAAAGACTGAATTACCATTTTGGTTCACTACATACATTCGAACTGATGAACAAATCTGAGTAGTGGACGGTGGTTCGAAGGTCTGGTAAAAAGAAGAACATTGTCAAGTCAAAGCATCAGAACGTCCGATATCCTGATTTTTTATCTCAAAAATGGGTCAAGCCCCCCCAAACACTGGATCCTTCATTTCCCATAATGCTACTCAACAGCATCCCTGTCTGGTAGATGTCTGTGCCTTTCCTACTCCACACTGCCACAGGCTTTCTTCTTAGAACTGCAGTCTCCAACCCCTTAAAGGGTAATGTAAATCACAAGAAACATCGTAAGGTCACAAAGAGGCCACCTTAAGGAACATCACAAGTGACAACAAAGTATTGATGTTGTCAATAAAGTTCAGTCCCCCCCCCACACACACACACTTATTTTACCATGATATCACAATTGGGGGAAGTCTGCCTATGACTAACATTTGGTGGAAATAAATGGCTTAATGCAAATAAAGTAATGTGATCCAATATGCAGAGTTTCAGACACAATAACACTCAGTGTCAGTTTGCATTAAAATAGAGAACAGAAACCTGTTAGGAAGGAAGAGAAAAACAGTTGCTAATAAACCGATGAACTTGGTGAACAGGGAAGAACACAAATGACAAATGAAACATTTGATTTTTCAAAGTGCCAGGTGATCGTTGGGCACTGTATAATTTACAGTCATAGAAAGAGAGAAAACAAAAAACACTATTCTTTAAGAAACAACACACATGAAATACAACAAATCTATAAAATTACAATAAGACAAACAAGTGCAAATGTGCTTCTTAAATTTGTACCAAGCATTAACACAAACACATACAGTATACACACGCAGTACTGTGTAACGCTGAAGGATGAAGTATTACTTTGTGTCACTGGGTAGAATATTTTAAAGAACATGGTTTAATGAACTGTTGAAAAAAGCAGCAAATTATTTTTTATTTTCTGTTAAAATTCCGTCTCTCTCTCTCTCGCTCTTGCTCTCGCTCTCTCTCTAGAAAAGGGACTGTGTAGTGTAAACATGTATGCCTGAGATGCATGGTAAAAAGTGCATAGCCTTGTGGTAGAGGTTTCATATCGTTCTACTGCAGAAGGATCCGGTTGTCCTGCTGCTGAAGTCTCTCGAACACTCCGTATGGAATACACTGGTTCCACATCCTGTGATAGGATGTGATGGAAAGAGATATTATTATGTTGGATGGAAATTAGAAAACAATACTTTAGTTTTTGGTTGTGTTTGTGAAGCAACAATGATCCCAAACACAGGTCTTCTTACCTCAAGGTCTTCATTTTTTTACAGTTTTTCAGACTGGCTCCCAGGCTCTGCGCTCCAACAGCTGTAAGCTTGTTGTACTTCACACTGTCAAAGAGAGAACAGCTTACACTTTAAATGTATCTTCAATGTGTACTACTGTGTCTACTGAAAGTGACAAATTCATGAAAAACACATCCTTGTATTAACACATACTGACCTACAAACCAACAGATTAGCTGATCAACATTTACTTGTATCTAATCATGTCACTGGTTCCTCCTTTGATGTGTGTGTGTGTGTGTGTGTGTGTGTGTGTGTGTGTGTGTGTGTGTGTGTGTGTGTGTGTATTTTGTTCAACCAGTCTGTTCAAGGTTTGATGAAAATTACGATCAGTCCAAAACACGGATATCACAGTATATTTTCTCAAATAAACGAAGAGTTATACATACATACATACATAAATTATGAATGTCTAAGGAAAATGTGAAATGTATGGTCTTACTCCAGGTTAGTGAGCGAAGCCGTGTGTGGCAGGACAGCTGCTAAACTCTCCGCCCCTTCATCAGAAATCATGTTACTGTAGAGGCTGAAAAAAAAGTGAGGAAAGAGGGAAGTGAAATTATGTGGGTCTCTACAGTATGTGCCACTGTGGGTGTTGTTGAGTAGTTACATGTCTTGCTCTGTGTTTGTGTGTGTGTGTGTATTATATACCTTAAACAGTGCAGTTTGGACAGGCCCCTCAACGTGGTTGCCAGTTTTGTCACCCCCTGGTCTCCTATACAATTCTGTGACAGACTAATAACCAGAAGGATGGGGTAAACACTTAGTCCAAACCACACACACTTCACATAACATGAGAAAGGAACATATTCTTACTTGAGTATCTCCAGGGAATCAAGTGAGACTAAAGCATCAGCCAATTTCTCTGCCCCTTTGTCTCCTATCTTACTGTTCTCTAGACTGAAGGAGGAGAGAGAGATTGTCAGACACTAGAAACAAACACATAGAGACAGAGGGATACCTGCATTGAGAGAGAAATAGAAGTAAAGGTGTGTATATTTACTCTAAGTGCTGTAGGTTATGTAGACCTGGCAGGAGCTCCCACAGCTTGGGAAGAGCCAGGGGACCTTTCTCTGGACCGAGTCTACAGAAAAAGATAATGTCGTCATTGTCATTGTCATTGTCATTGTGAATTAAAATATCAAATGTCTGAGCTACTCACTCAAACTCCAGCTTGTGTAGCTCTTTGACAGCTGGTACTCCCTCGGCCAGGATGGAATCTGATTGGCTGGAACTAAAAGTAACCACAACACACACATCAGTAGCCAAACTCATAGTTTTTTTAGCAAACTATGATCAATCAATCAATCAAACTTTATTTCTAGAGCACATTTAAAAACAACCTGGTTGACCAAAGTGCTGTACATAGACATGGAACAATAAATAGACAGAATACAACACCAGACAAATACAACATACAGTTCTCATGCTGTATTAAAAGCCAGGGAATAAAAATGTGTTTTAAGTCGCGATTTAAAAACCGGAAGGCTGGGGGCCAGTTTGACATGTAGAGGCAGCTCATTCCAAAGTCTCGGGGCTGCGGCTGAGAAAGCCCGATCCCCTCTACTCTTCAGCCGTGTTTTAGGGGCAACAAGAAGAGACTGGTATGATGTTAGGTATTTTTACTTAGGTAACTAAGTCTGTGAGTGTGTGTTTGTTGTGTGTGTGAG
>NC_045747.1:4081174-4088551 GCF_008692095.1 Etheostoma spectabile
GTGTTTGTTGTGTGTGTGTGTGTGTGTGTGTGTGCGTGTGTGTGTAGTGTTTTACCTGTCCGGCAGCTTCTTGTGCGTATGTATGTTCACCAGCTTTGCCAAGTGCTCTATGTGACACACCTGTGTGGCCTTCAGAGGGTGGATCTTGAATTTGGACACCGTCCCTTGTAGGAGCCCTTCTTCGCCACTCTGCTCTAACTGCTCCCATAAGGTGATGACATCTGCAATGCATGCCCTAGAAGACACCCAATGGTTGACATTGGTATCAATAGAATATCATCAGGCAGTGATGAAGGAATAAATTGTCTAGCGCTATTTGAATGATATAACAATTATAATGTAGTTAGTTATGTGCTACTATACTGGATTGTGGAAAAATCCAAAATTTGACAGACCTGCCCTTATTAGGGTTGCTAAGCTAAGATTGGACCATTGATTGTTGTTTGGGGAACAACCCCAATCGATACCAAGCAGCTTTTTTAGCTGTCAATTGTAACATTTACCTGTATGTGTTGATGTTGTTGAGCCCCACCAGGGATCTGAGTCCCGCAATCTGTATCCCAGAATCCTCCAGATCCAAACAGAACCGTCTACCTTTAGTTCCACCCCTTTCAAGAACGTTCTGCACAGCGAACACGTCCGATGGCTTGAGTGGAACTCCATGAAATGTCAGGACTTCTGGGAGATTTGCTGCCAGGTGAGCAACTAATCGCGTGCTGCCACTGTTTCTGCTGCCATCACCATGTGTGGAACTCACCTCATAAACATAGTGACATGCCTCCAGGACCTGGGCCGGGTTCAAGTCACCATGGGAAAGACCCTCAAGGTGTTTTGTTACTAAAGCCTGCTTGGCGGCCACCATATCTCTGAAGGCTGTCTCTGTGTATGAGTGAAGCCGCTGCAGCTCTGTCCTGTTGTGGAACAGAAGCCCAACGGCAAATCGCTGAGTGAGCTCGAGCTCTTCCCTTTGTGGTCGCCGACGTCCCTTCTGGCCTGACTGGAAAGGGAGGGTCTGGAGGAAAGCCCGGTCTGTTACAGTCCTGGGGAAACAGAAAGTGATAAAGAGTCAGGGAAATACAGAAAGAGTGGGGGAACTGAAAGTAAAAGAGAAAAAAGGCCGGGAGTGGAAAGGGATATGCACTTTCATTTTCAATCAAGGAGATGGAAGAAGAAGAAGATACTATGCCAGAATAAAAGCTTAAACCTACATTGTGTAATTTCTTGAGTTGATTCTTGGCAAAAACATCTTTGTTCTTTCACAAATATTTGCTCATTCATTTGTAATTACTTCCACCAACTAATCAAGTATTCTCGCATGCATGTAATCTGCCATTCAGAATCATTCAGAATACATACAAGCGAGTTGCTTGAATGGCGGTAAATGTTGCGCGTCCATCTTTAAAATACATTAGCCAAAGAGGGACATACCTCTACCTTTCACGGTTTTACACTCAGTGGCACCGTGACGAATGCTAGGGGGAGATTGCTCGCAACTTCCAGCAAATTTGAAAGGCTGTTGAAGATGGAGGATCACGCCTATTCTCGAGGACGTGTAACGGAGTCGCCAAGAAGCGAAAAAAAGAATTAAATCGACAATGTAACAGGAAAAGCAACAAGACCAAAGCTAATATTGGAGTGACTAGAGCAGCTGCGTGTAAACGATGGAAATACTAAGAGCTAATTTTGGGTTTGGCCGTTAAAAAGCATAAACAATTTCACCGCTAGATTGGAGTAATTCTTACACAAGCAGCTTTAACACGGTCAAGTCACTAATTCATCAAAGCAACCACTTCTCATTTGATCTTTTTTATCTATCTAATCCTAATCACAGCACTGAAGAAGGCATTTTTATTCTGATGAACCAAGACAACTTTTACCTTGACAGAGACAAATGGAGCCCAGCCAGGTAACTCTGAAGAAAAGGGTTGGCCCAAAACAGGATGTGTTTATCACTGGCATCTGCGTTTTCAGTGTCCGTCCTCCCCTTGTTTCCCCTCTTTTCTCCATCCTCTCCTGTTCCCATTTCTTCTCTGTCCTCTCTTCCTCCTTCCTCTCTCTCGCCACTTGAGACAACCTGCCTTGTCCTCAGATGGTAAGAGACGAAGAGCCCTGTCCTGTGGCCGAATGCCTTAAGTTTGGGAGATACAGTCTGTCCTGTGGGGAGGATGGAGGAGTTTGCTTTGACCCCATCCCAGGCCAAAGAACTCAGCTGGGACAGCAACTCTCTGTCCTCTGTTCTATCTACTTCCCCGACAACACTCTGCAACCCCTCTCCATCAATGTCATCTTCCTCTTTCTCCTGTTTTTTTGACCGCCTCGCTCTTCGGCTGCGAGAGCGAGTGCGAACCTCTGCTCTAGACTTCTTCGGGGTGTTTTTAGTACCCCTTGTAACTTGAGAACTACTTGAGATTTGTGTCTGGGTTTTTTCTACTGATTGCACAGCTATTTCGGATTGAGCATCAGCCTGCGAGTGTGTGTTCCTGCTGTCTTTTTCCATTTTCAGACGAAGCACTTGATGGCAGAGCCCGGTCAAAGTTCTCGGTAGGACCTCTAAACCTTTGCATTGTTCTAAAACCAAGCAGACCAACCGACACAGTCCAGGGTTCCAGCAGAGGCGATGTAGATAGCTGCAGTTTTTTAAGGAGTCCAAAGCAGATGCACTGAGGCCGGGGTCAGTGAAGTACCGGGACAAATATATCTCTATGTCTGTGGGGGTGAAGCCACAAACCTCCAAAAGGCTGTCTGTCCTCCGGAGAAGCTGGCTGGCGGTGCCTCTTGGTCGAGTGGAGAGCAGAAGAGTGCAACCTGGAAGGAGGACCCTCTGAAGAATGGCAGAGTATAACTGTCTTACTGTGTATATCTGGGCTTTATTGTCTTTCTGCAATGAAGATGTCAAGTCTTTTTCCAAAGTCTGGAGAAGAATTTCATAGTCCCTCAACTCGCCAAACCCATCAAAAATGATGAGCACACGCTTAGGGTCTGCAAGGATTTGGCCGTACGCTGCGTCTGGGTTCATGCAGGTAGGGGCAAAGGAAGAAAGGTTTAATAGGAGGGTCTGAAGGCTACAGTTCGACTCCGTTAAAGACAGTGCTTTGCCGTCTAAAGAGAAGACAAAATCAAACTGTGGGATGCTGTCTCTGGACCAGTCGAGACACAGTTTCCTGATCAGGGTGGTCTTTCCCATCCCAGCATTGCCAAGTAGCATTATGTAGCGTCTGGGTTTGTCGCCATTTGAGCCTTCAAAGATCTGAGTGGAAAAAGACCAACATATAGTTGATTTCAAACAATGTTTTTGTTTCCCTCATCATATAAACAAATCAAAATACTCATACTCATCATATTATTTGATTTGGCTGTGTTCAAAAAGCACAAGATAACCGTTTATATATGTTTAAATCCAACTTAAGGGAAACTCTTACATGACTCTGCCCCAACAAGCTTTTTTGACGATCTGTATCTCCCATGATGACCAGCTCCTTGTCCAGGTCTTTGTTTGTGTTTTTTCCAGAGCGAAGAATCTCTCTCTTGCTCAGTTGCACATCCACATAATGAGAATCCAGGCCAAGGTCTGACTCCATATCCTGGCATATTTGACTCATGTGTGCTTTGGCTTCCTGAATGTAGTCCTTTACAACCGCTGAAAAAAAAAACACAACTTAGTTCCAACCTTGCTACTTCACTTAACATAATTTTTACTTTCACATTTTATTTTACACCAAAGCAGCAGAGGGCAATAAAAGCATGGGCTAACTTACATGGAATATCAAGGACAGTGGGAGACGGAGGAAGAGGGGATTCCTTACATATAGACACGTCTGAAATGCAACACGTTGAGATATTAGTTACGTGGCAATAACATTACAAGGTGATTTACACACAAGGAGAAAGAAATCAGATGGATAATGGTACTCACCACTGCTGGGGGGTGAGGCACAAGGGTGAGACATGGCTTTACTTGCGGTGTCTGACAGAGATCCTGGCGGGGATGAACTCATTTGGACTGGTGCTACTGTACCGCCCACTACAAACACAAGAGAAGAACAATTAAGGGCCTGCATTCACACATACAGCAGTTAGCAGAGAGTGTTTTCCAGGTTGTTTCTTAAAAGGCAGTGCTAAAACTGTGAGCTGAAGCTATAAACCACACACCACTGAATTAGATCTTTGCATTCATGCACATGAAGTAGAGACTGGCAGACACACACGCAAGCATGCACGCACGCACATTCCAGTTTAAATACTTTTTTACTCACTTGGGGAGAGGGGTGGCAGTTGGCGTTGGAAGGGTGGTGAGGCAGCAGGAACTATATTAGAAATAGAGGTAAGAGTATGTTCTGTGGATACAGTATGCGCAATAAACAGACATGCATGAGGGGGAAAGGCAAGGTAATATGTTTAACACGTTTCATACACAAAGGGCTTTACATGCAGTGCACAGAATAAATGAAATATTAAAAGAGGAATTTAACACATTTAACACAATGAAACTCAAATTAAATAGACAGAAGCAAATTGGAAAAGAACATTTGAAAACATAAAAATAAAAACACAGGCATAGATAGGGAGTTCAGGATATGGAATTAGATTTACAACAAATGTCAAATCCTCTTGGAAGTTTATTATTATTCTATCTAATCTGTCAGATTGGCGTGCATGTTTGTCAGTGTCCTTTTTTTAATACAAGCACGAGCAGTCGCCAAATTTTAAATTTTTCCACTACTTCTGGGGGAAAGCCTTAAGGCTTTAAAACAAAGATAACCAATGAATGAGCCCTGGATAAGTTCTGTAGCCTGGAATTGGGTCAAAGCAAACTCCTCCATCCTCCCTACAGAGTAGTTTCAGTCTATCTCGTTACATAGTTAATCAACCCAAATGCAGAATAATTATCACTAAGCAAAAATGTTGTCAAAAAAAAGATCTAGACGAATATAGGCTATTACCACAACGTTCTACTTCGAGGATTGCTCCGGTGCTGCCAGAAATTCCACCGGATGCACCTCTTTTCTTTACCTTCAGCTTTCTTTGTGTTGGCATTCTAAACTCAAGTTGATTTCTGAGGACTATGGTTAACTTCTCTTCAGATCTCTGCAGGGTAAATCCAGACAGCTAGCTAGACTCGGTCCAATCTGAGTTTTCTCTCACACGACTAAAACAACTTTAGAACGTACACACGTTCCACCAAAACAAGTTCCTTCCCGAGGCTGTTTTGCAGCGGCACCGTGGCTCTGTGTGGAGCTTAGCGCCGCCCATGCCAATTGTGATTGGTTTAAAGAAATGCCAATTAACCACTGCACGTTTTTCTCCCATCCCTGAATGCTGTGTGGACTAGCCAGACCCTCCAACGCTGCGCTGTGGAGAAAGGTCTGGCAAAGCAAGACTAAGTAGAATCTAAAAAATTGCTGGCAGACAACTTGTTTCATTCAAACAGAATATTTGGTATAGGTCCGTGGTTGGTAATTACAGCTCTATTTAGGCTACACGTCTTAAAAGAAGCTTGATGATCCAGTTTTTAAGGCAAATAAAACGGCATCATCTGAGTCTTTAGGTGTTCCTCTACACAATCAACATTGTATGAATATATGTAAATTAACTCACCCAATATGAACGTAGGTGTAGCAGGTGTGTTGGGGAGTGGTAGTCCAATAACTGGAGGAGAGAGCCTCAGTGCCTGAACCACCTGATACGCTGGAGAGTCTGGGATGGTGATAAACTGAATGGAGGGATGGATATGAAGGATTGGTTGAGTGGGGGAGAGGCCCACGGACTCTGCTAAACTCCTCTCTGATCCTTGGTCTGTGCCTGCGAAGGAAGCAGAGCAAAACATCCTTATCTTTTCCTTCCAACAGGATGTGTTAACCTTGAGCGTATCAAAAACAAGGGTTGACAAGAAAACAAATTGATAGTTTAGCTTCCAAGTTAATAACAAGAATTTAGAACAGATTAAAGATGTGTGTCACGACTGAGACTTTCATTTTAGCAGACTTGAGAGACTTGAAAACAAAAGCTTGGCGCTCAACGGTAGAAAACTAATTGCACTGGGCTTAACAGCAAGTAGCTATCAACATCTCATCTGGAATGACACAAGTTTTCATGACACTGAGAACAAAATCAGACATTCAAAAAGCACCAAACGGATCTGCAGGAAGTCTGGTGAGGTGAGAGTTCTTCTTTTGGTTCATCAGTGTGACTTCTTAACTGACTTCAAAAATAAACTTCCTGTTCCTTGATGTGCATTCCATTACCATGAATGAACCATGTCATGCATAGCCAACCAACATCCCTTTAACCCATGAGTCTAATGTTCATGGTTTGTCTGTAAAATGTTATTTCTATATTTAATATCATCAAGTGTAAAATGTTTGGGTTTTTTGGTCAGTTTAAAACATTTTCTTTAACGTTACAGCTGCATGCAACCTATTACATTCACCATTTTACCGTGCAGTGGTAGCTGACATTTAGTATGTCATTGATTGATATATCTGCAGCAATACTGATCAAACCTGTCTCATTCCTGTAATAACAGCAACTTGAATTTTCCCATTCGAGGCAGACTAATTTTTCCTATTGCCTCTTTAAATGCTAAAAAAAAATGTGTTCCTCTACAAATTGCATCATTTTACAGCAGGAACATAAAAAAACTTACCTTGAGTGACAGTTGGCTCAGCCACTTTGGTTTTTGATCGTCCTGCAAGAGTTGAAAAAAACTACACTGTATCATCTCATAGCAATAACATAAGTTTGAAGAACTGACATGAGTGAAACCCAATGGGTGCCTTAAACAGTCACCAAACACCTTCCAACTGAGACTTCCAAATCAAATCAGCATGGTTTGCAGAATGATAAAACATTAGCAACATGTGGGCTAGTGGGCGGACATGACACTGTGCAGGTTATCTATTACTGATTCCCACATAAGAAGCCAGGACAAAAATAGTTAACAGACAGAAACCACACAGCCAGTCAAGGAAGGTCACCTGCTGTTCTTGGCCTTTTTGGCCTAGATGGTGTTTTGTCATTGGTGCGCCGTTGTGGTCGGGGAGCTGGAGAGGAGAAATATAGAACACGTAAACTTGGCATAAGTTCAGGCTTGCAGAATGTTGTTAGTCTGGCTATCACCAGACCAAGCCAAGCTCAATAGATTTGACATTGAGCATTGGTCTGGGGAGTGTGATCTGTATTTTCTCTGCACAAGAGACATGACCAACGGGCATAGTTCAAATGACTCTGTACACAGCTGGAAAGTTTCAACCAATCAGACTAATGATCCGGGTGACGTAGCAGTGACAGCGGCATCAACGGGTTTGCTGCGCTGCTGTGGCGTTCTGTAGCCGCTATGTTGAATGTAAACAAAAAGCTGCTTGGTCGCTTCTCTGTCGT
>NC_045747.1:4088561-4090650 GCF_008692095.1 Etheostoma spectabile
TGTTAAACCCGCCAATAGCGCGCCAGGTAGAGAAGCCAGTTTGTGATTGGTTCCTGCAGAACTGTGAACCGAAGCAGGAGAATTAAACGTGCAGGTTTCCAGACCAAGCTGTTGGGCGAAATCAAATTGCCGGCAGACAGGGTGGGGTTTGCAAAGTCTAGAATGTTGGGGCTGTTATCTTAAATTTTAGTTTTATATGACAAAGGGGTGGTCGGGACAGTGTCACACAACTGAGCAGACGCTGAGCTGCAGTATAGGTTGTAGTTAGCAGCTGGTTATCTACGTACCTCTGGGTCTTTTTCTCCTGTTGGGTGTCTCCCCTGTTATTTCATCCTTCTGTTCCTGCTGCTGGCTGTTAGGGCACAGCAGCTCTGTTGGCATGGGAAGATCAGCTAAAGTGCATGAAAAAGGAAGTAAAAGAGTCAGTGAAGCAGTTAACTGAAGCAGTAACCAGAAATTGTTGTGAATGCCAAGCATTTTAGGGTGTGGATCATGTTTCTCCAAACATCTTTGTGGTAGACAGGGTAAAACCTAGGGCAACTGTAACTTGAAAAATCACCAATGAGATTAATTCTCAACCCTTGGTTGTTCTTTTTTGGCATTGGCTTTACATCCTTGCTGTTGAGGGCTTTACAGACTATTTCCAAATGATCGCATCAGATGTATACTTTTCCTTTCTAGAAACATTTTGTGTTTTGTCTGTTATATGGAATATGCATGAACTGAAATATAACACATTGTAAAAACTAATTAAAGTAGTTTTTCCATCTATATGTTTCAGTGTGTCTGTATAAATTATTCAGCCACTGTCCACTGTGTATGATCTTTTTTTTTATACAGTTCTGTTTGTTTTAAAGCTTATGTATTGCCTGTTATGTGTCAGCAGCTGCAAAAAAAGCAAAAGAAGATCTCCTTACTGCACGTGTTGATTTCCTCACAATTCAACAATGGACTGTCAAAGAGCACATCTGTGTCTAGGTGAGGAAAAGTGTACAGGGGCTTAGACAACACATCACCTTTGCATTCCTACTTGAATATGTTTATGTGTTAGTCATTTTATCCATTAATAAGTGTGTTACTATAACATACTGCTCACGGTAATTAATGAATATGTGTGCAGACGTTTGGTTGTAACTTACCCACAGTAAGGTAATCTTCATTCAAGTATTCAGATAAATCATCTAAAACACAAATAATGAGCATTATGATACAAAACATATGAAACCGTTTGTTTGCAAACATGTAAATTTCACAATTCAGTGGGTTCTGCATGTCCTCTTCTCAGGTTGCTTAGTCTCAATTATGATTACGTATTTTGAGTTGTACTGGACTACAAGGTTTTTATATGAAAAGTCCCAGCTTTTTGTCATTGTAAATCAAGACAATAGACTGTAATAGTTTAATTTTTTCTTTTGTGGACCCTTTTCTTATGGTAGAACCAGGTCCGAATGACCAGAATGGATGAACAAGCTAGAGCAGCTGTTACTGCACCCATATGGAGCAATATCTGGGCTACATTGCAACCCTGAACCTCACTCAGATTAAATCGTTCGGATGTGGATGTAATAATAAGGCCAAAGTTGCACACTTGGTGGTGGGTGATCAGAAGGAATTTACTTTACTTGATCTGTTATGCTGAACATGCCCATTAGTTCACTGATTTGATTATTCCATCAATTAACATCTCTATTGCTTTATGTGATGCAACATTAGCTTGGCGGTAGTGAATTGCAATGAATGCAATGAATTATGTTAAATGTACTATATTACCTTTAATGCTTTAGCAGTACATTTTGCAATATACTTTTTGGTTTATTCAGCAGGCTATTCAGATTAACACGGTCTGCTTCATAGTTTGGATGAAATGGAGTAAAAGCAGTTTTCCAATGTAATCCGAGTGGTGATTCACGATGAACTATACAACCCCATACATTACCCAACAGGTTATTCAAACTTCAACAATTCTAACCTGGTAGAACTCCAAAGTCAGGACAGATAAATGGGTCTTGATCCACGTGCTGCATCTTGGCACCTGATTTCACACATACATACACACACACACACACACACACATACACACACACACACA
>NC_045747.1:4090660-4092446 GCF_008692095.1 Etheostoma spectabile
ACACACACACACACACACACACACACACACACACACACACACATTGTACAAACATCAAACAGTGATTATTAGAAACAAGTCTTATATACTACTGTAGTACATAACAAAGATATTGATGCATGAGAATTAAAAGCATCAGGCTATGTTGAAGTTGCCTGAGTCCTGTCTTGAACTGACTGAGTGCCACAGGCATCATCCGATAAAGTTTTTTGCATGTCTTGGCATGTGCCATTGCAGCCACAACTGTTGTTTTGTGTTATCAAGCTTTGCACATCTTGCCATGTAAAGTTTCAGAATTTAATAAAAGAAAAAGTTAAAAGAAATGTAAACACAATGCTGCTGTTAAGGTCCTCTTAAACATACATGAAGAAGGAGAAGTAAATCATGTTCCAAATGTAAGTCTCTGTATCACAAACCAGTTGCTTTATGTACTGACTGTGACACGCAGCTATTGAAAGAGCTACCATTAAAACAATGTGTTCGGATTACTCAAAGTGCTAATTTTTGCTCTCTATATAAAACCACAGTAGTACCACAACTGTGTACCGCCTGCCACTACACAAAGTCATAAAAGACACTTAAAATGTAAACACTGTTCGTTACTACCCGCTTTAATTTAGTCTAATGTTCTCGTGGGGGGGCATAAGCACAGGAAAGAAGTGGGTTCCCATGATTTACACTAAACTGCTTTGGGTGTGTAATGTGTTCACACACAAAAAAACAGGTGGTGTGTTCCATGTAAGGGAAGGACATCTGAAGAGGAGTAGTAAAAGTAGTGTGTGAAAGAGATGGGTTCCATTGGGGGAGAAGTAGTTCAAGAAAGAACCGGGCTCTGCTCCCGTAATTTACTCTAAGATTTCTTGTGGAAATCATGATTCATGTGTAGAATGGGCGTGTGAGTGTGTGTGTATGTCTTTTATCTCCTGGATGAAACTTATACTCTTTCCCATTCACGTCCTATGGCGGTCATTTTTGACCGTAAACAAAAAACGTGTAACCAAGTTGAATAAATCACTCAAAATTCAAAGAAAATAGTCACAATGTATTATATTTTGTTAAGAACATCATAAAGTCTTGAGGCAGTCTGATGAAAAATGCCATATTTATGGCGCAGGGAACGTTTAAATCGGTATTTTTTTACTGGAACCGTGTTAGAAGTAGAGCCAGACTGATAAAGCTGATTTTAAGGCCGATACCGATACGAATATTTGGTTATTTAAAAATCCGATGTTCGGACATTTCGGCCGATATATATTAAAAAAATAAAATCCAGAAACGCATAACAAAACATAAACAGATTTCCCTAACATTAGTAATTGTTAGTTATTTATGAGTTCTCACTAAAATAATATGATAATAATTAGTTTTACTGTCATAACAGAACAGAGGAACATCAAAATATATCTTAAAGTTCTGATAAATAAAGTGTTTAAAAATACAAACTTAAGATATGAAACTTAAAGTCCTTTATCCAAAAACACAAGAACAAAAAAAAAAAAATTAGTGTTGCCAACAGGGACGTTGTAGAGTAACCTCTGGTATCTATGATATCTCTGGTAACTATGATATCCTATAATTTATTTGTCATAACTGCTTTGGTTGGGCTCTAGTTAGAAGGTTAAGGAATGTTTGTAATGTGTTGCGTTTTCTCAGATTTTGAGAGAAGAAAGGCTTGGTCCAATGAAGATTACCGAAAAGATTTAATAATGAAATGGCATGACAGAACAGGTTTTACTAGGGCTGCACAATTAATCGAATTTTAATCGCGATCACGATTTGGACTTCC
>NC_045747.1:4092456-4092663 GCF_008692095.1 Etheostoma spectabile
CAAATTTGCGTGATCGAGCGATTATTTTTTTATAAAGCGTCATTTCATAGAACGCTCCGTTTTTTTTTGCAAAGCCAGTCTCCCGCTCCGTAAAGCCGTCTGCTCATGTGCCAGTCAGAGTAGTTTCCTGCACCGCGCAGCTTAGTTTCTAGATGTAGACAGTCCTAGAGGACAGAGTAGCGTGAGGAAATCTCAACAGATAGCAGT
>NC_045747.1:4092676-4093143 GCF_008692095.1 Etheostoma spectabile
ACGTCAGTCTCAAGGTTTACCAGTTTGCCAGTAAACGCAACACTTTGTCCCATTTGTTGTTTTTCAGACAACAGCAGCAGTGCTAGTCGGTGCTATATCGTCTGTTAGCTGTTAGCTCCTCTAGGACGCACCGGTGCTAATGTCCTCGCATCCGCTGCAATGCTGTTTATATGGATATGGTTTAATTTTGCGTTACATGACCCATTTCGCCTGTAAAGCCGTGCCTGTGTTGGATCTTTCTACTCTCTCTCCTCTTACTCTCCGTGCCCCGCCACACAGCGGCCCGGTCCACACTTCTGACATTTGTCTACAGTTTTAATTTTTTATTAACACACTGTATATTGTTAAGTATGAGGGGGCAAAGCTGTATTTGTACCAGTGTTTCCGCGGGTAACTCTGATATCGCGGTCGCCACGGCAAAGAACACAGAAGAAGTTATTGAATGCAACTAACTTCAGTTGGTAGAG
>NC_045747.1:4093153-4095339 GCF_008692095.1 Etheostoma spectabile
AGACGGAGCTGCTGTACCAAAGCCTGGACCTGGACCAGAGATGTGACCCATGGCCAGAGTATCATAGTTCATAAAAATGCAGCGCTTTAATGATAAAGACGTTTGATACACACGCCGTGTTTATTCGCCCTTCGACCCGTGCTAGACCCGTTCATAATGAGTCAGCCGTCTCTCTGTGAGTAGCGTCCATCACACTCCCTCTCGCAGTTATAAACAGCCTATGTGACAATAAAATTTGTTTTGGTTAAAATCAACAAATAATCTTGAGAATAATCGCGATCAAAATTTTGATCAAAATAATCGTGATTATCATTTTGGCCATAATCGTGCAGCCCTAGGTTTTACCGCTGCAGCAGACTGAAAAGATGCTTCTCCCTTGTAGATTCCCATTTTACAGGTCCAGACATTTCTCAGTTTCACAAATATATTCCCTAGAAGTTGTGGGTGGTTCCTTGGATTTAAACTTTCTCTACTGGTTTCTTTCTCTCTAATTCTGCATGCAAAGCTGCCCCCTTGATCATTTGAAACATAGACCAATACAGATATGGTACAATCATTGCGCCTATCCCAGCTTCAGCGGACATTGTAAATCAAACAGAAACATCAAAACAGAAACGTACATTGATAACAAAAATCAGCATTGTTTCAGCTTTTTTGAACTCAACATAAGAAAGTGGCCAAAATGAAAGCAAAATAAATGGAAAGTCTGCATATCATAATTTATAATAAAGGGCATTTAGTACCACTTTATTGACAAATGCATTGTGTGCTGTAACATCCAATCAAACATTTCAAGAATAGTAAGAGCGTTCGCCCCATGTAGGCTGAGTCCTACTTTTTTTACTATCTTTTTTTTCTTCTTTTTTACTCTCTTCAACCCTTTTTACTCTCCTGTTTTTTGTCCCATTTTGTCCCAACGCTTTAGACTCTTTTGTCCTATTTTTTGTCATTTTTTGACGTTTTCAACACTACGTAACAATAACTTATTAACTTTAGTTTTATAGTTATTTTTGGAATTTAGGTTCAATAAACCTCATTTATAGGAAATTATACCTAATGTTTGAGTTAGAAAAGCAGAAATTAGAAATTATTTAGACTAAAATTAAAGTAATGTACTGTATGTTGATGGATAATCACAGACTGGAATATGTCAACTTTTACACTATTTTGAAACCACTACAATTTTTTTTAATTTCATTGAATAGGACACCCCAAAATTAATGAAAGTGGAGATTTCTACTTGCCAAAGAATGTTGTGTGAATTAAATCATGTTATTTTGGGTAATTACAATTGGGTAGTTAAAAAGAACATTGATATAGGAAAATGGGTCAACTTCACTTTGACTTTGATCATTTTTAGGTGGAGCCTCCTCAGACACTTCAGCCTATTGATTGTATGTTTTTTTGTATATCAAACTGTATAAAATCAGCTTTTGAAACTTGAACTGGAAGTGAGACTAAATCATTGATGGAATGATAACTCATTTATTTGTGTAAAACAAAACACTGCATTTTCGGATGACCCAATTTAGCTGGGTTGTTGGCAATCTTGAGCCAATTTAGCCTCTAGGGGAAACGGCCCATATTTGAGGGGTTCCGGTGTGCAAATTCTTTTACTTTCTTTTATTTTTCTCCCTAGAATGGTGAAGGCATGACCTGCCCTATCTGCCTCTATTTAGCTAGGATTCTTCAGGGTTTTAAAGGGTGGGAATCACAGGGTATCTCACAATACGATACAACACACAATACACGGCTCAACATACCGATAATATCACGATATAGCATCTCTACGATATTTAAAATATTGCTTGTTCGCTGCTATTTTGTTGTACACAGTGCCGTGGATGTGCATTGCTAAGCATGAGTGACAGGTCGGCGTGTAGCCACACCCTAAAGCACATCTCTCCTTTATTTTTAATTGTTTTAACACATTCATCATTTAAATAATGATCATCGTGCTGTATTGAAGAAGACCTAAAGAAGAGAAGAGACCATGAATTTATTATGAAAAACGTTATTGAGGTGATAAATCAAGTGAGAAGTAGGGTCATAGTATATAGAAATGGACTTTGCAATCAGTGGAGTCGCCCCCTGCTGGAACACGCACGCACACACACACGCACACACACACCCTTACCAAACATAACTCATAACTGACTGACGGCCAAAACACAGACCCGCTGCAT
>NC_045747.1:4095349-4096077 GCF_008692095.1 Etheostoma spectabile
CTTTCAGCCCTGTGTGAGATCAATAAAACTTGTGTGTGTACCACTTCATAAAACTTTCCTGTTACACTGAAAATATCTGCTGCACTACTGCATACTGTAGAGTAGGTTGAAGATAATACACCAATTTCTCATAGGCATAGACAGCTATGAGGTCACCAGTAATTATTTCCTGAAAAAAAAAAACAGTCTCTCTGCTTCTGAATGATGTGAAAACGCCTGAAACTGGCGGCTATCGACAGTTACCTGTGCGGACGAGACTCCAGGCCACACCGCCTACCTGAGCACGTTATCAAAAGCAAAAGCACTCATTATGCAGAATGGCTCTTTTCAAAGTGTTATGTTACTGTCTACCAACTGAGCTATCAGGGCGTCCAAAGTGATATGTTTTCATAGAATATTCTTTTATCAGTAACAAATACATGTTAAAAACATTTTGATGTTGTGGTTCTTTAATGTGGAGCCATTTGTAGATACTTTGTATACTACTGGGTAGATTAGTATAGTACTGCATCATACAATATAAGTACCGTATATCATGTTTTCAATGTAAAAAGTAACTATTAGTGTCCAATGAATGTAGTGGAGTAAACAGTACAATAGTCTTCCTGACATAAGAGGAAATTCAACTATAAAGTAGCAAATTATGCAACTGTAATACAATTTGGCAAATAAAATAAAATAAAATCTGGCAACAGGTCCCTGCATTTCATTATAGTTAATGAGTTTGT
>NC_045747.1:4096087-4110811 GCF_008692095.1 Etheostoma spectabile
TTTTGCTTGTCCAGAATTGGAATAAATAGGCTCCAATAAAGGAAAAAACAAATCTGGACCTCACTAATTTCTACACGACCCTGCAGTTGCAAATTCTAGTTTGGCCTGACTTGTTGCCTGATAACAGGAAAAACAAAAGGCCTCAGCTATGAGGAACTAGAACACCATGTTACATGCTCTGTCACAGCAACTACAAAAATACAAACACACAACTACATGCAGCACAACACAGGGTCAGGGTGACAAAAGCTGAAAGAAAGCAACAACAAAAAGCCTTGAATGTTGCTAAATGTTGCTCATGAATGAGTGAAATTCGTTGATGCTGTTACAAGTTGGAGACACACCCCTACACACATCCAGGTCGCCGCGTATTGGCATGCATTTGTTTGGTGTTGCCAAAGAAACATGCTATTCTAAGAAAAGAAATCACTTTCTTTTTATTTCCTGGAAGTCCCCCCAAATACCCTGTTTTCACTAACTTCCCCTGACAACGACCTCTCATTTCATTTACTCATGCGCTATTTTACACATGGTGGATAGGTTGGAGTAGATCGAGCCACCATACAGTTTACAGTGCACGCCATGGCGAAAAGTTTGGAGCGCAAAGTCTTACCAAAGATAACAGTAAAAAGAAACCGAGATGTCAATCAAACTCTTTTTCAAGCTTGGGTATGTTTTATATGATTTAAAGGCAGACAATATAAGACAGCAAAAAGCCTTTTAAAAAACGTCATTTTCTTTATGCATGTTACTTAATAATGCAAGATGGATAACACGATCAAAAAATCGTAATTTAAAAAAAACGTTAGTTAAAATGTTCAATCAAAACTCATATCAACAAAGAAACCCTCAAACGACATGTTTTCCTTGACCATGCTTGCGCTCCGGAAAAACGCGGCCAAGTCCCCCCCCCCATCAGAGCCGGGACAACAGTACCTGCAGGGTCCAGCCTCACTGGATGAGGATCCACTGAACTACTGCTGCGTGTTCCCAGTGCGATGAACTCCCAGGCGCTGTGTGTACATCAAACGCTGCATATGTCCTCAGATGACCTAAAGCATATATGCAGTCTGGGCGCGCACCTGCCTGGTCTAACAATACCCTCAGCTTCTTTCCTTTTACTTTCGCTTTGACTAACTGCGCATCTACCATAGACACGCCAAACTGTGGCGGTTTGGACAAGGACCAGCAGCAACATTTTCTTTCTGGAACCGACTGCAGTTTCGGTTTAGGTCTTCAAGTAACTGCTTTCATGAAAATGTTTTCAAAAGCCCATCATCACTGAACCCAGATGTGGTGGGTAGGCTTACTTGGGGATGAGATGGAGCACAGTCAAAGCAAAAACCTACATAACTGTAATTTACATTAACCAATGTGTTGACTAAGACTAGATTAAAATCAAAGGCAAACTAACCTGACTCATAATCAGGGGATGGAACTAAGCCGAGTATACTTACTCAAGTACTGTCTTTAAGTACAAGTTTGAGGTACTTGAACTTTACTTGAATATTTCCATTTATGCTACTTTATACTACTACTTCACTACATCTCAAAAGGTACTGTACACAGTATTACTTTGGCTTGTGGCCCCGGAGGTGAAATGGTTTCCAACAACCACAAGGTTGGGGAATTAATCCCAGGTCATCCGGCCACGTGTCAAAGTGTCCCTGAGCAAGACATTGAACCCCAAGTTGCGCCCCGGATGCTGTACGTATAGCTGTTCTCTGTTCCTAATACTTATGATGGGTTAAATGCAGTAATGAAATTTCACCACATTGTACTGTGTGTATGTGTTGATTAGGAATAAAGTTTGCTCTTTTGACTTTTGACTCCACTACATTTATTTTATAACTTTAGTTACTAGTTACTTAGCACATTTCGATTACTACAACATACAAATCAACTAATACATTATGATAAATAGGTTAAACTGCACATTCATGCATCAATGATTATAATCTAGTAATACTGCGACATATACTGTATATGATTCTGAAATGGGCCATTTTGCACAATGAGTACTTTTCCTTTTGTACTTTAAGGATATTTTGATGCCAATACTTCTGCACATTTACGTGAGGATAACTTTGGATGCAGGACTTTTACATATTTCTACAGTGTAGTATTGCAACTTTTTAGAAAAGTCGACCACAGTGATAATACAGGAAAAGACCCAAACGATCTGAGTACTTCTTCCACTGCTGCCTGTCCCCTGAACACACTGTAAAAAAAAAAAGTATCTGTAGACAGCCCAGGCTCCACTAACAGCAAAACACCCAAATTGGACCAAACTGGGGGGTTAGTGCTCAGAAGCCCGGAAGGGAGGGAGAGGGGACGGGATGAGTAGGTGTTTGGTGTCCATTATTATCATTACTGTGTTATTGTTATTGGGTGTTCTGTCCCAGGTCAGCTCATTACACTTCCCTTTATTTCCAATATTTCCCTCTATGTCCAAGGCCCTCTTTATTTTCTGAAATAACAATATAAGCTTAATAATTGCCTGTTGCATAACAAGCACAAATGTTTATCTTTTCTTTACTCAATCAAGGTGCCCTTAGCTGTCTTCCTTGTGTTACTGTATGTACAAGGGAGCTCAGGGAACTTTACCTCTCAAGTGGAAAGTACCAGGCTTACCTGTTTTTCAATGCCAATTAGTGCACTTAGGCTTTGCCTGGCTGCTACACACATACCATCATTACCAGTCTGCCCACATAGCGATGTGTGTGTGTGTGTGTTGTCCTCACACACCCATCAAAAGGTTTGGCAGAATATTTTGCAATATAAGTTTTGGTTTATTCTGTAGGCTAACATTAATAGCCTGGCAGAAAGTCAAGCCCGGACGGACGGACGGACGGACGGACGGACGGACGGACGGACGGACGGACGGAAGACAGACAGACAGACAGACAGACAGACAGACAGACAGACAGACAGACAGACAGTTTAAACCTTGAAACCCTGTGATAATTAAACAATATTTACCAGATAATACTATTATCTGTCCTCCTAACAGACAAACAACAAAGCTCTTTTTTTGGTGAATCTGTAGAGGGCAGAGCCCACTGGTGGACTCGGTGGGGCAGATAACGGCAGCAAAAGATCCTTCTTGGATGTCTCTATGGTAGATTAAACGTATTTCATCAGTGCTCTTGCACTGAAGAAAATGCAGTGAAGCACCCTCTTGTGTGGCGTTAACATTTTGGAAACATGATGCAGTGCCATATGGGCTGCCTTACATGATAGAAAACCTTTTCCATGCTGGTCCGCCAAAGCATGCAACTGGTACACTTTAAATTTATTCCACCCCTTCCCCTCAAACCGCCTGAATCCTCCCCTGGCAGGGCCCACCCAATTTGCAGCCTGGTAAAAACTCAAAGTGAAACTGAAATTAAAGCTTGCCTATTCATTTAGTATTGTTTAGTGGAACGCCTAAAAGGGAAAATGGAAAGCACCTGGAGATTGTGGACAGAAAAGACATGTCTTTCAGACAGTATTCCTATTTCTAACCGAGACAATTTCTGTACATATGAACAGTCAGAGCTAAAAAGATGGTAGAAGAGCAGAAAACACAGTGACACTTACCCCAGTGTAACTCCAGCCTCTCATCTTTTTTATACTCATAAGAGTGAAACGAGTGATCTTGTGCGTCAGCATTAGTGTCTGTTGGTGTGCAGGGAGAAAATAAATGTGCAATGTCTTCTGCAAATCCTGCATCGGTGCCACATTGTACATCTCTCATCAAACAGAGCAGGTCGTCTGTTGTGTCTGTGGTCCTGTCAGCTACCCAGCAGACATCCAGACCGCCTTCCAGCCTGTCTGCGATGTTATTGTTTGTGTCTGTAGCTCCACAGGCTTGAACAGGTAAGGCATTTCTTCCTGCTCCAGAGATATTAAAATGATCCACGTTCAATCCAGTTGATGGCAAACTGTCAAATGTAGATAAACAGAGTCCTTTTTGGGCCTCTTCTGTATCCAGTGTGAAGCTTGGGTCTGCGATCGCCTCGGTACACTTAAAGTTGTCAGCGTACAAATCTAATGTCCTGCAAGCAATTGCAAGCTCTGTTTCCTCTTCCATATTTAAAACAGCGCATTGTGCTTCACTGTCTGTCACTTTGCTTTTACTTGTTGCACAGCGAGCAGTGATACCAGGAACTAAGGGCAGCAACATCTTCTGTCCTCTATCCCAGTGCTGCCACAGAGGGACAGCTATCCTTCGAGCTGCCTCCTCTACCTGCTCTAACCACTCCTTCCTAAATTTCAATTTCCCCTCATCTACTCTTTCATTATCACTTTCTTGCTTCTGCATTAATTCTACACTACGCAGCAGTTCTGTCATTTCATGATCTAATCCGAGCCCACATTGGTAGTCACATACTCTCGGTGTAAAAGAGAGCCTGTGATTGAGAAAGGGTTTGTCCGTCACTGGTCCCCCCCTCAATTCCTTAATTAGTTTCTGATTATTCTCGTGAATGACTTGATATTCATATAGAGGATGATTTTTTGGCCTGGACCATGTGCTGTCATGCTCATCCACTGGCGACACAGACTCCGATGGGATCTGGTTGTGGTCAGATTCTGTAGACTCTGATGATCCACAGTTCCTCACCTGGTTGAGTTGATCTTGGTCTTGAAGGTTCCAGTAGGTGGTAGACCCTCTGGAATTTATCATATCAGATCCTGGTTTACATGCAGTAGGTGCAATCCCCTCAATAAGTTGGTGGCGACTCAAGCTCTTGCTATAAGCCTCTGAGATGATCTGCTCCTCTACCAAACCCTCCAGCAGAGCTCGGATCTCAGCAGGAGAGGCCCAGGTCAGAGCCAGCCGCACACCGTCCAGAACCTCCTCGAACTGGGGCATGGCGACGGCGTCTCTTCCTTGGACATTAATGTCTAAAAAAAGACAGCTGCTAACAGAGATGACTGAGTTTTAGTATTTTTTTTTTTTTTAAGGGGACAATGATTTTGTTCAGAAGGCGTTCCCATTAAAAGAGGGAGGTGTTTGTGTAGCATAAGGGGAAGTGTGTGTGAAGGTCTTTGGTCACTAATAATTACATGTATTTGAGGGATTGGAAGTTGTCTAAACAACGCACACCTAAATGCCACGCCTCATTTACACAATGCTTTACTTCATTAATTGCCCCAGCCACACGCACTGCTGTTGGTGCTCTTCAGTGTTAAGAACAGTTAATTTAAAATAATGGAAGACACTGCTGCTATGCTAAACTCTTAAGGCAGCGCAAATATCTTTTAAATAACCCTCAATATTAAAAACATGATTTATTTTATTTAGTGAGAAACCTATTTTGTACCCTCTCTATAAGGTTTCCTGTGTATTGAATCCTTTAGGCATCATAATATATTAGTTATCATTATTATAATGTTTAGTCTTCAATTCCTTAAAATTGTTGTGCTTGTATTCAAGGAGAAAGAACTGACTTTTGTCTGTATTTTTTCGCGATTATTGTATTTTTTTACATAGACTGAATTGCCAAACATGGAAGAAAATATTGAATTGCTCTAAGTCATAATTCAGCAGACTGCCACCAACACAATCCTAAAATAACAGTAGAGCCAAGTGTGAGAAACATATTGACTGTTTGGCTGCTGTTTGTTTGTCTGTTAGCAGGATGGAGAAGTAGTTTCACATGTACTTTCTAGTGAACCCTGGAGGAACTACGGCCAAGTATAGCAAAAGTACACATGAGGACACTCCTAGACATAAATAAACATGATGGCAAGCATGGCAGTAGAAAAACTTGGTTTACAAAACATTATATATATATATATATATATATATATATATATATATATATATATATATATAAAACACCATGAAAATAGCCAATATCATTAGCAGTGAAATATGTTGGCAAAACACTATTATATTGTTTTAATATTAAAGACAATTTTATCTCAATAAGTAGCTGTAACTCAAAATACTGAAAAGTAAGTGGTCTAGGATTGCCTCCATACGTCTCTAACAAATCGTTTCCCGACTCGCCAAATACTGGTGTTTGGTCACTCGGTTCTCAGTTTAGGTTGCAGTTACTCCACTACAGTATATCTTTACATAAAAAATATGTGTTAGCTGCTATATTAATGTGCTGAATGTTGAGTTTCAACTTTGATTTATAAACCGACTGAAGAAAAAGGATACCACATTAACAGTTTTGTAACTTAAAAATATAGATGATTTATGGTGATTCCATGTTTGGTAATTTATTATAAAAGTCAGTTAAAACAAGTGCATTACACAAAACAATCGGAGTTTAAACCAATGCTTTATAAGAAATGTTTAATCTAATTTGAAAAAATCATAATTGAAAATCAGAGACAACTGAGTTATTCCAACTGTATGTCAACTTTGAAAGAAAATTAAATACACATTTATCCTACAGCTTTCACATATGAACATGAGAAAGTCAAGTTTCCTCATATGCACAGACTGTATATCTTAGACTTAAGTATATTATGTAGATCACTAAAATTCATACATACATGTTTTTTTTAATATTCACTAGACCTGCTGAAAACAAAGCAAACTATCTTTATTGCTTGAAAGGTAACATATCCATGCAGACTCCTTAATTCACTATGTGGAATGGTTAGTTATTGAGAAATCTAAATCAAATTAGAAGTTGTGATTGTATGCTATGCTAATGATACTGTGCTCTGTATTTAGAGGATGTGATCAACTAGGGTTTAAATCCCACTGTAACCATGGACAGTGAGGACCGGTGGATCCACAAATACGATTTAGGGTTGCCAAATGTCTTTGCAGGATATTGTCAAATGTTTGACACTGTTTGTTTTACTACATGATCAGAGCTTTAAATAGCATCTCCTATACTGAAGCACAACAGTCCTACCTTTTTTCAAATATTCGGTATCTAGGGATGCACCACAGCATCCACAGCAGTCTGATTCCGGGACAAAGAGACAATAAACTACATGTCATCACAACATGAGAGGGCCCTACCAGACGGAGTCTCTGACACTGAAACATGAATGGATAAGTCTGGTCATGGTCTACATATTTTTTTATTGTCATCTATTTCCATGTACGGACCAAAAATAATACATTGATTCATGAAGTATTGCATTTGAATACAAAGCCTCATAAAACTGCCTCTGCTGCTGTAGAATCATCGAGCCACTGCTGCACTGAAAAACATCTTCCTTTGTCACGATGAATAGAGCCCTGCAGTTTATCTCAAGTCTGAATCCAATCCTGCTGCTATAAAACACTCACTCGAACACCAAATGTGTATTAATCCACAGCTGAAAATAGTCCCCAATAAATGCACTGTTTACTCCTGTTTGAGTAACATTCAATAAAAACTACAGTGCCCAACTGGTGTAGGTTTAAGCATACGTCTTCAGTATAAACCAACAGGCTTATTGTTAAGGGCC
The DNA here is from genome assembly GCF_008692095.1 of Etheostoma spectabile. Taxonomy (NCBI): domain Eukaryota; kingdom Metazoa; phylum Chordata; class Actinopteri; order Perciformes; family Percidae; genus Etheostoma; species Etheostoma spectabile. Next base: position 4,103,501 of record NC_045747.1, read on the forward strand.
ACATAGAGGCTGTGTATTGCTGACAGTATTGAGAAACACATTGTTGGCAATGACATTATTGTGCCTATGTGTATGTGATTCTAATTCAGTAGTTAATCATTTCTACCACACGCTCGCCCTGTGATCTCGCTCAGCGTTCTGGTCCAACATGTCATCGGGAGATCAGGCAGACCTCTGCTCCTCTGTCACACGGTTGGAACAGTAGTCCTTAATACCTGGTGGAGGAGAGACGATGATGATTATGGTAGTTTTGATGCACTCGATGATGATTTCCAAGGATACAAACAAATGCACCTTCTATAAAAGATCTTTGTGTGTGTGTGTGTGTGTGTGCACGTTTTCTTTTTAATCAACTGCCTGCAAATTGTTGTGATCATCGGTTATACAAACCACATTTGAATTCCTATACTTTAATCTCAATCTTTCAGTAGAGTTATTTAATTTTGGTCTCTTCTTCTTCCCCTTTGGTCGACTGCTTCCCATTTGTAAAAGTAGTCACTTCTTCTTTCATTAGATTTAATCGGGAATCGGGACATTAAATAAACCATCCAGTCATCAAAAATAATGAGGGACTTCACTGGAAGCGGTATGTGCGTCTAACTTCCTATAAAAAAAGGAATGCAGCAAAATCCACATGAAGTGATGCGCGTGGTGGCCAACCACACGTCAGAGAGGCTTGTGTATTTGTGTGTGTTTGTGGAGTGTTTATAGTCTTGTAAACACTCACTCTGCACAATACTCAGGTAGACTTTAGCAGCAGGAGAGTCAGGTACTTCATTGAGGAAAGACTTGCCCTCGTCGCAGCTTCGTGCTATCCTCGGGTCTAGAGGTACCTTTCCTAGCAGGGGTAGATCTAGATCTGCACACATTCGCTCCGCGCCCCCGGTGGTGGGAGGGAAGATCTGTGACGTGTTCTACAAGAGAGCGGACAAGTTATGTAAGCATTTTTCGAGTCTCTGGACACAAGAAAATACATAGGATCTGTGCTACTCTATACATGATCAGGAATGGAAAAGTAGAAAACTGGCCACTGTTGAAATCCATCATAATCTTTTGTTTCGTTATAGTCCGTATCATCAATGTCATTTCAACATGTCTGTAACACCTGAAATTACTGTGTATATACGTCTCACTTTTCAACATCTGGTTTAAACACAGGACACATTGTATAGTGTTTTAAAATACTTTTTTCTTCACAGACTGAAGCCGTTTGTTACTTTTAAAGGCTTTTTTCTGGCTTTTTTTCAAAATACACACCACCAGAGTTAATTTTACAACGAAAAAACATATTTCATGTGGCACGTGTTTTAAATAGCCATGTCAAGGCCGGTATTTAAGCAGCACAAAACACAAACGTGGCGAACCGCCTCGGCACAATTATCAGCAAACACACAATAAATATCCTCTGCTCTCATGTTTCACCATAAAAGAAAGAAATAGAAGACTGGCTTCTTATTGCATGTGTAGACTGGATCTCCGTGGCGCATATAAGGCCATGTTACAAAGGGGCTTGTATTGGCTAGTAAATTCAAGTAGATCAGCCTTAGCCTAATTCTAATCTGTCAAATCTGCCGGCTAATGGTAATGTTTTCTGTCGGAAAGCAGTTTTTGGATTAGGGTGACACCTAAATCATGGTTGCAGCTGTCGCCGTGGTCCTGCGCTGTGCCCTGCTACACCCTGCTATGCTCTGCAGTGCACTGCTACACCATGAACTACTACAACTATTTGTAGTCATAGTTCCATTATCTTTATTGTGATTATTGCCACTAATCATTACACCCTCAACCGGCCTATATGTACACACACACACACACACACATATATATATATATATTTATATATATGTATAGTGTGTGTAATATATGTGTGTGATATATATTATATATATATATATATATATATAATATACACACACTTACATACATATATATAATAACATACATACATACATATATATATATATATAATTATATAATATAATATATACACATATTGTTCATAATCACTTCAATTTTATTGCTGCTAAATTTGATAGTTAGCAGATAAACTGACCACACATAATATATACTATACATATATATATATATATATATATATGTGTTGGTCAGTTTATCTGCTTAACATCAATTTGCACAATAAAATGGAAGTGATATGAACAACACAGAAATGTATCATTTTAGATAAAACGGTGTTGACAAGTTTTCCTTTTTGGGGACATCATTTGAAATTGGGAAAAATTAGAAGTTGGAAAAAAGGTTATAAATTGCAACATATCGCAGAATATTTCAATATGTTTAAAATCGCAATAATATTGTATTGTGGCATAAGTATCGGGATGATATCGTATCGAGAGGCGTCTGGTGATTCCCACCCCTACTAGCTTGTGTTTAGACCTAATTCAGACTGCAAGGGAAGCACTTTTATAACATATTGTTAGCACTTATTAAAGAAGATGATAAAGCTTTAATGCTTAACTCTAAGTCCTAACTTGTTTTACTTGAAGAGTAACTGTCAGCCACTGTTCCTCTTTGCTTTATGTGTCCCATGAGGCTTTGGCAAAACTGCCCAGATGTCTTGTTGATGTATTGCTTATGTGATGTTTCCTTATGATAAGTATAAGTTATAAAAATAAATGAAAAAAACAATCCAATCCGAGAAGTCGTTAATTTATTTGTCTGACACACTGTGTATGTAACTCTGTCAGTGACCTTGCATGTTGGACAAACGAAGCCACTCATGTTCTCCACTACTCCGATGATCGGCAGCTTGACCTTCTGACAGAACCGGATCTCCTTTCGCACATCCTGCAATGATACCTCCTGGAGAGAGAAAAATAGAAATGGAAAGACATGAAGAGAAATGCAAAGCAAGAGAGGAGACAGGGGAGGAAACAAATACACTGGTGACAAGAGTGAAAGTTGTTTTCCCTTCCCTGCACAACTGCTATCATGGTTACCCGTGGGAAAAGCAGTTATCCCCGATTAACTGAGCAGCTCTCATGTGTACATGTGTTTAAATGTTTTGAGTGTGAAACAAAATAAACCTCTACCTCTTTGATAAAGATCTTGAAGCTCGTCTCTTGATATTTAAAAAAAAAACTGGCTCCTTTGTTTGGGTAATTCCCACATCGAGTGTGGTTAGTTTTAGTTAAGTGAGAGCTGATGGAATGAGGAAGTGATTCTACTGCTGTCTGACCTCACAGGTCCAGGCCAAATATAAGTATTAGGAAGTGTTTGCTCAGATTAAGTTGTTCACTAAGTTTAGTTAAATGTACAGTTAGTACATCTGTTTAAAAACTCTTCTCATAAAACCAGATTCTACTCCAAAACACTGTAGTGCAAGCATGGATTGAGTTAACCTGAGCACACCAGAGACTTCATGAACATTAGATCTGGATCAGATAGCAGGAACACTGGAGCATTGACTTTATATTGTCTGCATTAAAGATTATATGGGCTGATTTAAGAGTGTGTTTATTTATTAATATGTTAATGCGTGTCGGTTTGCGTTGGTATCGTTGCTTGGCCTTGATTGATTGTCATACAAACAAGCCAGAAGTCCTTATCAAACCACATGTGAGAGAATGTGCAGTCAACAACTAAAGCCTGGCAGTTTTATGTCACGTGTGACAGTAAAATTTATACATTGGCTTGTATACTACCCATAGCTTTGATTGAATGCGTACCTTAGAAGGACGCCTATACAACTCCCTCCCCCCTATTAAACTGCATTGATCTTGCATGATTTTATGATAAAACAGCATCCTCTGTTGTTTTCCTTATGGTAGTTGGTAAACCTAATATCCACCTAACAACACTCACATAAACACATGCATACAAACAGTGGGCCTAAGCGACGCACCCCAAGCATCAATCCATATTCTATCTATATATAGTCATGTCTATCTTCTCTTCCAGTCTTTCCACTGCTGGATTACAATTTAATGGGAGCGAGGAGCTAAACGTTTTAGGATGGTGACCGGTGTTGCACCGAAAGCTGTGACCCATCAGAAACTGTAACTGCAGAGGGCGCTGCTGCACGTCGTCTGCCCGTGCAAGGTAGACAATGGAGGGCAAAGAAGAGCGTCTACGCAAACGCCGTAAACGTTAAGACATTACATCCACGGGTGCAAGCTGTATGATTATTCGGGGTTTGTTATGCTTCCTAAAAAGAAAGAGTGAACCACTGGTGACCATATTAACCACCTCAGGTCTAGTAACATTTATGTATCTAAAAGTAAATAAAATATATTAAAGTCAAAGTCAAAGTACTTCTATTGGTCTCCCTAAGGAGAAATTTGTTTTGGACATTGAGTAACTTACTTTGCTGCAAGAGTAACAGACAACAACAAGCACAGGGTTAAAAACAATTAAAAGACAAATGTACAGTCAACATACGTATGGGCTACTCAGGGGGCTGTGCAAATTGCAGATTTAACATTTTCTATACTTAAATAAGATAAAAGCCATACTTCAAAACAAAAAACGATTAAAAACAATTTCATTCATCCATCACAGTCACAGATATGCATTAAAGAATTCATAGTTATAAGAATTAATCATTCATATTAAGGTACATTTTCTCTGAAATGTTTCTAAACATTATGTATATATTTCTTTGTGACTGCATGCGTGAGTTACATTTGTAATAACCTACCTAGAACCTTACACCAGCACCTACATTTAAAATAATCATATTCTACTGTAAAGAAAAGAAAGAACTAAATATTTAATGGACTAGCACAATGGGTAAGTTGTCAGAATAGGTGACCCCACTGTAACTGCTTGCTGAAGGATTAAACTTCAAAACATCATACACATGATTACCGATGCAACACACAATGTTTACTGCAAACTGTACATTGTTTGTCTTCAAAATAGTAGTGTAACCTTGCTGGAACAGTTTCCCCATGGAGAGTAGCACTAACATGATTGCATAATGCAAGGCGGCTGTAGCAATGTTGTATTTTGATCACAGGGTAGATTCTCTCATTTTTGGTCTGTTAATTCCGTTGTGGCTTTTAGCGCTACTATCACTATCATTTTTAGGCTCTGGAGTTACATTTAAAAAAAACGACAGTTGAACTCCAGGTGGTTAAAATTATTTCTGGGAAATCACTGAAGTACATAGCCCATCAGTTGGAGTCAATGTAGTCACAGATGATAATTTCCCTTAACAGTCGCTGCTATTGGTATTTATATTAGGGTTATATGTGTGAGCGTGTGTGTGTGTGTTTGTGTGTTACCTGTGGTGTGGTGATGATGACAGCTCCATCAACGTGGGTGGAGCTTAGGTACTGTACGATTGACAGATGTTCGTCAGACGTGCCGGGGGGCGTGTCCACGATGAGGTAATCCAGTTCCCCCCAGTCAACATCCCTCAAAAACTGCTTGATCATCCCTGATTTTAGACAAACACCACACAGATTATAATGGTGTGACATTTAGAAAAAGTGAGATACATTTTATCCACTCAAATCTGCAACCACTGACACTGACAAAATATGTTTTGGGGGTATTTTTGTATTTGTTTGCTCTGGGATGGGGGGTGGGGTGGCGTTGTTTGTATGTTTTTTATTTATTTACAGGCGACTGCAGATGTAAACTGGCCTGTGGCTAACTCTGGTACAATGCATTAAATGTTAACATTTATGTTTAAAATTGTACATGGTCCCTAATAAATGAAATAAACTAAACAATTTATTCTCTTTACCTATACAGTATTTATTTATTGTTTGTTGCACTAATGAAAGGATTCTAAATCCTGAAAAACAACAATACCATTCTTCTTGGGTCCTCTCCAGATGACAGCATCGTCAGGGCTACTGAGTAGGAAGCCAATAGACATGACTGCCAGGTTGTCGTCCACATACTGCAACATAGTGTACACACACACACACACACACACACACACGTTAAAAAAACAATTTCTTTCACAGTAAACACAAAAGGAAAATTGATTGAACTGACTCACCACAGGAGACCAGCCTGAGCCACTCTGGTGAACCTGTGCACAAGAGAAAAGATTACAGACCTACTCTGAAGTAAAAGCTTAATATGATTGATGTCAAAAGATAAAATAAAAATAAAAAACCTTTACAGGATGTTTGTGTATTGCTGCTGACATTTCAGAATCCAAATCACTCTATTTGCCAAATGCATCAGCAGACACAGGAATTTGACATGGCAATCAGTAACACAGAAGCTCAACAAACAAACACTGTATGCGTACAGCTGCATAAAGCATCCTTAAAACAATTAAATATATAAAATAGTCCAAAGATAAAATACTGGAAGTGGATCAGCTGTTCAGGAGGGAAATGGCTCTTGAAAAAAAGCTATTGAGGTTGCGTGACGTCCTTGTCCTCATCGCACTGTACCTTCTTACCGAGGGTAGCGGCCTAAAAATGTGTATCAGCAGCAATCTTAGCTGCCCTCTTCCTGACTCTGGCCTCATACAGGTCACTGATTGACAGCTGCCTCTGTCCAGTCAGCCTCTCTGCTGTGCACACAATGCGCTGCAGTCTGTTCTTAGCCTGGGCCGATGCTGAGGCAAACCATACTGTAATGGATGTTGACAGAAGGCTTTCCACAGTGGCTCTGTAAAACCGAGACCGAACAGAGCTGGAGACGTTCAGCTTGGTTAACGGTCTTAAGAAAGCATTCCACTGTGAGCCCTCTTGATAATGGAGGGACTGTTTTCCTCCCATTTCAGGATGTTTGTGATGACAGTGCCTAGGAAGTTGAATGACTCCACCTCCTTAACAACAAAGCTCTTGATGGTTAAGGGTGGGAGAGGAGATGGGGGCTCTGCTGAAGTCTATCACCATTTCCATTGTGTTTTGTTGGTTAAGCTCCAGATTCTTGTTGTCACAGCACGCAACCAGATGAGACACTTCCTGCCTATACGCAGATTCGTCATTGCCCTTAAAAAGGCCGACCAACATGGTTTCTCTGCCCTTAGCTCACCTGTTCTCCCTCTAAGCCCATGATCCTTGGAATGGATGGACCACAGATATCTACATCCAGCAGGGCAACCTAGAACACACAGAGAGAGAGAGAGAGAGAGCGCAGAATACAAATACTCTTAAAGTGCTTCCACACGCATACAAACTTGGAAAAATAACTATCCATGCTGTTTTGAGTGAGATACGGTTTTTGAATTTGTCCTGCCTTCAGTCTCTTGGAGAGCTGTTCATAGTCTGCACGGCTTTCTACGTCACTAGCCGAGACGAGGTGGCTAATCGTAACATGCTGGTGCTAGCATGCTAGGTCGTTCTCAATGGCAAAACACTGCTACAAAACACACTA
>NC_045747.1:4110821-4112613 GCF_008692095.1 Etheostoma spectabile
ATCTACAAAAGAACTACTTACATGTCCCTGTCCTGCAGGTATTCCACAAGTGTGCCCGCATTTAGAAGAAGTCTCCCAGCTGATCCTGCCTTGTACTGACCAAAGTCTGAGAAAGAGTTTTCTAGCTGATGTGATCTTAACTAGCTACTGCGCATGTGTGACACCCAACAAAGATAGTATAGAAGTGAGATGCCTCACTCTGAAGCTAAAACAGAGACCTAAACACACAAGGTGAAAAGAGGCTCTGCAGCAATGTTAGGTACAACAAAAATATGGTGTTCTTTGAAAATGAAACTACGTAAACCTATTATGGTACAACCTCTAAATACAATTATGAACCTGAAAATGAGCACAATATGGCCTCTAGTGTAGTGGAATCTGTGACAGGCTGAACTGATCTGAAAACAAGCCTTGATTGTGAGGAAGCTGACCTCTTGAGGTAAATACTAGGTTAGCAAAGGATGACATTTTGAATACACGCAGAAGAAAATCAAGTATTTCCCATCCACACTAAGCCAGCTTAGTGCTGCAACTAAGTTATCGTAAATACAACAATGACTGCGTCACCGACTAGCTTAGCTGCAGTTTAGCTAAACGAGAAATTGCAGGGGTTTTAAATGCAGCTACATACTACGTTGGACCTGATCGTTATGTCACAAACAAGCCAGACTGCAGCTAAACATAGCTAAACTGGGATTATGTTGTAGTAGTTCCCTCCCTTTTAAGGATCACTCGTATGATTCAGAAAAATGCAGCACACATAGCACGATGTTCATTACGGAAATTGATTTCAGCTTTTTAATTTTACAATTCAGTGACCATATCACTAAAAGCTATGGAAAGAATTCATTTTTGTAATAAGTATCTCTTTACAAAGTACTGCAGCATCATTAATCTGTCAAAGATAATATTTTACATTGAAATTGCAGAGGGAATCATTCTTATATTAGACCTATAAGATTATTTTTAACATGTTGTTGAATACCAAAATCACAATATTACCTCCTTCGTGCTGTCACTTGCCAAGGCGTGAGCCAGGTGAGCGCTGAAGGTACTCTTCCCTACTCCTCCTTTCCCAGACAGAACGAGGATCTTGTGTTTGACAGTTGACAGCTTTACTCCTATCTCCGCTATGGCTGGAGGTGAGACAGGGGGAGGAGATGAAGGATGGGGAGGTCTCTCAAATGGAACAAAACAATGGTTACCTGAAACATTGGCTGATTTAAAGCTACTTACTTCCTCTGGTTCAATTTAATTCTTCCCTATAGTTCCACATGTATTTACTGAACTGTACATATTAAATTATCATACCAAGATTTTGTAATAGTCTTACCGGGGTCGGGGGCCTTGGTGGCTCCAGAAGCACATATTTTCTGGTTGGGACAGCCCTGACATGACGATGTTTTCCCTGCTTGCTCACTTTCTGTACCGGGGCAGTCTGAAAGAATAAAACACAGACCAGATATCAGTCTTTATCTGATTATCTAAAACTATTACAACCCAAATACATGTTCTATGGATAAAGTTAAACTCAAGTCTATAGTTTAACTTCAACCTCTTCAGCCCCACTGCCAGCTGGTGGGACAGTACTTTAGTAGAGCTTCCATCAAGGTGAATGCTTTGGAAATGTGTATGAAATGTCATCCAAGGTGTCTCTTCGCAGCCAAAATAACATATCTTGGATTTGAATATTTCCCTTGGTGTAGTATCCTATATAATTTAAATAATAGACACGGGTAAGGATTTTAAAATTAATAATTCAATGGAATTAAACTGGATGCCTAGGATTAGG
>NC_045747.1:4112623-4117017 GCF_008692095.1 Etheostoma spectabile
CAAAATTTTCTAAATGTATTATCTGCCGAACAATATGGTTAGCTGTGGTATGTTATCAGTAAACAAAAGATAGTAAATTTTGTCATTTACCACACTGATTCTGGAGGCTGAGAACTGTGTTATAAGGACACGTCAAAGAGTGGTGTGGCGTTTCATTTTACAATATACATTCAGTAACTTTACGGTTTAAGTAGCCATGTCTATTTAATGTATCTTGTGTAGGCAACACATTTCTGCAATGACATTTATCCGCTGACTTCGTTATCTCACGTTAAAAGCTGTGACGTCATGAGAAACACTTTAGTAAGTGCGTCATTAAACTTCACTGGCAAGTTCTGTTTAATTTTTCTTTTTCTTTTAAATCAGCCAGCAGCACCAGACCATGAATATGAAGAAGTACTTGGCATACGTGCAGTTTAGTGTCCCGAATTCCACTACGGCCACGCCAAGACCTGCTCTACCAAGTAGCTCGATTGGTTGAGGTTAGGCATTTGACCTCAAGTGGTTATGGTTAGGATAGGGTTAGGATAAGGTTAGGGTAGGGTTACGGTACGGGGAATTTGGGACACTAAACTGCACGTAGCTATGCAATGATATTTTAGCTAACGTTAACTGATATCCTCCTTGGATATCCCTGAAATTTATTTACTAAGGACTATTGCAAGTGACAGTGTTGCCACAGTAACAGAAACGTTTGTTTATAGCCCACCACAACCTTACAGTAAAGGCAATATATATAACAAATTGCGAGTCAACTAACTATATTGTCTTAACGTCCCAAACACGAATTAGAAACAACTTACGCTCATTTGCATTATCTGGTACGTCTGACATCTTTGCGCTATTGTTCTGTCCTCCCGGTAAAGTCTTCCCTCTTCTAAGGTTCCGGATGCGGACACTCCATAAAGTTTCTAACAGCGATATCATCCTTCTTACTAAGTTAACCCTCCCCCTAAATGAAGATAAAACAACGTTGTTCAACTGTGTGTAAGTGTGTGTGTGTGTGTGGTTTCTTTTTTTCTTAATTAATGCGTATCTCAATTTAGTTTTAAAAATGTTCACACATACCAAGGCCAGCTCTACAAAGTAGCTCGATTGGTTGAGGTTAGGGTTTCCTGCTTCTAATTCATAATCATGACAACTGTCTCTTGTGTTACTCTTGCAGTAGTCACTAAGGTTTTAGGCTAAAACTTTGGTGACTACTGCAAGAGTGTATGGCTGCAGACTGGAGGATAAGATGACTTAATGTGTCCACTAGGCGGTGCTGTTGTCTGGGTTATGGAAAAGTTACAGCCATATAGACACAGGTAAAAGATAGATAGACATCACACACACACACACGCACACACACACACACACACACACACACACACACACTCACACACACACACACACACACTTACCAAACATAACTCATCATAACTCTGACTGACGGCCAAAACACAGACCCGCTGCATCAACTGTGGACTTTCAGCCCTGTGTGAGAATCAATAAAACTTGTATGTTTACCACTTTATCAAAGTTTCTTGTTACACTAAACATATCTGCTGCACTACTGTATACTGTAGCTCAGGGTGAACATATTACAACAGTTGCACATTGCCATTGACAGCAATGAGGTCACCGGTAATTATTTCAGAAAAAACTAACCAAAAAAACCCCACCTGAAACTGGCAGCTATTGAAAGCTATCTGTGCGGGCGAGACTCCGGGCCACACCGCCTACCTGAGCACATTATCAAATAAAGAATGGTTTATTTCAAAGTGCTATGATTGTCTTTTTTTAAAGATTTTTTGGGGGTATTTTCAGCCTTTATTTTTGACAGGACGGCTGAAGACATGAAAGGGGAATGACATGTAGCAAAGGTCTGCAGGTTGGAGTTGAACCATGACCCCCTGCATCAGGGAGCAAACCTTTAATACGGGTGCCCACCCTACCAACTGAGTTGTCAGGGAGTCCAAAGGGATATGTTTTGATAGAATATTATTTTATCAGTAACAAATACATGTAAACATTTTAATGTTGTGGTTCTTCAATGTGGAGCCAATTGTAGATACTTTGTATACTACTGGGTAGATTAGTATAGTACTGCATCATACAATACAAGTACTGTATATCATGTTTTCAATGTAAAAAGTAACCAATAGTGTCCAATAAATGTAGTGGAATAAACAGTACAATAGTCTTCCCGACATAAGAGGAAATACAACTATAAAGTAGCAAATTTTGCAACTGTTATAAAAGTATTTTTGGCAACAGGTCCCTTCGCATTTCATTATAGTTAATGAGTTTGTGTAATTTGAATTTTGCTTGTCCAGAATTGGAATAAATTGGCTCCAATAAAAGAAAAAGAATCAGGACCTCACTCATTTCTATACGGCCCTGCAGTTGCACATGCTACTTTAGCCTGACTTGTTGCCTGATAACAGGAAAACAAAAGGCCTCAGCTATGAGGAACTAGAACACCATGTTACATGCTCTGTCACAGCAACTACAAAAATACAAACACACAACTACATGCAGCACAACACAGGGTCAGGGTGAGAAAAGCTGAAAGAAAGCAACAACAAAAAGCCTTGAATGTTGCTAAATGTTGCTCATGAATGAGTGAAATTCGTTGATGCTGTTACAAGTTGGAGCACACACCCTACACATCCAGGTCGCGCGTATTGGCATGCATTGTTGGTGTTGCCAAAGAAACATGCTATCAAGAAAAGAAATCACTTTCTTTTTATTTCCTGGAAGTCCCCCAAATACCGTTTCACTAACTCCCTGACAACGACTCTCATTTCATTTACTCATGCACATTTAATTATGGTGGTATGTACACACACACACACACACACACACACACACAAAAACCCCACACACACACACACACACGCACACACACAGTGGCGTTCTTCATGGATCAGAGAGACATGCGTGCAGTAGTTGGGTCTTGTATTCAAGTTTCAAACAACTCTGAATTGAAGATGATGAAATTACTGTAATAGATCTAATTTGATTCCTGACAATGTATGGTTTCATGCAATGCTCATTCTTTTAATGACAAGTTTTGGTGAAACAAAAAGTAGCCTATGTTTTAATCCAGCATCATTTTGAACATGCTTATTGGGATTTTAACAGAATTTCAAGTCAAGTAAACTTGATTGTCAATTCTGCAGTATATGCCAGATGTGCAGAGGAATTGAGAACAGGTTTCTCTCCGACCTCTTCCACAATGATGAATAGTTCGGGAGGATCCAAAAATGCAACGGACAATACATAATATCCTCAGGAGGCATCAGAATCAGAATCAGAATCAGAAATACTTTATTCACGTGAGTAACACCCATAGACTGTATAAAATATGGACCTAGTTTCCGTGACATCACCCATAAGTTTCTGAAGAGCCAAAATAAAGCTCAAAGTGGATAGCTCCCAGTGGCTCCGGCTGTCACCAACTATGGTGGGGATTTACTCCCTTTCGGAGGTTGTCACAAATAGGGCATGAACTGCAGATCATACTAGACCGAAGTAACAGTAATTTTGACATTGATACTGATAAAAAGGCTACAAATGACAGCTTTGTTGTTGTGGTGAAATATATCTCCACCTCTTTTACTTTTTCTTACTGTGGGAGCTCATACAACAAGTGTGTGTGTGTGTGTGTGTGTGTGTGTATGTATGTATGTGTGTGTTAGTGTGTGTGTGTGTGTGTGTGTGTTACATACAGTACATTGTTGTGTGGGCATTTGTAGCCAACGTCTGTTTCTGGCCAAATACATTTGAACTTTGTAAACAAGCTGTTTCATTGGCTCACTGGGATTATAGGAAAATATGATTGGTCCATGGATTATAATTTGTCTGGCTTTGCAGTGGAAGAAGGAGAAGTGTTAGGTGTGTCTGTGTGTACGTCTGTGTGTTTAATGTGGGTGATTTATCCCTTCATATTACTGCCTGTGTTATTATCTGTGTTTTTTACATGGGTAAATTTGTATTTGTGTGCCCTTGTGTGTGTGTGTGTGTGTGTTCATGTGTCTACCCCTTCCCCAATGGTTTGCCCTGTCGAGACTGTGTAACGTGATATTTTCTTTGTGTTGGCAAAGCTTTCATTAAATGACAGATGTATTCACAGAAACGTTTAACAAGCTTTATTCACTGCTCACCACTGTTTGCCTGTGCATGGTACTGGAGGTTGTCAACCAACAGTTGGCCAGAACACGGTGTATTAAAACTAGATTATCTGACTGTGTTGTCTAGGCACTGAAGAAAATAAAACCACTGGACGCCAAGTGATTGTAAATTGCATTAAGATCAAATGTAATTTCGTGAAACTACAAGAGGTTGTTTCCGTTTATCGTGTCTGATGTTGTCCTGGATTTGTTGATACCGATGAGACAGTTATAATT
>NC_045747.1:4117027-4123807 GCF_008692095.1 Etheostoma spectabile
GAGGAGATTTTAGTCATGCAGAAAGACAAAAAAGTAAGAAAAGTCCTTGAGTGACAGGTATGAGAACATTTCAAGAGAAAGACAAAAACAGACCTCAAAAGAAAGCTAGGGACAGACACTGAGACAGAAACACAGGGCATTAAGAGAGGAGTGCAGCACAGAGAGAATGAGAAAAGGCAGGTGTGTCATTAGGTGTTTAATTTTTCCCTTGAGGCTATATGAAAGTCTAAGCAGAGAAAAAACAACAGTTCAGCTAGAGACTTTAGATAGGAAGAGCAGTTTGTGGAATGTCTATAATTTCCTTCCTCTTTCTCTTCACTATTCCTCCCATGCCAGGACCTATTAGCTCTTTAAATGGAGAGAGACGACACTCGAAGCATTACCCTGTGTACAATGCTTTGCACTAATTCTCTAGACAGGGAGAAAAAAAAACATACAACACATATTGAACACTGGTACTAGATTGTGCATTTTTAGAAATTAAATTGTAATGTGGCAGTTATTACCCATGTGTTTACACAGTACATGTATACATTGGGTATGTACTGCAATACATAAACAAATGAATAGCCAATGAAGAGAAGACTCTGGTTGTAAAGAAACTATATTTTCCTTTAGAACAAGCATGTATTTAAAATATGCTCAATCTGAGTGTGGTGTGAACACAACAAGACTGGGGGTTAGCCACCTTCATGTCTGTATGGTAAATATGAAGCTAACACCAGTTTAGCTCAGTGCATAGACTGAAACAGAGGGAACAGCCATGGCTCTGTCAACAAAATCCTCCTGCCAAACCGATTACTATTCATCCTGAGGGGGACATGAATGTGTGTACAATTCCATGGCAATCTGTTCAATAGTTGTTAAGACATTTCAACTACAACCACAAATTGAAATATAATGGAGGCACTCAAAGAAAGGTACAGGGACCACGGAAGTCTGGTTCACCAGGAAGTCGGAAACTATCCTCCAGGGACCATGAATGTCTGTGGATGGTGGACAGACTCACCAGCAGTTATTAACATCACTGGGGTCACGCTGCTACCATGGCAAAAATGTATGTATGTGTATACATTTTTGAGCAAGTGTTCTCTGAAATGAAAGAAATCATGACAATGTTATAAACCCTAACTTGTGTAGACATTTCAAACATTTTGTGCGTTTTGTGCAAGTACATGCAGTTCATTTGAGAGATGGCCTCTGTCCATGCACACACGCACGCACGCATGCACGCACGCACAGACTCAGGTCAGAGTTTGGTCACAGGATTACTCAGCACAAAAGTTAAGCCTTGTCTGCACAATCAGTCAATACAATGGGAACAATGCCACACACAGACACACACTAGCCTTGACATAACTCACATCTTTTCTGGAAGGATTAAGAGAGGAAGTTTTGTCTATGTGTATGTGTATGTGTATATGCATGTGTGTGTGTGTGTGTGTGTGTGGGTTTGTGAGAAAGTGTGTGGCCGGGCAGAGATGTGAACTGTAGAGGAAAGAGGAAGTAAGTAACTTATGGAAAAACTTTGGGTGTGATCTGGACATGGTGATGTTAACGAATGACATGACGAAAATAAAGTACTGAAAAAAATGTGTTTGAGCATTTCATTTCAACTTACTCTCAAGCACTGCCATCAAGTTCTGATACAGCGTGTTGGTTGTTCACGTTCCACACATCACTCAAGTACTGGCATGTAACAAATGCTACAGCTTTTTTCAGTTTGTCACAATATGTATTGATTGTGAGGGCAGACACTAATACATTGTTACTCCTCTCCATAGTTTTTTTTTGTTTTTTCTGACTATCCTTCCAAGAAAAATGACTATCACGGTACAATGGCAGACTCTTATGCACGACTCAGACAGGGAATCCCCGGTAAGTAGTTCAATGTTCCAAGAACAATGCAGGCAAAAAGGTACAAAAGGGACGGGCAAAAATCGTCGTCAGGAATCCAGCAATAGTCAAATACAACTGGGAAAACAAACACTTGGAATAATACTGGAGAGAGTGACACACGCACAACTACAGTCTGGCACAGGTCAGTGGGAATGGTGAGTATTTAAGCCCGGGGACTTGGGAAGCTGAAAACAAACAGCTGAATGAAAGAAGGGGCGGGGATGGTAATCAAACAGACGGGAACGCAGACAAAGGAAGGAAGACAAGAAACCTGACATGAGAGCAGGTGATTACTACAAAATGAAACCGGAAGTAATGACGACACAAACGAAACATAGAATAAAAGCAGTGCTGAACCTGACAATGACCAAATCAGTTATTTCAGCAAGTGCCCAAAACAACGCTTGCTTATGTTCAAGTAAAAAAGCTGTTTAGCAACCGTGGTAATTAATATCATTGTCTCTCTGGAGCGAAAAAGGAAGTCGATGTAACATTTTTGTAGAAGAATACATTTATCAATACAGGGAGAATGTTAGGGTGGATGGATGGGACAACAACATGTTAGACTTTCCTGTAACATGGTGGAATGGATTTTGCTGTGCCAACACAGTGATCTTACTGAAATAAATGAGTGTGTCAGGGTGGCCTGGTGATCAGGGACACTGCCTCAGAAGCAGGGTAACAAAGAGTAACAGGTTTGGGATCCCCCATCTGTCTTGAATTCTCCATGCTTCCTTCCATCCTCTTCTTTCCCCCCTCTCTTAGGTAATTCCCAGTTGCTACGCTCACGCAGGGTCATCCCCTCGGAGACTATTTCACCTGTTTGAACCGCACCTTGTTTGCCGACACTCTGGTGTCTAACCACACGTGTGTGTATGTGTTTGGAGAGAGTGACAAAGATGTTGACATTCGTGTTTGACATGAAAGGTTAATAAACTGCAATCAGTTGTCTTTTCATTTTCCCTTTTCACCCCAGGAATGTTTGTTACACCGTCCACACCCAACGATAATGCAAAAGTAAAGAACACCCACACACATCAAAAATATCAGAGATAGACTTTGCAAATGCATTGCTCACTATCATAAAGAACACATTAGGTGTGGCCGGGCTAGCTCAGTTGGTAGAGTGGGTTCACAAACATGTTGAGGATTGTTCCTCGATGCAAAAGGTCCAATGCAACCGTTCTATCCATTAACGGTGGAAATGCCCCAAAAAATAATCCAAAAAAAGACAACACATTTGGTACATGTACACGTGTGTACATCTTTGTTCATGTTTTTGCAACAGCATATGTGCACACACACACACAAGTTTCTGGTACTTGCTCACATCTCCACGTCAGAATGTTGCCACGGTTGATGAATGTGGTGACATTGTTTTAAAGTAAAGGATATTGTGTGTAACATTGGTGTGTGTGACTGTGAGATGGTGGTGTTTTTGTGTGGGGGTTTTATCCTTACTTGACCTTTGACTTGCCAAAACCTTCACATTTCAAAAAGCCTTCATCACAGTGCAGAAGGCATGAGAGGCTGTGTACATAAACACACACACACACACACACACACACACACACACACACACACACACACACACATTCTGAAGAGGTCAGAGGGCAGGAGCGGGTGGGTGTTGGTGTTGGCCTTCCCCCTTTCAGCTGTCCTGATTCACTGTCTCAACTGAACAACCCCAAAATAACCGTGGTTATCTCTCTGTCTGGGTGTGTGTGTGTGTGTGTGTGTGTGTGTGTGTGTGTCTGCATTGGCAGTTGGCGGGCAGTTGTGATGACAATGAAATATCTTGTTTTCCAAGGAAGGGAAGCAGTTTGTGTGTTTCCTCGACTGTCTAAGTGTTTATGTAAAGGAAGGAAGATTAGCTGGGCGAGCAGCCTATTTCTGGTCACGCAGTGTTAGATAGATGTGTTTTCCTCTCCATTGAGAGAAAGAGAGTCATAGAAATGAAAAGAAATATTTACTAAATGTGATCGAACAACAACTCTGAAGTCAAGACATGCACACGATTACAAACAGGAATGTAAGTTTAGCTACTTACAATTTAATTATATAAATAATCGCTTTTTATCTCTAACATTGTGCAGATGTACTGACAATGTATGTTCAAATTAATAAAACGTTGAGATTTTAGTTAATCGTCAGTCAAGTCAAGACTTTTTAAACTTGATTGCCTATATCATTGATTGACAAATGCATTTTCACACCACACACACACACACAACACACCCACACACACAACTCACACACACACCACACACACACACACCACACACACACACACACACACACACACACACACACCACACCCACATTACCAATCTTACCTCAATCATAACATGTTTGGTTTTAGTAAAGAACATGATCACAGTGTGTGTGAGTGTGTTGTTTGTGTGTGTGTGTGTGTGTGTGTGTGTGTGTGTGTGTGTGTGTGTGTGTGTGTGTGTGTGTGTGTTTGGAAGGGACAACCCAATGATATTGCCAGACTCCTTACCTTAATCTGCAGCAATCTTACAGTCCAGTGTGCTCCTGTCCAACATTGCCTCATGTGGCCAGGTGCTTATGCAAATAAATTAAAATCTGGGGATGCAAATGCAAGGGAAAGCAGCCTATGTGTTTGTGGGACTGTGAATATGATCTTTTATATTCACCACATTGCTCTGGTTACTTACATGTACATGCATCCACACACACACAGAGTTGACTATGCAGGGTTTGGTGGTGGAGTGAGAAGGAGAAAAGGATGATGGAAGCAATAAAGGGTGAGAGGTGTGCAGCTACTGAATGTGTACTTCTTTGTGTTTCTTGTTGTAACATGTGTCTCCCCAAGGCAGATGATGTAAACACAGATGCCCCTTTAATGTACATAATTTTTTAAGTATTTCCAACAACTTTTTAAGCCAACAATCCAGATCTGTAAACAGTAGTTTTGCCAACCCAAAAAAGTGGATACTTTTAGAAATATGTCTTGTCATGTCCAGGGAAAATGACACTTTTTGAAAATACTCTTAGATGAATGTATATGACAAACCTCTCACTAACACGGGCACTGTGCTAACTCTCAGTTCAGCACTGATGGATCTCAGTGCTGTAGCATTTACGATCCTCCATAAAACTAATATTTCTAACTCAGGCATCTCACTGACAACATCAACAGAATATTTGTTGCCCTGCTTCTATTTCATCTTTTTTTCATGATAGTCCAAAAAGTCTGGGCAATAGCAAAAATATACACCATTCATTGAACTAAAATTGTTTTTCAGTGTCAATGGAAAATGTTCTGAAAATGTTTTCACATGTATCTGCATCACTGTAAACACTTAGTCCCCCCCCCCCCACTGCCAGAGAAGAGGAAGGCAGGGAGGAGAGAGGTGTAGAAAACAGTTTGACTGCCAGCATTGTTCCGCAGTCAAATCTTTCTGGCTTGGTCCCTATCTCCTTTTCTTTCCCTCTGTATAATTTTTTGTACAGTCCAGTAATATTGCTTCTATCCTCCACTATCTTCTAGCTCATGTCTTTGTGTTGTTTTTTTCCTGTGCTGTTCAATCTGCCTCCTGCTGATTGCCTCCAGTAGCAGGCCTCACAGAGCGAACATGGACACACTCACACACACATGCATGCATGCTGTAAGAAACAGGAACAGGGGAGGTGGGGGGTTGCTTCCTGTCTGGCTGTAGATCTCTGTGTGTGTTTTCTTGGTTGGTGTATGTGTGTGTGTCTGGCATGCATCCAGGTAGTAGAAGTGCTGGGGAAGGAGAGATTTTAGTTTTAATGGTCACCCAGGAGACACTATACTGTTTGAAAGTAGCGGATGGCAATGGCAGACTCCAATTATTGGTGGTATGAAGTTTCATGAAAGTACATTCATATCTACAGTTCTGTGTCACAATGTCCTAATTGCCTCAAATGTCAATTGCTACGTGTGTATTTTAAATAAATAACAGTTCACCTATATCGTCTGATGTGATACTTTCTACATGCTTGCTGCACTGTTGCTTGACACAGGAGGACGCTGCAGAAGGAACTATAAAAACTCTGACTGAAAATGGGATGCTTTTATAAAGCATTTTCTACTTAACGACTCTCAAAGCACCTTACCCACTACAGGCACCATTCGTACACTGGTGGCCAAGGATGCCATTCAAGGTGCTCACTAGATAAACATTTAGCACATGCACACAGCAATGGCACAGGATCAGGAGCAGTTCGTTTTTCAGTGTCTTGCCCAAAGACACGTGGGCTACAGGGGTCAGGGATCGAACCACCAACCTTCCGATTGGTAGACAACCGCTCTACCACCTGAGCACCTGAAACAAATTGGCTACTGTGACATTAATGTCATAAATGAGAAGCACAAACTGGGGCTCGGGTAAAAGTGTGTTTTCTGTGAAATGTGAAAAAATGAAAGAAATTAAAGAAATGTGATTTTTCACACAACATCATATGGAAAACTATAGCTAAAGTAGTTCTTAACCAGCCACAACATTCAAATGTTGCTCAAATAGACAGCCAATTTTGTATGATTTTGCACTAATATGAAAAACATGATATTACAGTACCCTGGAAGACGCAACCTTGCATAATAAATGGAGGTAATTTGTTAACTTAGGTTCGGTAGCAGGGCCACGTCTAAACCACACCTCTAATCCCCAGACAGACCTACACATGCCGTGCTGCGCAGCCAGTCTTGTGTCTCTGATTGCTTGGCCCACCCTCCCTTTCCCTCTCCTTCATCCATCTTCCCCCTCTTCCCTTCTTGCCGCACATCTCTCTCATGTCTCTTCTAGGTAGAGTCTGGGGGTCTGTAAACTATTCGGGCAAAAACTGCTTCTGAGACGGAACCCCCACCCTGAGTCTCCTCCACCCGGTCAT
>NC_045747.1:4123830-4131937 GCF_008692095.1 Etheostoma spectabile
TCAGACAACATCCACATCAATTTTGCACATTCATAATGTTCATCTGCACATTCATAATTTTCATTAAATCTTTGACTAATACATGGTTGTGGCGTGGTCCATGCTAATGAAGTACTTTTTATGTACTGCCAATAATGCTTATTCACGTAACTAAAATTTGTATTGTGTGCTTTTTAACTGTGATGTAGGATTTAATCTTACATGCATGTTTTGAATGCTTCTTCAACCACTGATAAAGTTTGATGTAGATTTGCAGTAGTTGGGCTTCTTCCTCCTTATTATAGTTATTCCACTTATTATGCAGTACTCTTAGCCTCTGGGTCATATACTCCAGAAAAGTGAAAGCATGTCTAAAACACTGGGCTCACACCATGGGTTGGGTCTGTCTTGCTTCTGAAACTAAAATTATTCAGATTGTTTGCTTTTTGTTATGTATTTTTTGTATAGGAAATCCTTCCTACGATGGGAAATATTGCTGAACACATTTGAAATAATACATGGCCAGCAAAACAAAATGAAAAATGAGATATGTGTTGTATTTGCAAATTCTCTCAAAGGTGAAGATTATACACATAATAGCATGAAGAGCAATGATCTATTTCTGCCCCAGGTGAGATACACTGTACTAAATGAAAAGCCTAATTACAGGGTGGAGCTGTGTACACCGTTGTGTTTTCTCCTCTAGGTCTACAACAATAGCACAGTTAAATGATATGTGTGACGTACAGTGTGAGTGGGTCTCTCTAGTGTAGTATGTAGTGTATTGATATATGGAGGCCACCTGACACCTGGCAGAGAGGTCAAACCTGTTCCCACCACTGTGTGTGTGTGTGTGTGTGTGTTTATGCAAAAAGTGTGTTTGGGAGAGAGCAATGGTACAGGGTTGTCAGTTGCTTGTAGAGCTGAGGATGGTGGGATTGCTTTGTTGTTTAAACAGGCACCGTGTGGGCGTGTGTGCTGTTGTGTGCACCAATGTGATGTTGAAATGAAAAACAAGCATGTTGAAGGGTGACACAAAGGTAACAGAAACAAGAAAATACACTTACAGTGGTGCAGGGGTAGTTTTGTCTCTATCCATAAAAGTCCAGGATATAGTAATAGTAGCTTATGTTGGAATTTTTTTTGTTTGTTTTTGTATAGTAATTTTATGGACATTTTCTAGGTTGTATTAAATGTATTAAATGTATTGTATTAAATTAAAACATGTAAAAACGTGGATGTGAGACAGTAAAAAATAAAGAAAAGTGTAGTTATAGTGTGTGTATGTGTGTGTTCATGTGTGTGTTTGTGTGTGTGTGTGAGAGACAGTGTTTGTGTGTGTGCATGCCTACTGGCAAGGTCTTCAACGAGCAAATGAGAAAGAGAGTCCATTGTATTAAGTGTTACAATATAGCATCATAAGCCCAATGTGCAGATTCCATCCATTCCTTTCTTGCCTGCCCAGCTCTTTATGTGTATGCCCGTATGCACATGCCGTGTGATAACTCTTGTGAACGTGTATGAGTTGGTGTACATGACGTGTGGAAATATGAATGTAGGCAAACACTGAGAGTAATTTGTGGTCTAACGAGAATTAGTTTTCAAGGCAACCTGCTATTATCACACAGCAGCACAAGCGGGGCATCCTGAGGCTTTAAAAAAAAAACTATCAGTATTCCTTCCTGCTGTGCGCTGTAAGAACATGTATGAAAGAAAAGTGTCAAGCAGTATCCTAATTGACGGACTTTTGTCACATTCAAATATCCCAAAATCAAATTTTGAATTTAAGATTGGAGCTTAACTGTGAAACATACATGCCACCAGTTAGTGAAAAGAGTCAGAAGCAGTCTGTAATCTTCTCTGGATATATATGGCAGTGTCCTTTTTTTGGTTCTTATTTGATTTGAAGAGAAATTGAATTTTTAGTTCTCCAACTTTTTTTTAGGGATATTTGAGAGCCGGTGCTGCTGGGAGACGCACTGTCCATTTGCTGGTGTGCCACCTGCTGTTAAAAAATAAAGAATCTTCTTCAACAAATACCTATTTTAGAGTTTTTTCTACATCATTTGACACCCATCTTGTAAATGGAAGCATCTCGGCACGCTGAGCTGCCAAATTCGCCATGCTCACTGTATGATAGGCAAGTAAAACCACACAAATGATCATATATTTCTAGATCTCTGTACAAAATGATTGAATGCAGGTATTGTTTGACTGGAGAACTTTTGACACGACTTGGTACTGAGTTATATCCGTCGATACCTTAAAGACATCAAGAACCAGCCTGAGTGCCACCCTTGTCCTTAATGTAGCACAGCGCACACCATTAATCACTTCTGTGTCTAGAATTTAATTAATTGTAAGCACAAGCTCACTCATTTACTTAAAATGAAAAGATTTAAAACTTGCAATGTCAAAGTGTTTATGTCAGGCTGGAGGGATGGATTCCCATTTATTCCAGCAGTGATTATTCTAGCAGAATGTGCAGCTTTACAAATCTTGACAATGCCCTCTTCATTACCTCGTGTCTGTCCTAACTAATTGTGTCCTCATGACCCCACCAAAGAATCCCATCCCGTCACAATGGTAACATCGGACCACTGAGCACATGGCACAAAGAACCTGATGTCCCAAGGTCATCATGTAAACTTAATCAGGTATAAAAATGATCACTGCAAACTTTTCCAGGTTAGGGTATTGTTCATATTACAGTCAAGTGTTTTCAATTTTTTAGTTATCAATTCTTTTCAAAGGGACAGTCTTGATGGGGCAGCTGTTTGTCGACTCAGCGACAGGCCTGACATGCTTTCAGGGATGGGTGTGGCGTTGCACAAACACAGGCCTTTCACACCTTCAGCTGAAAATGAATGCAAAGTACTCTTGCCTAGTCTATTATTGGCACAGCGCAGTGCAACACATTCTAATGAACGGGTAATCTCATAATATCTGATAAAAAGTAAGGCACAATGATTTGCATGATATCTTACGGAATTAGGCAACCGCCGGCTGGTCACATGACAACCGGTCTCATGACAGTTAAGTTTAACGGTCTTTACAGTTAACTTTGGCAGAGAAAAGGTTGCTGTGAGCCGGGTATTGGTCACTGGGGACAGGTCGTTTCAGAGGCCCTTGCAGTTGAGTGTAGCCGAATAAATGTGACCATTGGCTGGCTCCAGAGCACTCACAGGTGACAATCCTTTAAGGGGCCGTTGCAGTTGATTTTAACCCACAAAAGGTATTCATTATGCGGCTACAAAAGTTACATTTAGGCACCTAGTTAAGATTAGAAATGTGATCGCAGTTTGGATCAAAACACCGGTCCCTTGGGGCAGTACCGGGACACAAACATGCGTTTCCTGGGTAAAAGTCTTGTGTTTTTCCCAGGACTCAAAACTCAGCTGCCCCGCTTGAAACCGCTCCACAGTGCTGTAATACAGCAGCAGTCAATGTGGTGCATACAGAAATAAACACATGGAGTACGTATGAATTACAGTGCATTACTTTTCGTATCTATATGTGCGAATGGTTAAAAAGAGCAGCCTGCCCAGTGACTTCCTGAATGTCAGTTATCCCTTTGGACAGAGCTGGCTGTTTTCTCTGTTTCAGTCTTTGTGCTGTGCTAAGCTAAGCAAAGCTAAACAGTTGCTGATTGTAGCCTCATATTTACCAAGCATACATGAGATTGGTATCAATCTTTTCATCCAACTATCAGTAAGAATGTCAATTAATGCATTTACTAAAATATCAAAATATTCCTTTAACTATGTCAAATATTGCAGAACGACTTACAAATATTGAACGTAGTCAAAACTACATTGATTGCATATTGACAATATTGGGACAATCCAAAAAATGACGGGACAGAAGCATGAAGATTGGGCTTGTTGGAAAGTCTGGAGTACTCGAGCAAAAATGCCGTAAAATAAATGAAGTGCATCATCTGGTGGGGTTTGACAGAGGGGAGAACTTTGATTGCAGAGAAGCTGGGGATGAAAACAATAAGAGAGACAGAACATTTCTTTTTCCAACGGCCTATGTTGATTGCTAGTTGCTCTAGCCTTTTCATGAATGTGTTCTGTTGTAGACATGAAACACTGTGGAATCTAAAAAGTGATGTGTCTTACATTTCTGGCAGAAAAATACCTGTTTTTATTACAATGAGCTATGACAGCTAGCCAAAAAGTGAGAGAACCCAAACTGACCTCTTTCACCAGGGAGGTGAGGTGCTTGAACGCACCAATAATAAATAAAAGGTTTCACAGGTGAAAAAGAAAATGACTGCTCCACCAACACCCTGATCCACTTTAACCTGTCGGCTAATATAAATGAAAACATTGTAAAAAATTGGGAATATCATTCATAAAATCATGATCATTTTTTGCAAAACCTCCTATTCTCCTGCTCCTTTTCACCTTTCCATTTCTCTTTTGTAAACATTTGCCCTTTTGCTCCTTTTCACAATTCTTTCCAGACTTTATTCCTTCCTCTTCTTGACTTTTCATCCCCTTTTATCCTGTTAATTTCCTTTTGTCTACCTCTCAGTCTGACCTCTGCCGTTTCTTGTCTCTTGACGCACGCACGTACACACACACACACACACACACACACACACACACACACACCACCCCACACCAACGTTCCATCTAAATTCCAAACCACACCCGCTCAGCCCCAGCCCTCCCACCACGCCTGGACAGCCTTTACAGAGAACTGCTTTTTTTTTTTTCCAGACAACCTGTGAGATCTCCAGCTGCCGTTTTGTCACGTTTGAAGGCTGCCTTACACCATTTTTCTCAATTCATCTTTCCTTAATTTATCTTTTCACATAAGCACAATACACAGTCACATCTGGAATTCCACACATCTTCACGGTCTGCACTCTGTAAGTATTTTTAGTTTGCATGTTGTTTGAATGCTGCACTGAACTTTCTCTATAGGATCCCATTCAAATGGGGCTGCAAAGTATCTCTTTAATAAACTAATCGTGACTAAATGTCTTTGTGGTGAGTTTGGTAGCCTCTACTCTGGGATAGTTTAAACTAGCTACTATAATTGACAGAAATATTCCTAAAATACATTTGGTGCTCAGTCTGGAGATCTGTATAGCATACCTTTAAAAGTGAGGAAAGGTTCATTTTGTTTGATCATTTATTACATATCAGAATCGTTTTAAGCCTTTGCTGCAGTTTTTCCTCCTGCGGATATTTTTACACAGATCATAACTTTGCTGAGTGGCTCCAAGATTCAGACACTGGAAATGAAAGGGGCGTTGTCTGCCTCTAATGTGTGCGTGTGTGTTCGTGTCTGAGTGCGTCAATGACTGTTTTGTGCGTTAGTTGCATTTTTCAATGGACACAGGAAATGTGTGTGTGTGTGTGTGTGTGTGTGTGTGTGTGTCGTAGGTATTTTTGAGTGTATCTGTTGTGTTGGATTTATATCTAGACATTACACCAAATTTATGGCACTTTCTATCTGTTAGCCTGTCCATATAGATAACACTAATCAATTATGTCCCTATAGATTAGGGATTTTGTAGTTTGAATATAGGTTATATGTGTAATCTGATTGTCATAGGTAAATTTGTTCAGGTCCCATGTTGAGCACATTATTTGCACTATAATGCTGAATACAGCTGCCCCTATCTTGCCTTGTGGACTGATTTGCACCTTACTTTTGATGAGGCAGGTGATTACTGTTACACATTCCCTCCATGGGGGCTCCCTCTTGTGGTTAAAAACAACAACCCGGTCCAGGTTTTTCCTAGTTAGAGGGTATTGTTCATACTGGGCTGCAGAAATATAGACTAATTGTCATCAGGCAATGTTTGCATGACAGAAAATGCAGTCTGATGAAAACTCATAAAGATTATGAAGATTACTGTCATATACAATGCAAACAATCTATCAGAAACTAACTTGCATTCCACTGTTGACATGCAGTCATAAACTATTGCATACAATGGATGGAAAAAGACAGAAAAGGACCAAAAAAAACAATAGAAGGAAGATTATGGACTCATTCAAGTTGCAGCTAAACATGGTGAACATCTTATGATATTACATTACATCAACTCTAAGTGTGAAAGGTCAAACTAACTAGAGTCTTGATGACTGCACACCATCTTCTCTTCTCTTCTCTTCTCTTCTTTTCGCTTCTTTTCTTTTCTCTTCCAGGTTTTAATTTACTGTTATGAGGCCCACAGTGAGGTGACACAACAAGGCATGGACGTTTCAAAGGCAGGGTGCCAGTGTTAATTCAAAAGTGCAGGGGAGAGAGGTGTGTGATATTTGATAGGAGGATTAGTCAGGGGTGTGAGGTTCTAAAACACGCTGACAGATGAAAACTTTCATGGAAGAAGACTGAAGTGAAGGAGTGGAATGGAAAAAAAGGAAGAGAATGGGGGCATGATTAACAGATGAGGATGGATGTCTCTTATGTACCTCTCTATCAGGTGTTTCTCAACTTCTCTCTGCCGTGTGGGAGTCATTACTGAACAACACACACACACACACACACACACACACCACACACACACACACACACACACACACGCCTAACAAACCAAAACAAATAATGCTTTAAACACAGCAGGAAAACAGTTGTGTGCATATGTGTGTGTGTGTGCTCATTTTTCAGGTTGCCACGCAGCACACCACCACACACACACACACACACACACACACACACACACACACACACCATTTCTCTGCATCAATGTAGGCTTTATTGGGCAATGTACAATGATTATCTATTCTACTGGTATTCAACAAAACTCATCATAGCTCAAATATTTTTTTAGCGATAATGTAGAGGGACTCATAGATTTTGGGCTCATGATAAAAAGATCTAGGAAATGTCCAGTTATCAGGCTTGTGTTGCCAGTAATAAAACAGCCGCAGTTTAAAAATGAGTTTGAAATGACGAGTGTTGTTGTCAGTTTGAGTTGTGAATGCAGTACATCATTTGTATGCACTTTATAATCCATTATCCACATGTTTAAGAAAGAACGTTCCACTCTTGTCTTAGTTGGAGTGTGCATGGTGAGAAACAAAGTGACAGTGTTGCATTAGCATGTGAACGTTCTCATAAAATGGCAGAGTTAGCCTGAGCCTTCTCCCCACATGAGATGGTCTAACCTCAGTGACCTCAAAACGATCGTGCATTTTGGACATACTGCTTTTGTTCTCCAAGTGCAGTATAAAAAAGGCTGTGTTTCTTGTTTGCATTTGGAGGAAACAGTGTTGGATCCAGCCTCTCAATTGGGACAAAGCCACCATGGCTTATCCTCTGGTGACACCCTCAAGCCAAACTGTCAAATATTTGGCTTTCTAGTGTTAAAGATGTGCAAATAGCAAAGTTGTCCCCGCATCTTTCATCCAGTTTGGCTTTTTGCTTCACAAGCTTCTTTCAGAGTTGCAGGCAGCCAGGTATAAGTCCATAATGCAATTCTAAAGAAGAAAAAAAAAACACTTAGCAAAAAAAAATCCTGACTGAGGTTTTCATTATTCATGCATGAAAGGGTTACAACCTAACTGTGTGTGTGCATCTGATCTGTGCCTGTGGGTGTAGTGTGCTCGTTCTTAACAAAACTTAGTTTAGCCACTGGCTTCACTCCAGGGAAGAAAGCCGTTTTTTTTCTTCTAAAAATAAGCCTTGCCTTGGATATTCTTGTTGTGTATACATACACACATACATTACACACACACACACACACACAGACCGTCAACTTTTTTGACCTTATGGAAGAAATACAGAGCAAGGTGTCAGTTAAAAATGTTGTATCAGTTGGTGGTTTGGAGGAGGAAATAGTCCATGTAGAGTTACAACTTAGGACCTCATAAGGGGCTGGAGGGCTCCACTGGAAGCCTTCTTTCCTTTTCTCTTCCTCAGTTAGTTTTTCCATGGCCAAAGACAGAAAGAGAAACATACAGAGAAAGAGAGAGTTGGACAGTGAGAGAGACGGGGGAGTGAGATACAGAGGCCCAGTTAAGTCTGTGGCTTTGTGTTTTATGAAAAGAGTAAAAAAAGGACATTAAAAGTCAGCATTTTCCACTAGGGAAGGGAATCAGTCGACACACACACACACACACACACACACACACGCACACACACACGCACACACACACAC
>NC_045747.1:4131947-4174703 GCF_008692095.1 Etheostoma spectabile
ACACACACACACACACACACACACACACACACACACACACACACACTCACACACACTTGCATTGAGTCCCCCAGCCTCCTATTATAAGGCTGAGTGGAGAGGAGGAATGGCAGCCTGTTTTAGGGTGGGTGTCAGGCGAGGTGTCCAGAGTCTGACAGAATCAGCCTACCTATGTGATTACACAAAACTACAGTATTTGTTATTTTATGAAAGAAAAGAACGGTTTCAGAAAGAACGGTCCACTCTTGTCTTAGTTAGTGGACTAAGACAGTTTACTTTATTAATGACCTGAATGCTGTATGGTGAGTATAGGATAATCTCTAACTTGGATAATGAGGACAGTTTGTCACTTGTTAGCTGATTGACTCGCCACAGCTGATTGTATATCTATTATGATAGATAAGGCACAAAATATCGGTGTTATGCCTATCAGCATAGTGAGGCCAATGTATACAGCAGCTTTACGCAGCTATGTGCTTTGTGTGTGTATATGTGTCTGCAGCTGTCGCCTGGGGTCAGAGGTGTGCATATGTGCTTTCACACTCTACTATCAGCGCCGAGTGAAACCTCCTCAGTGCAACCCTTTTCCCAAGGAACCCCGGGGAATACAGGCCTCCACATTTAGGTTAATGTTTGTGTGCATTTGTCTGTGTAAAATGGTATCAAGAGAGAGAGAGCGAGGAAGAGAGAGAGAGAGAGAGGACTAGTTTTCAGAAGTAATAATGTAATGTTTGGTTTGTTTCTCCACGTAAATAGAAACATTACTCATTTTAAAATTCTTATTATTTTGCAGTAAATATATTATGTTTTCAATAAAATAAAAGTAATGGACAAAGAAATGGTCCATCATCCACCCACACAAAGAAAAAGATGACAATAACAAATCTGCATAATTGTGGTTTTTGGATAATTTCTCTTGTATATGATCATTACAGTTTGGACAATCAAAGCAGTAAATCTCTAAAAACATACACAAAGGAGAATGTATAATTTACAGGAGAATGTAGACATCATTTACAGGAGAATAAACATTATTTACAGAAGTGGTCTACTGTGTCAGTCATCACCAGGGTTTTATGTATGTGGTCTGCACAGTTTGAATTCACTTGAATTATCGGAACTGTGTTTGTGAGTCTATCATTTTTGTAAGTTTCTTAGCAGGCTATCCGTTTTCGGTTTTGTGTAGCTTATGTGGATGCATGTATACATTAGAGTGTATATGTGTGTGTGTGTGTGTGTGTTCATGCTCTTGTTTTTGTTTTTCTCACTTCCCTCCATCCCACTCCAAAGGGGTTCCCTTTTTTTTCCCTGTCTCCCCCTCCCTCTTCCCTTCATCTTTTCTCCACTGAGGCGCGAAAGCAGCTGCAGATTGAATCAGATCCAGCTGTGTGTGTTAGTGTGTGTATGTGGGGTGCTGTGGTGGTGTGTGTGGTGGTGTGGGGTGTTGTGGTGTGTGTGGTGGTGTGGTGGTGTGTGTGTGTGTGTGGTGTGGTGTGTGTGGTGTGTGGTGTGTTACATGTTTAGGAGATTGCTGCTGCTTTGAAGATTTTTTTCCTGCAGGTCAGATTAGACTCAAATACCAGAGAGAGTTTTGAAACGGATGTAGGGAATTCAATTGCTGGTTCTTTTCCCTTAGCTTTCCTGTCTTTCCAGCTCTGTCACCTTCCCTTTATTAGAATTGCACTATTAAAATATCATAACAGGCCAATTTTTGCTCTCGCTAGATTTAGAAACTATTCAGACCCTCTTAGCTACTTTGTTTCTAAAAAGCGACTGGCAACACATTTTGCGTCTTCAGACTATCAAGGGGGAAAGTGAGATAAGCCTAATTGTTATTCACTCCCATGCATGCTTCTCAGAGTAATCTCAGTCCACGGCTCTTCTGGCAACAGCACGGGGTCTCTCTCTCTCGCTCTCTCGTTCTCTCTCTCTCTCTCTCTCTCTCTCTCTCTCTCTCTCTCTCTCTCTCTCTCTCCTCCTTCCTCTCTCTCTTCTCTGGCGCCATGAGCAGCAGACAGTCAGTCAACATAACCACTAAGCTTTATGCAAATGATACACAATGACATCACCAATATGCAAATGAGTGTATGGCATCATCTGGCAACTTTTAGTGATGTTTGTGCTAGTGCTAGCTATTTCTGTTGGAAAAGAGTTGGCAACAATGGATGACATGGCTAAGCCAGGTTTTAATGGCATTGCTCTTGGCAAGGTGCTACTGAGAGCTGAACCAGACATTTTCTGTTGACCAATTGTTCCAATTGTTAGTAATTCATAACTTACATCGCATTCGTTTGGATCTCTGAGAGAAAGGAGGCTGGGGGTCAAATTGAGAATTGGTGAAGGTTTAATGCAACAGCAGTGATGAAGATGATGAGACAAAGACAATCAGAGACAAAACAAACACAATAACACTGCAGCTGACAGCGGACTGATCCACGCTCCTCCTGACGGAGTCACATGGAAGCAGTCCTGAAACTTCTTAGTTCACACTTTTTATGCGCTGCACCGGGGGGCTGTTCTTTTTCCCATGGTGCATTCAAATCCTTTCTCATTGGTCAGTTGTTGTCATGACAGCATGTTGAGTGCATCATTGCTGACCAATGATGGTCTGCACCTTTGGGGGTCGCTTTTGGTTGCAGGGCAAATGGTTATGTCGTGTAAATGTGAAACTCTGACATCAACATATTCCAATCAACATTGTGTTGTTTTAGCCTAGACCAGACCCCAGGGGACAGGAGACAGACTGGAGACTTCTGTTGCATAGCAGGAAGCGCCTTTCCATATGTTGAATGCCAGACTTGACCAGATCAATACTTTACAGTCAGAGAAACAGGGGGGGAAGGGAGGTGAGGAACAAATGGCCATCCTGCCTTCTTCAGAGACATATGCATATTAATCCCATCCTGACTGCATCACACAGTTTATAACTTTTTATAACTCAACAATCCCTCCTTTTTCACACCTTTGGTGTGAAACACTATAAATATTACATAAAACAATGTCTTGTCTTGAATTATATGAACAAAAAAATTCAACCAAAAATGTAAACATCAGCTGCAAAAATTGTAAGAAACAAACAAACATGATTTTACATACAATTCATTTCCTTTGACCTCATCTGACTCCTTTTCTTGTAAAAAATGTTATGCTCTTTAATACAACTCTTGCTCCTATGGCTGATATTACTCACTGATTAGTGACTAACTTTTGAAACAAAAACAAACAAATCAGAAGATATTAAAAGTCTTTGACCAGGTGAAAAAACGATGGAAACTTAATCATTTAACAGGAAGGAGAACAAAAAATCTAGGAAGGAAAACAAAAATTCTTAAAATCTCTAAATCAAAAAGTAGCATTTCAACACAAACATGTATAATTGGAAGAAAACAGATCAACTCCTAACTAAATCCAACTCTCCAATTCAAATCTGCACAAGTAACCTTACACCTAATCTCAATTTTGTAGAGTAATCAGCTGGTTTAAAATCTCTCTTAATGGCAAATGTGTCTAATGGAAATTATTCTGAAGTCCAAATATTTTTCTAATCTGGAAGGAAAGTCTCTGGGGACAAAATCTCACATGGTTGCTGGTTCATTGTTAGGCTGCAGTTTGTCACTGCAGCAGGCCACGGCGCTTTCATGATGTCACATTTGTGCGCCCGCTCAGCTGCGCTTCTGTAAAAACTCCTTACTCTCCTTTTTCTGAAGAATGGGCTGAATATTCGGATTCTTTACCGGTTGGATGGAAGGTGACTGATTGCACCCTCCTTATATCAACACCCTCCTTTTCCCTACTTTTCTGAAACATCATCTGTTTCAGAAACATCCAGACGGAAAGATGATGGCGCTATGCTTAGCGTGTCCCTGAGTGGAACTCATCATGGAATCAGGACCCTCCTTTTCTGACACCTGGTGTGGATGTCATCGTAGGTCTAACTGAGGAAACATGGGGATGAACAGCTGGGTGTGTCTCCACTCCAGCACCTGGGGATGGTTTGGTCAGCAGAAGTCAGCATCAGCGACGGGGACTCCAGTCTCCCTCCTCTTTGCTGGCAGTGTCAGGAGCCACCACAGGAAATCTGCAACAGCGACGCTCCATGCTCTCCGTCCGCGTCTGGTCAGATGTTTGTTGGCCCCCTGCTGGGCTGTTGATCCTATGCAGGGCTGGTGGTCCCCTGCTGGGCTGGTGGCCTTCACTGCAGCGCTGGTAGTCGACAGAATGAGCTTGTTCCACCTGGATCTGGATTTTCTTGAACAGCTGAAGCCATCAGGACGGACCAGTCTCTGCTTTAACCTGTGAATAAATGGTTTTGACAGACTTTTTGCTTTTCAAAAGTCATATTAGTGTTTCATTCTGGGAGGAAAAAACTGTGAAATGAGTTTGTCTTTGATCTGTCCATTCATTTCTCACGGAGGGAGAAATGTTTTCCTTTGTCTCTGTGTTTTCCAAAGTCCTTAAGACAATGGGCAAAAAAAATTCAGTCCAAAACACTAAAAAATATGAAATTACCCATCCAAAAATCATCAGTCCATTGAAAATATACATATATAATCACCAATCACAAATACCTATATTCAAAGAATAAAAACCACTGTAATTTTCCACTTTAAAATTCCCAAAATCTCTCAAGTTGTTGGGCTGCTAATGATTCTTTCAATTGAAATTTCAAAATTTTGACAAATTTTTCAACAAATTGCTATTTTTGGAGCAAATTTATGTCAACATTAGTCTTGTATCACGTTTGGTGCCACAACACTCTGAGAAGAAGATTGTTTTAACGTTCTGTGTGGCCAGCACAGAACGTTAAGCAAATCTTCAATTTTTCTTTTCTTTTTTCTTTTTTAAACTATTTTACAAACTAGGGAGAAAAAATAAAATCAAAACAAAGAAACAACAACAACAGAAAAGCTACTGTCTTGACTAAAACCGTACGTTCCCACCCATGCAGAAAATCAAAAGTTTGACTGAAAGAAAAGAAATAAAATAAACCTTAACAAAATCATGGAAAACAAAAAGTTCAGAATGAATATAAATGCAATGAAACCCTCTTATTTACCATTTCAAGTCAAAAAACAATCCAATTGAGTCAAAATTCCCAATATGCATCTACTAATTTATCCATTTAAAACCCCAATTAGCTTTACTCTGGTACCTCTGGTACATTATCTTGTAATGTCAAATTGCTTAAGGCAGCTCAAATTAACTTTCCCACCACTTTTCAGTTGACTTTATTTGAAGGCTTAATTTGACTTGTAATGAGCTTTATCAATTCATTCAGACACATTACTCAAAACACCAAACCAAAAGAATAAAAGAAACAGATGAATCCTAAATAAAAATGCACTTATCAATTAAAAACATTTGAGAACATCACACAATGCTAAGTCATGATTCTTTGATGACCGCCTGAACATTCACTCTTAAGACTGAGTAGATCTGCATTGATTTAATCTGTCTGCATTAAGGTGTAAAAACCCCTTAGTCCCTCCTGAGGAGGGATTCAGATTCTGTAAAGCGATATAGTGATCTGTGACGGGAACGTTTTCAGTAGTGGTAGCTAGGTTGATTTGTCATCACGCTTCTCCCTCTTCCTCTCTGTGAGCCATAAGGCATGGATCCTGGTGGACCCACAGAAGGGCAGTCTTTGACCCTGTGTGTTAGCTCTCCACACCTGTAGCATCCATTGAATCGTGGTCTGTTTCTACTCCGTCCTCTTAGTGGTGGTCCCTGGTATTGTATGGGGTATTGTGGTACGGCTTCTACTGGGGGTGTCTTTATGGCTGCAGCTACAACCTTTGCAACTGCATCTTGTATGTCTCCTGCAACTGCAAGGATTTTATTCTTCCAGTACTCTGTATTTTTGTATGGGGATGGCTGTAGTGGCTGTCTGTCTATCATTTTGCTCATAGTCTGTCCCCGATTTTTATTTTTAAAATAAAAAATTACAAATCTAATAATGAGGTAAAAATGAATGAAAAACAGAATTAAACAAAATTGTAAAGTAAATCTATTGGGGTGTTTAAAAATAATACTTGCTAAAAGAAAAGAAAATCAAACCTATGTGTGGGTATTTATTTAAAAAGAAATACAATAGTACTAAATGAAAAAATGAAATAAATGAAAACCCAGGAATTTAATAAAAAGCTGTCTAGGTTAAGAGGTGGAAAGGAAATAAAGACACTAATTTATGTAAGTAAGTTTGTTCTTGATGACACTTGCCTCTGTAATTTTTATCCAATTTGATTGGTTAATGCTTACAAGGACAACGATTAAGTGTAGGAATTCAATCAAGGTAATTCACTTTCCTTCTCTGCTACACAATATCAAAATGTAACTGATACAAAATATTTTCCCCTCCCCTTTGCCGCAGAGTAAAACTCAAAGTTCTGTTTGTTTCCAACTTAATTCACCTCTTAAGGAGCCAAGCTTCTACCGTTTCTGGCGGACACTCATAAATGGTGAATGTTTTCTTTCAACCAGAACTTTCTGTTAAGTTTTTTCAGTTAAAAAATAAATATCCTCCCCACATTCCCCAGTCACTTACAGGATAGGCGTCAATGAACGCTTTTTCCTGTTTAAAACCACACTGCTTAGAACATTCACGCTCCCAATTCAACAAACATTTACAATAAATTATGTACAGTCAATATCAGCACAGCTGGGATCCGCCTTCTTCCAGCTCCGAGTAACACAATCAACCCTGCACCAGGCTAAGGTTCATCATAGAACACACATTCCACCACCACATAAATGTATTTACATTAGGCGCCTCTGTACAATTCCTAAGTGTATCTTTTACACAATTCGACTATATTTATCAAATTATTTCCTATTCTTCTAGACTATGGTCACGAGGAACAAACTGAGGGGCCCTTCACTGGTTCTCACCCCCGCCGTCGCCGCAAGATAAGCGCTCCAGGCCTGACCCCACACAATCATTCGACTGGCTCAAAAAGACTTTGTTTTTCCTCCGTGCCCCACAGAAACTAAAACTCTGTCGCCGTCTCTTCGGTCTTTTTATTTAAAATTTATCTCGGTTCTAACCTGGTCAACTTTTTCTTGAACATTTTACAAATTTTTCTTGTGAATCGGTCGTCTTTTTCAACGATCACTTAACATCTTAAATTTAACGGGTTAAACTAGGTCGGCTTTATACGATCACATAAGTCAAACACTTATACAAGTTCACCTGGTCTACTTTTTCATGATCACTTTAAATTTAAGTTTTAAACAGACTTCACCGGCCGACTCAAACGGACTTCTAAATCTGTGCACACGACTCAAACGCTTAGATCCTCGGGTCTCTCGTCCCGGTCGGCTTAGGACCCACTTTTAGGTTTTTAAGCTTACAAACATCAACACAAACAATCACACACAATCGCTTTGACTTATCGCTTTCAATACTTTCAATTGAGTATTTACTTTAAATGCTTTTCCAATTTAACAGACTTACGACTTGATGATTGCTGAGTCTTCACGTCTACATGTTTTGCACATTTCCTATAGCCTATGCAGTCTTTTGATAAAACAGGGATCCTGCTCACCTCAGTTTTGTGGGCCCACGTGAAAATTCAGCAACTCACCATGACAGTCTGATCCAGTTTTTGAATTGTCCGTCCTTACCTCAGAAAATCCACGTTGGGAGTCACCAATTGTTAGTAATTCATAACTTACATCGCATTCGTTTGGATCTCTGAGAGAAAGGAGGCTGGGGGTCAAATTGAGAATTGGTGAAGGTTTAATGCAACAGCAGTGATGAAGATGATGAGACAAAGACAATCAGAGACAAAACAAACACAATAACACTGCAGCTGACAGCGGACTGATCCACGCTCCTCCTGACGGAGTCACATGGAAGCAGTCCTGAAACTTCTTAGTTCACACTTTTTATGCGCTGCACCGGGGGGCTGTTCTTTTTCCCATGGTGCATTCAAATCCTTTCTCATTGGTCAGTTGTTGTCATGACAGCATGTTGAGTGCATCATTGCTGACCAATGATGGTCTGCACCTTTGGGGGTCGCTTTTGGTGCAGGGCAAATGGTTATGTCGTGTAAATGTGAAACTCTGACATCAACAATTCCAATCAACATTGTGTTGTTTTAGCCTAGACCAGACCCCAGGGACAGGAGACAGACTGGAGATTCTGTTGCATAGCGGAAGCGCCTTTCCATATGTTGATGCCAGACTTGACCAGATCATACTTACAGTCAGAGAACAGGGGGGGAAGGGAGGTGAGGAACAAATGGCCATCCTGCCTCTTCAGAGAATATGCATATTAATCCCATCCTGACTGCATCACACAGTTTTAACTTTTATAAACTCCACAACAAATCAACTTTGATGAGGTGAAAACACACTGGGATTGGGTCAACGTTTAGGACAAAACATGGACAGCACCCCAAAACAAGTTCACTGTTATTTCAATCTACACAGTGCCCTAGATATGCATTGCTAAGTCTCTGTCCTGATTGACAGGTCGGTGTGTTGCCACGCCCTAAAGCATCCTCTGCTATATTGTCTGTTTTACGGTAAATGGGACAGTCATTTACAAAATGAACATCATGCTATATGAACAAAGCTTGAAGCTAGCGTTTGAGACCATAAAGTCTTTATTAAAATGTTTACTGAAGTGAGAACTGGGTCATTTTCTCATGGACATCTAAACGAGCAAACGTCTTTTTGCAACCAGTGGAGTTGTCCCCTGTTGGGAACTAGATAGAATCCAAGACAAGGCAGCTTCATTTGTGTAGCATATTTCAGCAACAGGGCAATTCAAAATGCTTTACATAAAAACAATTCAAAACATAAAACAGATAAAGCACAAGAATAAAAGTTACTGTGCAGTATAAGAAATTAAACATTGACGAAATGAACAATCATTTAAAGAAAAGCAACATAAAATCCAGGTTAAAGGCACTTCCTCTACGCGTTGGCTTCACTTTTCAGACCTGAAAGCTCTGTGCATTATTTTTTTTGTCTGATCAAGAGATTAGAAAAAAATATTGCTGTGTATCCCCTCTTAAAAATCAAAAAATAGCTTACTTTTGATGTTTCCTCACCTCCTTTTTTACCCTCTTGCCCCCTTCCCCCAACTCAGTCACACCCCACAGCCACATTCAGTTTAAAAAAAAACTGCAGCCTGCTTCCTGTCAGGGGGAGAGGGTATTTTTACTATGACTCCATTTTGGCGGAGAGGGCTAATTCCTCTGCTGTCTGACTTTTGAATGTGTGTTTGTGTGGGAGTGTGTGTGTGTGTGTGTGTGTGTGGGTGTGCCTGCACTCACATGCGCTTTTCAACATGTTTGTGTCTCTGCCTGCTTCTGAAAGTTTTTGGTGGGACTTTATGCGGTTACTGAAATCAAACTCACATGTTTGTGTTATTGCATGTGTATTATCCCAACAGGGTACTTTGGCTGAGTTTGATTTGTACAGTGTACACAGAGAGCAGACTGCACGCGTAGTGAAGATGTAGGCTTTAGTCTGCATTCATAGTATAACAGCCTTAAAAGCGGGGCTGGAAAAGTTTAAAGTGATTTGTTGCAAATAAATGTATTCTAGATTTCAGAATCTCTTCTTGTGTGATTATATTTGTAGAAGGATGAACGTTAGACAAAATGATGCCGACAAGGCATTTTACATGCTGAGCCAAGTCCTTTGACAAGCAAGTGTTTCTGGAAGTTCTTGGTATTTTTATTGGATTTTCCCTTTATGACCATTCCTAGTAGCAGAGGTGAAAAAAAAACAGGAAAGAAACACAAAAACAAACAATTGTACAGGCCTGGATATCCCTACAAAAAGAGTCCACATACAAAATCAAGGCCTCAGTAGACGATTATGCGTACACTTTGGACATTTAGATTGTGTTATAGTGCTACAAATACTAATGTTACGCTGCAAAAAAAAAAGAAATAAGTATTTGACCCAGCACCTTAAGTGTCTTTGGTTGATTTACAGTGAACCTTAACCTCTCATGCATCCTTTTTGGCATATTGATGCACTAGCATTGTTGGCACCATTGGATTGAATTTTCTGCTAATGCTGCTATGCTAACATAGCATGTCATATTCTGGTCTACACTGACTGAACTGAGCACATACTGCTCATTTCAAGATGTAAACAGTCAACTGCCTGCTTCCATCACCAAGTCATAGTCAGGATTAGGCTTTCAATCACTGCAGAGTAAACAGCCCACTCCCACATTCTGTACTCCGCATACAAACACTCAACCACACACATTGTTTGGCATACATAAAACCACAATATATACGCTTCATCTCACATCTCAGTAGCATTTTCTGTAATTTGAGATAAGAGGTTAAGACTGCATTCTTTGTAGTTGTTTGAAATTGTATTTTGACAGTTGGTTGCAGATGTAATGATCGTTAGTGCATGTGGTCTGTTTCACTGTTTACGCTGTTTCTTTTTATTTTATTCTCAGTTATTTTAAATTTGACACACTTCAATAACAAATAGACTAATGACTAAATGTACTCCAATTCATAAAAAACTGCAGAGATTGACTTTTCTGATTAGTATTCTTTACTTGTGTTTGTACTAGTGGTGGCAGAAAATTCCAATAAGTAACTATGAATATGCATTCTGCAGTTTACCATGAGCGTTTTTACATTTGGGGCCGCCAAGAACCGGGAAGTAAGCCCTCTGCAATTGTTTTGTCTATGTGTTTTATGTCCGCTAATAACACACAAGGGATTCATCTTTCCCTGTATTTGTGTGTGTATTCAAGTATTACATGTACTGTATGTTGCTACCAACAGATCCCTTTCATGTGAATTACCTTTATCCACTCTTGACTATCAGCCTGCAAACCAGCCTGTGAGACAACCAGCATAAACACACAAGCAAACATCCAACAGGAGTGTCCAACAGGAGGTACATTCTGCGCATTGACAACCAGCCAGCGAGAGACACATATAGCTACTGAAGCAGCCTGTAAAATATTTAACTGGCCTGACCAAACTGAAGGGCAGCCATGTTGATCATCTTAGCCTTCATCATCTTCTTCCATCTGGCTGCAGCCATCCTCCTCTTTGTTTCAACCATTCACAATGTGAGTATAAACCAAGAATGGTCACAGAGCATGGCAGTACATTTTCATCATTTCAACCATCTCTATGTCCCTCCCTGATTTAGTGTTGGTGGGTGGTGTCGCCAGTTGGACGTGAGGTGATCTACGCTGACCTGTGGTACTCCTGTAACTCCACCTGCTATCCTGTGGAGAACAGCCATACGACTGATGCAGGCAAGACAGCGTGCAGCTATGTAATTGATGTGTGTGTACGGTAATTGTGTGTGTAACAGCTCCTTTCTCCTCTTTCCTCAGCCTATCTGCAGGCCGTCCAGGCAACTATGATCCTGGCCACCATCTTCTGTTGTGTCAGCTTCTTCGTCTTCATCCTTCAGCTCTTTAGGCTCCAACAGGGAGAGAGATTTATTTTCACATCCATCATCCAGCTATTGGCCTGTGAGTGACGCAAGCACACACACACACACACACACACACACACACACACACACACACACACACACACACACACACACACACACACAAACACACACACAGGCGTCAAAGCAGCTTTTGTCTCTGTCTGAGAGACTTCTCAGGAGACTTGAAGAGTAAGTCTAGAATGCATTTAGTGCGACAGGGGCTTTAGTGACTATTGTTTTAGCTTACCAGCCATTACCAACCTGTTTTTTCTGTGCAGTGTCCTTGTGTTGGCAAGATTTGAGTGCCAGCCAAAGTGTTAGGTAAAATGTGTAATCTTCAACTTTCCTCATATTCATGGAAAGATAGCAAAGACTTCCCACTGACCGTTTTACCTTGTGGTAATGTGGTATCCAGCATTTTAGTAAAAATACCATCAACTTACCAAAAGACTTGAAATCAAATACATTGTTCACTTTATTAACGTTGTCAACCAGGACAACAATGTAAATTTGTCAACAATGACAAAGTGTAGAAAGCGTCTCAAAGCTGGCACTCAACCACTAACAAATGCTGTTTTATTATAATGTAAACTATCCATTTTAGGAAATAAAATATGCAAAATATGTTCTACTTTAGCAGCAATGCACAGTTGGCTGTGGAGAAGGCTTTAAGTCAGCCCTTTCACATTGTAGCTGACAGGAAATTAAGCTAGTCAGCATTACCTTTGGACAAAGCCAGGCTAGCTGTTGCCAGTCTTTGTGCCAAGCTAAGCTCACCGGCAGCTGGTCGGTAGTATCAATCATATCATCTAACTCTCAGCAAGAAAACAGATAAGTGTATTTTGCAAAATAATGTCAAATAACTGCTTTAAGTTGCACCAAGTTGCTGCAGGACACAACTGGTTGAATGTTGGAGTTGTAGTTTAAATGAAATGTCCTCTTTAACTAACAAATGCAATTTCCATCCTCCTCTCTCCTCCTTTAGCTCTTTGTGTGATGATTGCAGTTTCCATCTACACGGCTCAAAAAAATAGCTTTCATGTGCCCAGTCTTCAGGAAGGCTCCTACGGCTCCTCCTATATCCTGGCCTGGATCAGCTTCCCCATGACTCTCATCGGCGGCCTAATGTACCTGGTGCTCAGGAAGCGCAAATAGATTTGATGGGCTTGAGGCACAGGCACGCAAATATTCAAAGATATAAAACAGGAGCACTTGGACATATTTGCATAAAAACATACACTCTGCCTTAACAAACATGCACCCAGTCTTTCTCTAACGCTTACATTGTATGATACCCTTGGAGATAAAGAAATACATGTACACCACAAATCCACATTTATTTCCAGTCTCAAGTTCAAAACCCAATAATCACACAGCTTTCTCCTTCCTGATGGTATATCTTTCTCACGGAATGTGCTCACTGCGATGCACGAGGACTCGTGCAGAAGTGGGTTCAGTTGACGGGCTGTGCTATACACTTTTTGTTGTTGATAAGTGCCTCAGAAACAGTCGACGGGATAGTCTTTATATTCATGCATGACAGCCACTAACACATGTTTCTGGAAACATTTTAGAAATACACCATGACTTTTGCCATTTAGTTACTGTGCTGGATAGATTCATTTACATTGAGTTGCGGTCAAATCTACACAATTCAAATGCAGATAAGCAAATGCACCACGCAGGCGCCTCGCTGCATTCAGCACTCACTCCCTGCTCTGCATAGAAAAGGCCCCTGAGGCTCCTTGCTGCGTTTAGTGAGAACATGCCTTCGCTATCCTCTTCCAACTTTCCCCCTGAGCCACCACACAATTGTTCCAACATATTGATTTGTCTCTTCCTTTTGTTTCATTGTGCCCTGCTTCCCACCTACCAGCTCCATTCATAGGAACCTGTCTGAAATGTCCAATCAAAAAGGATAAAAACTGACGACAAGTGGGAAGATACGTCTCACTGGGACTTTCCAAAGGGTCCATACTGTTGTTTGTGAATTAATTTTGTATATATAAGCTGTGTGTATAGTTCAGCTAATTGCCAAAAGCTTTTTCTAAGACTGAAATACTAAAGCTATATATAATAGAAAGAAAAAGAAAAAAAAGAGAGCATCTTATGTTAACCATAGCATACAGGAAGTGTAGGCAGGCACTAGTAGAGGTATAATGTGTAGGATCTTAACACGTCATTTGTATTCTTCTGTTACTGACTTGTGTTTTAATGATGAAAAAGGAACCAGTAATGTAATGTGACATTTGGGATTGATTTAAATGACAACATAGGAACA
This sequence comes from Etheostoma spectabile, assembly GCF_008692095.1. Lineage (NCBI taxonomy): Eukaryota > Metazoa > Chordata > Actinopteri > Perciformes > Percidae > Etheostoma > Etheostoma spectabile. The sequence continues at coordinate 4,145,674 of NC_045747.1, forward strand.
TGCAAACTTGAAATAAGAATGAACATTTCTTTGTTATATTATTATTATTATTATTATCATTTTTTTGTTCACAGCTTCACGGAGAAAAAGGCAAAGGCTATTTATTGTTTGAAACCACTGTTGTGTATTTTGGCATTGTGTGACTGAGGATGTATGAAGTAATTGAGTCTTGCCCTCTCTAGCCGGGCTACTGTTTATTTTGTCCATTACTGAAACATCTCTATCGCCCCTATGCACATGTGTGCTCTGGAATTTAACAACAATAAATGTGTTACTGTACTGTACCTGCCACCAATTCCCAGTATGACTTTCAGCCTTTGTGGACATGCTGTTGACTGATCCCACAGTAACACTATGTGAACTCTTTTCTTGTCATTCTCGTGTTGGTTTGGGAGTTAAACAGTGAAGGGTAAAGCTGTTAAAGTGACAGAAACAAGTTTAAAACATAACAAAAACCTCTTTAGAGGCCCAAACGCATCTTTCCTGCATAGAGACATGTGAATAGGAGCTTCTGCTAAAAAACTTCTGTAACGCTGTTAGTGTAAGTGACAGAAACTAAATTAAAGCATGATGAAAACCTCTTTACAAGGGAGAACAGTGGGGTACTACTGTAATGCATGCAGCTTGGATCAGATTGACAGATCCTTCACAGGTGCCCTGGGTTGTTTTGTGATAGTAATATGTTCGTTTTGGGCAACATTTGGACCATAGAGTCTGGCAGCTTACTACTCCAATAATGAAAATTCAGGGAAAAGAAATGGAAGTGAAGATTTCACTCTGCTATCTCAAGACAATACTTGAAAATGATCAAAACAACATATTGGAGGCCAAAATTGTGATGTTTGTCGTTCAAATGTTTCGTGAAGTTGTCACACTTAATAATAGGCTAAGTCTCCTGTTTGCATGCATGTTTTTGTCTTTCAGCAGATCTTGTTTGAACTCATTTTTAGATGAAGTTGCTGCAGTACAAATATGGAGGGTTAAATACGGTTTATAAAAGATTAGGCCGGCTGGATCTAGTTGGATTATCTGTTAGATTTAGCTTTGGTGATTTCAGTACATATGTAAATCTAAAGAAATTGAACTTAAGTTCCCTGCAAACTCTGTTGCAAATAGTCAACGGCAATCGCATAAAAGTTGTGTTATGATTCTTGATTTGGAATTGGAAATGTTTTGGTTTATAGCTGTGATAAGTTTCCTGTAGTCTCTTTAACATGTATGTCAATGTAGATGTATTGTATCTAAGTCAATGTCAATCTATGCAAATAACAACAGCACTGCAGTAAGCATGTGAGTTCTTACCCAAAACTGTATTTATGGGGATTTGTTTGTAAAAATACATTGCAGTTGAAACATTTCTAATGCTTAATGAAGTATTACTTCCACATTGATTGAGAGTCTCATGTTGCTTCATAATGAAAATATGTTGAAATGGTCAATGTTTTAAGATTTTAAATTAAACAGTTTATATTGCTGCATAGGATTCAAAGTTTTGTGTTAGCTTTGACACAGGCCTAAGGTGTATGTGATGAGGGAAATGGGAATGTTTCTGCCTTGACTATTTAAGTCAAATAAAGGTGTGGCAGGCACTTCATTTTTGGCGTTGCTGGGCAACACTGCCATTATAATCTTTCAGCACATTGTAATGCAAAGGGTCTGCGCAAAAACTAGACTTCTGCATTTCCTTTTACGTCTGTCTGGAAATTGGATCAATCACAGGTCATTTCAGAGAGAGAAAGAGAGAGAGAGCGTTGTCTCAGTGCATGCATTATTTTAATTTGGTGCATCACGGGCAGCCCAGTATAGCCCCAAATCAATATCTGCCAAAGAAATCGTCTAGTCCATCTGCATAGCTATTTATACTTGCTGTGAATACGCAGGCCACGGTGTTGCACCGGACTAAAACAATGCATGCACTGAGACAAAAAATGCATTGGCCCAACTATCTACAGCTAGGGGAGACCGTGATGAGCCCTATTTCAATAAACGGTGGCATGGTCTTTTAAATCAACATGCTTTTTATTTTTTTTAATCTGTTGCAATATCAGTGGCTGCTTCGTTAATCTGCAAAACCAGTGTGTTTTCATGTATCCACAGGTCATCAAACTAAAGTGTCTGCCATAGACACCCAGTGGCCTGACGGAAAACTACACAATGTTGACAATAATTCAGAAAAATCTCATGTCCCCTGCATGCGTAGGGTTTTCTCTGTTTCCCTGATCCTTCAGATACTGATCTTGATAAATTTATTTTACAATGAATATATTCTCTCTTGTATGTGCAAAATCTGGCATTGAGTCAAGTAGCCATCTCCACGCATTGTCTGCCTGCCCTCGTTCCCACATATCCACTTGCCTGTGAAGAAGATATTTCACTCTCTTTGCTGCAGGGCAAGATTACTTCTTTCCTCATTTTCAGTAATCTGGCAGAGGAAATTCATTGCACTGTATGTCATGAGACTCATTTGCTATGATTGTGATGAGGAATTTCCCAACTGTATGCCACCATCTCTTGGTCACCAATGATTTTATCCTTGGTCTCTGAGTTTGTTTGTTGTATCCTTCTTCTTTTTAAAAAAAAATCATGTTACTGTTTTTGAATCCAAAAACAGAGTTTACGTTTTTTAATTTCGTAATTTCGAGATTTTTTTGGCCCTTATTCTGGACAAAGATAATCTGGTCAAAAAAGTGTTTCCATTTCCTGTGTATTTCCATCACTTTTATGACATCTTTATTTTCATTTGTTTATGTATGAATGATTGCAGTGTAGAAAACCTAGAGCATATATTGATGTTTTTATCAACATGTCATGTGCAGCCCTGCACTTTGCTCAAATGGTGTATCCCTCCTGTTAGTGTAAATACCATAGACTGTTTAAAACAGTAATATTTAGGAATCAGAGTAATTATACCTTGCTTTATAGATGACATAAGATCTTTCTTCTCTATACATTCCATTACCTCTTTAAATAGCCAATTTCTCACATCACTCCATTAGAATCGATAGACATTTGTTGTGAGCCCGTCCGTCCCTGGAGTGTGTTCAACTTCATCTTGAGAATAACTGAATCCAATTCCTCGATTCTCAGATATGACTCCCATATATCTTTAAAGGGATCATCAATGTATGGGACAGCATTCTTGATTTTATCAAACAAATAAGCAGCCTCTATACCAGAATAATTGAAGGTGTACAATTTGCATCTGAAATAATAGATGACGAGTAATACCAGTAGGGGGCAGTAATGCAAATCAAAGGACGCCAACTGATGTAAAACCCAGAAGAAGAAGAATACAAAGAAGAAGAAGAAGAAGAAGAAGAAGAAGAAGAAGAAGAAGAAGAAAAAGAGGGAATAACAGTAAAGTAGTGAAGGAGGTAGGTAGCGAGCTTTAGTGCTAACGTTAGCTCGCTAGACATCTTATTAGTTACTTGCTTACAAGCTATTTTCTAAATATATTGAATATTTGGAAGCTATATATGAAACGCTTCAGCTAAAGGTACGCTAACAGTAACGTTAAGCGTGTTTGCAGACTGTTGCTCTATCGAAACAAACAACTGATTTAGCCACTCGTGCCCCCAGTTGTTGTTGTCCAACCACAAACTGACGTGTAACGTTAGCTTGTAAAATCTGAAATTGAATTGTATTTAAGTAGCTAGCTAAAGTTAGCAATTCTCCCTCCCTAGTGGAAGTCGAGTGCAGATTGGGTCGCGCCTGCGTATCTATGCGACGAGTGAAGCTGTGAGTTTCGAGTTACGAGAGACTTCTGTAACGTCAACACAGTAAACATGGACCTACTTAACCAAGGTCGTTCACTGCTGGCTACAAGTTAGCTACAAACACAACAAGGGCTGCCACTTGAATTGCGTTTAGAGCTATCCTTAGAAATCGAACAATTTTAGCTAGCTAATACGTTTTTGAAATGACTGTTAGTTTATCTACAAGCTAGCAATCAAACACAACAAAGGCTGTCACTGGAATGGAGTTTTGAGCTAACGTTAGCAATCAAACAATCATAGATAGCTAAACGTTTGATTCCCGTCTTCTGTTATTGTTTGTAATTAGAACAATTTATTATTTCATGGATTTCACAAATTTCAGCATGACACGTATACCGTTTAAATCTGAGCATGCGCGACTCAAATCGGCTCTCGACTTAATTGGGGAGGGACAGCAATGTTCATTGTTTACTCTGAAAATAAGTTATGTTTTACATGCAACATCACAGATTTAGGACGTCTTAAGTCACCCCCCCACCCCCGAATTGTGTTAAATGAATTCTCATTTAGGCACACTGCTGAACTAAAAGTGCTAGCTACTAAGATTTAAAAGTAATGTTGAACAAATGTTAGATCATGTAGCCTACACGTTTGCATTAGCAGCCACTGTACTGAATTGTGAGTTCTTAATCTAAATGTGTAGCTACAACACAATCTGCGTTTTGGTTGTTACAGCATTTTGCAACATTGCAAAGAAGTGTCAACGGACGATGTCAAACCCCTCCGTCAGGTACATTACATTATCTAACGACGTGGGTACATTTCCCCCCCCCCTCCCCTGGGACGGTCTGCATGCAGCTTTTGCCTTGACAGTACACTGCATGTGTGGTAAAATATGGCCAACAAACCCAAGACACGCAGCCAATTGTTTAAGAAGCTAACGTGCAAATCAAGGAAGAGGACTGAAGTGAACATTGGATCAGCATTTAAAAGGTGGCGTTCACTAAAAGCAGAACATGGATTGAAAACTGATGCAGAAGTGGCCGTGATCCTGCTGGATGTGTGAGTTATCCTCCAATTTAAAAAATTAGCGGCAGCTTTCCCTGCCGCTAATTTTGTTACTAGTTTAGCTCCCTGTCAAGCGATGGGTAATGGTTGTGCGTAAAAGATGGATCTGAGGGGACAACTCGTGTGAATTTCTAAATGGATAATGAAGCTCTTTGTCAACCCAAACAGTTAAGCATAATTGTGTGTCTACACCTTACTCGGGTCAATAGAGGGATATAATATATATAGCCAGTTGCTACCACAGTGAACCAGGCACCATTATAAACTGAGTAACATTCCTATTGGACCAAATAAAATAAAAAATACAAACTCGTCCCCTAAGAGATGCACTTAATTCAGGTGAAGAACAACCTTCAATCCTATTTTGATAAAGATTTGTATACAAGCATGACAGTAGCACAACATGGAAGTTATAGCCAAACTCTTGTTTAAATGTGAAAGTGCAGTACAAATAGCTATCAATAGTCAATAGTCTATCAATAATGATGATAATTGTGATTATCATTTAATTAACCATAATTGTGCAGTCCTTGCAATAGTATGCAATGTAAAAATAGACTTATTGGCTAACATTAGTTTGGCCTATTGGTTTGTTGGTCTTTTTTACTGCTTCTAACATTTGTTTCATCTTGGCACTCCAACCTGCAAAATGACCTGTGCACTTTGTGGGGTTTTCTGACAGATTGCTGTTTTCTCTTGCATGCTATATTGCACTGAGTACTCTTATCACATCACATTTTGCTATTTCTATTTATTGCACAAAATGTATTTATAAGATGTTTTAAAGTTAAAAATTGGTTATGTATTGTTTTATGAAAACGTGCTGTACTGTTATGGAATAACTCTGGAGCAGCTTGAGTCACAAGACATTGTAGATTTACACAGAAGCATTTGATGAAATCTAGATCGAGGAGAATTAAGATCAAGCGGTACAGTTTAACCACAATTTAGTTTTTATGAATTGTCATCCCAACTCTGAAATTCCTGTCTTCCTGACGGTGTATATACACTTGGCTTGTCATAGCTGGGGGCATAGTCTGTGGGGGGGGGGGAAATAATTCAATAGAGTTAACACAGTATGGAGTTCTCAAAAGCACTTTTAACGGTTAACAGAGAATAAACAGTACATAAAAATAGCGTGTGTGTGTGTGTGTGTGTGTGTGTGTGTGTGTGTGTGTGTGTGTGTGTGTGTGTGTGTGTGTGTGACTTAACAAACTACTAAGTACGTTATATGAATAAATTCCTTGTAAATGTTACAGGTACAGTCACTAGCAGCGACGTTAGTAGTTAGTGCTGGGCGGTATACCGGTATTAATTTCCCGTATGATAAGAATTTTTCATGTAACGTAATACCGGTGCATCGCCGCGGAGATCTCTGCGGCTGAAGTAACGCGCGGGTGAAAGGGGAACAGGAGCCCTGTTAACTGCGTACCCTTCTCACTCATGGAAGTAACTTTATAACACAACAAATAATGACCCACAACTAACTCTTTAAAAGGATTAAACACCATGGCACAGAACAGAATGTCAGAAATTGTCTTGCCTCGCTGAATTATGTCCGCCAACCTACTAACGTTAGTCAAATACCGAAAAAGGTTGACGGCGGAGCTACGTTCAGAGCTACGTTCAGTTGCCCATGTTTCTCTAGCAACTTAACTTACCTGTGGTCATGTTTATACAACTATGTTGTTTTGAAAGGGAAACAATATTAAAGTTCTTTGTATGCGTATTCATTTGATTTAAGTTTATTTTACTACACAAGTTTACACAATTAAAATAATTTTAGACTCTGTAACTGTTTCATGCATTGTCCTTCATATAACGTTATTGTATAATGTGGAGCCAAGCTAACCCTTTAGTAATCAAAGCTTTTATTAAACATGACAACAAAATGTTTTTGTGATATTCTATGTACTCCTGACAGTAGAATAAGCCATTGTAAACCGATATAAAGGCCCAGTCAAGCAAAATAGAGAAAATACCGTGATATCCTGTGAAACCGCCACAATCTTCAAAAATACCGTGATACAAATTTTTGGTCATACCACCCAGCACAACGGTGTTGGGTTAGATTGTGTGTACATTATATGTGACTTGAAAAACTACGAAGCATGTTAAATTGATAAATTCCTTGTAACTGTTACATTTACAATTATTAGCAGCACACCGGCTCCGTCTGTCTATTTGGCAGTATAGAAAACCTAAGGTATTTTTTGTTACATGGTACCAGTTCTGCTCTGCTCGCGGTGCCCTGTCCTCCATTTTCCATTGCAGATTAAGTACCGCGCAAAACTACCTTTTTAGTAAATGTTGCAAGTAATAGAACTTAGGCATAAGGGTCCGATTTCCTTTAAGACAATTCTCTCGCCCTAACAACAGTTTCAAATGCTTTGTTTTAGCAATAGACAGTTAAAGAAATGGACACACGGATCCCGTTGCTCTGGATGGAGACCAGTGAAGGATATTGGCAGCACTTTCCCGGGAGGGCTGAGCGTTACTGAGCAGCCTCCTACTGAGCTTGAAGGCAAAGATGTGGCCGACCGAAATAAAACTTTTAAGGCTTTTCCCAACGCATTAATCTTAATTGTTTTTGAAAAGCGACATAAACGACAACAAACCTTCAAGAACATCGTAAGAAAAGGTGAAATGCGTCCAAAAAAGCGTAATAAAATAATTATAACTGAAAAATTCAAAACCCCTCAAAAATATGAAAAAACAGCTTGGAAAAAAGCAATGAAAACGTTGAAAAGGGACACCAAAAGCTTCAACATGACGGCAACTCAAAGGTTAATAGACAAAAACATATCCTCTGTGGAATTAAAAATGAAATGTGACTTATCCAGTGCGCTTGTTCTGTTTTGAAACAGCTTTAATGTTACTATGATTCTAAAGCACAACACTTGTAATGTGGAGCGTGAGGGTATTTTACTTCTACACATTATTAGGTGTTATGAAGATTGTCAGAATCAACACATACAGGGAATTTGACTTTAGCTTTTTGTTGCTCTCAAAGTACACACACAGAAATAGGCATATGATTTGAAATGTTCCATCTCAGTCACACCTATTTATATCCAAATTCAAAACACTAACACTACTTTGACATAAGGGGTAGATGTGGCTCTTTTTACAGATGGCCTCAGAGCAAGAAGACGAAAAGCTGCTTTAGGTGTAATATCTGTTATGTTGCCAGATATGACAGAAGTGTGCTAATGCAAAGAGATGTATCATGCTTGTTTTGCTTAATGTGACACATTCCCATGCAGAATGAAGAGGTTGCCTTCAGGGCCACCTTCCTCTGGAGCCAGTGATAAAAAGATGAAATTCTCCCAATCTGAAGTAAGAGACAAATACTGTGCAACTATTGAATGTGTACCTATTTTTTTTCTTTTTCTTTGGACCTTTACCTTTGCAAATGCATACTGTACACAAGTATCTATAATCGGCACTTAACAAATGCAGCTCTTCAATATGCTTGCATGTGTGTTTTAAGAGTTCATTAGCAAAAATGGAATTAATGACATTCTTAAAATCAAGAACAGAGTTTCTGCGGGGTCTGAAAAAGTCTAAATTTCAGAATCAATTTTTTTCAATTAAGGTTTAAGGCCTTAAAAAGTCTTAAATTCACTGAAGTATTGTCTTCTTGGTTTTAAATTACTTTAAACAGATCTTAATTTACCTGTGTCATGCAACCCTACCTCTAATGCTCTCATGTAAATTATTATTTTCTTTTGTGGTTATTCTGTCTTTCAATAGTCCAAATATATTTTTGCTGTATCATGGCTACAATTGAGACCAACATGCAACTCATATTGCAGCCTGTCAGTTTTTGTGTTATTGGTGCGAGTCTCTTTCAGATTGTACCACAGACATGATTTTAGTCTTTGGCTATGGGGAAGTGCAATTTTACAGATTCTTGGCTTAAAAAAAATAATTTAGGGTTTAGTTGATGATGAGATAAAGGTCTTTTATTTTATTCTATTCATATAGGCCTTAAAAAGTTGTGTGTTTGTGTGTGTACAGGTGCAGACACTGATTGAGCAGGAGGTATACGCTGCAGTGAAACAGAATGAAACCAAGCTGCAGCATTTAATAGAACCTCTTCAACAGCTGGATCGTGCAGTCGACTATGAAAGCGCCATCCAAAAACTAGAGGTTGGTGGAAGTATTGGTTCACATTTGAACTAATTCTGCATGGAACTGACAAGGTTTCAACCACAAACACCTCTATGAGACTTAATGATTGTCAGAGTTAGTAGTGGGGGTCCAATACTTTAAAGAAATACAAAGAAAACACATTTCTTCTTGGATGTGCGCACATTTGACATATTCACAGCCTTTCTTTGTTACTTAATTTTTTGTGTCTTTTTGTTCATATAGGCTGAATTCCCTAATTTCATCAAGAAGTCTCTTGCCTTTTTTTCTGGCCCTTTCTAAATTTGATAGCCGCTGGTAAATCTTTTAAGCATCCACTTTTACTGCTGACTAGCTTCATCTGTTGTTTATTGTTCTTCATCAGTGTTTTTTACCCATTGGATTCAAAATCCACTTGAGTTGTACACAGGTGCTTACCATTATCATTCACCTTTTCAATTCATGATTTTGTCAATCTGCCAATTCTTATCACCTTAAAACAAAAGAACCAAAGCAACCAATAACCTATTGTGGGAAAGGAATACCTTAAAGGTCCCATGGCATGACATTTTTTTAACATTAATATGAGTTCCCCCAGCCTGCCTGTGGTTCCCCAGTGGCTAGAAATGGCGATCGGTGTAAACCGAGCCCTGGGTAGCCTGCTCTGCCTTTTGAGAAAATGAAAGCTCAGATGGGCCGAACTGGAACGGGGATAGAATCTTATCTCCTTATGACCTCATAAGGGGCATAAGTTGGTCACGGCCACACCTCCAGCCTCCACCTTGTCCCCCCCCCATCCTCCTCAAGAGCTACAGACTCAGAAATGGCACATACTAAGAAAAGCTCATTGTGGGACTGGCTCTAGCAGCTGTAATTCTGCACCAAGGCTGAATTTCGGGAAAGAGACTTCAGATATGGTGTTAGGGTACTACTAAGGTGTACATAAAAAAGCATCCTAAGAGCACCATGTCATGGGACCTTTAAGAAAAATCCTTACAGAATGTTCCTCTCTTCCTCAGGCTCGGATTAACACGGTAACCAAGAAAGCAGAAGCAGCTATTGCCTACATGGCAAAGACAGAGCAAATGGTACGTTGCAGATGTACACACACACAAATTGTGTATGGACTTCGTAACACACACGTTATAATGCTTGCCTTGTTGCTAGCTGGGCACGCCCTCATACTCTGCTTCTGACTGGCTAGTAGTCTTTACCTAGCTACTGCGCATGTGTGGCTCCTTATAAAGATTGAACAGAAGTGTTATGCCTCACTCCTGTAGCTAAAAAAAGAGAGCTCAACACGCAGGGTGAAGAGGAGCAGTACAACAAAATATGCTTTTTGAAAATTAATTAATGTAAACCTATTCTGATATAAGCTTTAAATGCAATTATGAACCTGAAAATGAGCATAATATGGGCACTTTAAGTACTCTTAATATAATGACCCGTTTTGCTTATTTTCATGGTAACCGAAAGCAGGTAATGTGATGATAGATGCAAAAAATAATGATGTCCAGTTTGAAATGTAAACACTGCCATGTGTTATCTAAACAAATGTTTGCCTTTCAGAGCCCCATGCCATCTCTTTTTAATGCCAAGATCATCAGGTATGTAGAACCTAGTTCAGTCGCATTTAGGACTGGGACGGTGTGGATTTATTTCTCCCGCAGATGAAAGCAAGAAATTCCCGCGGTAGTGCGGTATACCGCAACCCCGTTACAAGAGTAGCGTAAGTTCGACCGAGAATGGCTGTAGGAGAGTAGCGTATGAGGGCTGTTGTGAGGAAAAGAAAGAGCAAGAAGAGAAAGCAAAGTTAACGTAAAGTGAGTGAACAATAACACGGTGGCTTTATCTGTTGTCAATACTGTCGGTAAAGTGAATATCGTTACCCCCGAAAAAACATTGGCTTAAACCTTAGCCTACAACATATGTTGCAGCCCGTCTAGCGGCTGATTAGGCAGAGAGCAGAGAGAGTGACTCAGCAGTTTTATAACTCGTTGCTCTCTCTACCAACATGAACCGCTCTGTTTTAGGCTACAAAACTTGGATGCAGGCTGAAATTTAACTGTGCCATTTTATCGGGATAAAGCTATAAACAGGAGGACACTCCGCTAGGTGCTAGGCTAATGTGCAATGTTAAACACTGCAGCAGGAACGTTAATGTGTCTACCTCAGCTCAGAGTGAGGAAATGTCTTTGTCTTCCCTACCGTGTATGTTGTTGTGTGTCATGGAGCATTGACCTCAATAGGGTTGGGCGGTAATACGGGATACAATGGTATAAGTTACAATACCGTCATTAAAAAAAATGCAATGCACCTCTAGTATAGGAGACAAGTATTAAATATAATTTATCTAAAAGAGAGAGAGAGAGTTTTGTGACGCCGTCTGAGCCTTGCGTCATAATTTTTAATTAGTCACGGTAATACCGTATACCGCGGTAAAAGAGGAAGGAGGTTTGACGGTATCACAGTTTGGATACCGCCCAACTCTAATCCCCAACTCGCAAAAGGTCGGATTTGCTCCATCTTTCAATTAATTTTGTTTAGATTACTTTGAATTAATGCAAGACACAATGTCAACAGACACTTATTACTATGTCACATGTCATTAAACACAACGTGGCCGTGAAACACGTGCAGGCCAATTTTTTTTTTTGCGGTGATGACGGTGACGAGTTCAGACCCGCGCTATGTGTCACGTGACCTCGGTGATGCGGGAACCGTCCCAGCCCCAGTCGCATTAGTCCTTAGTGAAAGTCCTGATGGTCCTGATGTGAAGTTGCACCTTGGATTTATTTGCGTTCTGAGTCAAGATTTGATTTGATGTCCAACTCTACAGTGCAGACTCTGAGGATGAAACCATGGAAACCACGTCAAAGAGTAAGAACCCAACAAGCGTGCGTGTGTGCGCTAATGAATATTTGCATTTGTGGGTTGCATGGCTATTCATTCTATGCATTTTTTTTTTTTTTCTCAGTTGACAAAAAGAGCGTGGGCAACAGCAGTGAGCTCTTTAAAATTATGGTAAATATGCAGTTATTTGTCTTTTAGTAGTCTGTATAAAGGTTTGTTTAATCAGTATATCAATAATAAAAACGGTGTTAACAGTGAGGTTAAGTTGATCAATCCTTTCTGCCCAGGAAACCACAAGAAAGGCACTAAAGGTGATGCATGCAGATAATGAAGGTAAGATGGTGATATATGTATTTGCTTAATTTTTTTTGCCATGCAGTGAGCAAAAACTGACACATAAGCTTTTATAATGATCCAAATATTTATCAGTCAATGAGTACGTGACTTAATAGCCACATCCTTTTTTTTCTTCTTTCTACTCTTTCCTGTGCCTTCTTCTGTTACTTGTCATTGCACATAATCCGTGTTAAGCTTTGAAGGCTGCCATAGCAGATTTCAGTGAGGAAGAGCAGCCTCCGGTTCTTACTCCCTATGGCTCTAATGAGTATAAGGTAGGAGGCTTCATTATCTGATATATATCCTTTTACTAAACCTGACACGCATGCTTATGTAATGTGAAGCTAATGACAAGCTACCCAAGCATGCGGAAAAATAATTTAGTTTCCTACATAACCTAATTATTTTGAGTTTATGCTCATATATATATATATAATAATTTGTTGTGTGTGTGGTGTGTGTGTGTGTTGTGTGTGTGGTATATGTATGTTATATATTATGTATATATATATATATATATATATATATGTGTTGTGTGTGTGTGTGTGTTATGTTATAAGATATAATTGTTTGTGTATATATGTTGTGTGTGTAGTTATTGTGTGGTGTGTGTATATATGTGTATGTGTGTGTGTGTATATTTTGTGGGTATATATATGGTGTGTATAATATATTGTATATATGTATAGATATGTTTATATAATGTGTTATGTGTAATAGTGTATATGTATATATGTTATATTGTGTATATTATGTATATATATGTGTATATGTATGTTATATATTGTATAATATTATATGTGTGTGTGTGTATATGTTTGTGGTGGTATATATGTATTGTTGTATATGTTATATATATAATGTGTATGTATATGTATATATATATGTGGATGTATTGTATATATAATTGTATTATGTGTATGTATATGTATAGATATGTGTATGTATATGTGTATGTATATGTAAGGTATTGTTATGTGTAGTATGTTATGATAGTATATATATGTGTATGTATAGTATATATGAGTTTTAGTATATAGATATTTATTATATGTATGTTATGTATATATATATTATGTATGTATGTTATGTATGTATATATGTGGTGTGTAGTATGTATGTTATGTAGTATATAGGTTATGTATGTATGTATGTATTGTATATATAATATTTGTGTGATATATATATATATTGTATGTATACATATTATTTATGTGTATATATGTATATATGTGTGTATTATATATATATATTATGTATGAGCATAAACTCAAAATGATTTACCTTTTCATTATTTTGTTTGTTTTTGTTTTTTACTTTATTCTCGTGATTTTTGTGCCATGCCTTTATTTGCTCACAATGTTATTTTGTGTAATTCAGCAACTTTCCAGGCTCATAAAGCAAGAACCAGAAGATGAGCACATGAATAAAAAGCCAGAAGATATTAAGCAGGAGAAAAAGAGCAGTGGTGAGAACCAAAGGCATGGAGGATAAAAGAAGAATGTTTCTCTCCTCCTGGCAGTAGTAACTGCTTAATCACCAGACTCTGAGCAGGTAACACACACACACACACACACCACACACACACACACACACACACACACACACACACACACACACACACACACACCCACACACACACACACACACACACACACACACACACACACACACACACACACACTCTCACTCACAACATGAAGCCACAGTAGTAATTCACTTGACTGTTTGCTACTCACATTAACCCCCGCTGCCTCCTCCTTCTCTGACCCCAAGGACCGGTCCTTGTATCCTCCTCTTCCCCCCACCCCCTTCCCCTCCATCCTGAGCATGGACGCTGCGTTATACAACATCCCCCAGAGACTAGTAGTACGTGTGGCTCTCATCAGGCACCCCCCCAGCCTCTCTGTGCTGTGGAATGTGGAGGAGGAAGACCCCTCTGCGCCGCCCATGGACAGTTATAGGTGAGAAACATCAGAGGGCGGGAGATTTGTGTAGAGAGGGCAGGTTTCTGCCCCGCTACCTTCCGGATAAAATCACCCCTCTGATCCTTCAACAAGAATTTAGTTATTTACCTTTTTTAAATGACTGCCTCTTTCACATAAATTTTGGTCGCTTACCCATTGCTATTATAGCTCTACTTGGCTCGGGTAGGCCGCAGTGCCCCGCCCTCCTTTTTCTATTGTAGATGGAAAAACACACACACAGAACGTGTGTTGTTTTTGATTCTCGGCATGTGGCTGTCAGCCAGAAGACACATTTAGTTTCAAAAGAAGCTGGAGACAGCAGAAAAACAAGTTTTCACGTCACCTTTTTGCCTCAGCTCGCTCGGCACTTCAACGGAGTACCTGTTGGCTAATACCTGATACTTTTTTTCGTTATTGAAAACCAAAAGAAATCGGAGTAGAGGGGAGTCAAGCAGGTACCATGTAATGGAAAAATGCCATTTGTCTCATTCCCATGGCTTTTTTCAAATGCAGCTGTAAAAATCATCTTCATAATGACTTCTTCAAATAAGGGCTGGCGATCGATTTAAAATATTTAATTGCATGATTGTCCATAGTAACTCGTAATTCATTCATTCATTCATTTCATTTCATTCATTTTTTTAAAATCTGTTCTATATGTAATTTTAAAAGGGGATATTTTTCAAGTTTTTCATGCTCAAGTGGTATTTAAAACTCAGCGTACTCCGGTGGCAACTGTATTCATGTCGACAGTACACGCAAGTAATGTTAGTCTTGTCAAGAAAACCATCAGGAAGGGCTTTGAAACTACATTGCCATTCTAAAGACCCTTTTCTTTATACGTTTCTAGAAATATGTTTGAATATATATAGTGTGTTTTCCTGATGGTTTGAAAAAGTTGCTAAATTAGTCGCTAATTGCTTTTTAGAAATACAGTTGGGGCGATTCTGGGATCAGACCCTAATGAGAATGTGACACGGATACATGCAATCGTGTTAACCCCCCGGCTAAATTAGTAATTTCACTGGAAAACAACAAATATACCAATACATTACAATTAGATCTAGATATTGCCATCATTGCTCAGCCACCCAGACAAGTATCCAGTCTTTTTTTTTTTTGTTATTTTCTTTTTTACCCATTCTTGTTTTCTCTCTCTCTCTCTCTCTCTCTCTCTCTCTCTCTCTCTGTCCCTTCTGCAGCGTCTTCATGACTATGGAGAAGGTTAAGGGTAGCAACATCTTCCCAAATTGGCGGGCGGCTGGTGAGGTGAAGGCTATCCCTCTGCCCACGTGTGTGTTGATCACCAAGTACAAGCCCGGGCACAAGATGTGTGTCGCTGTAGTGGGCAAAGACAAGTTCGGCCGGTACGGACCTTACAGTAAAGTTATAACTGCAATCGTACCTGATAAATTGGGAGAAGGATATGGAGTCAAGTTAGAGACAGCCAAAGCTGTGTTAGGAAGATAGGGATTTTTTTAATTTAATTTTTTTAATGGCAGTATTACAAAGTTAGAAACCAGAAGTAGAATACTTCTGTCCTCTAGTAAGTGTTCCAGTACCAACGGAAGCAGTGTAATGGACCATGTTTAAAGAACTTCTTTCTCTGCCATAAATAAACATGCATTGTCCTTTCACTTTGAAGAAATTGGGAGAAACACAAACATTTAGTAATGTGAATTTAAATACAGTTTTAATGAGCGTATAAAGTTGACAATGTTTAAATGTATTCTCAATTTTTTTTCATTTAAAAAGTAAAAGTCTCACACTTTGGATGTGTTTAAAGTTTCTTGCCTATCTCAGTTTAAAATAATTAATTGAATACTTTGGATTATTTGACTGCTGGTCAGACTAAAAGCCATGTCCACCACTACTGTATAAGCTGTCACTGAATGCTAATGATTTTACTCTAAATGTCATTTGAAGGGAATTTTAGATTAAATTTTAGTGGCAATAACTGTCATAGTAATAAATATGGCGATGCCACTGTTTATACCATAATTCTGTATATTGATTGTAAATGTGAAGCTTATTTTTCTGCTGAAATCTGATACTGTTTAGATGCAACCATTGAACCGATGATTTGTGACCCTAAACTGTAACAATTAGGGGATTAAGAATGTCGCTGCCTTTGAATTTACCACCCTTATGCCAAATTGTATTTTTTACAAAGAATGCAGTGCGTATTTATACACTAAGCTATGATGGTGCTCTTACTTGCTGCTCCATATTTTTCCACCTGCGTGATGGACTTCTGATTTCTTGCCAGCTGGCAGCAGTCAACGGTCACCTCACTCTCTTGCTCTACCTCGAGGTATGTGTAAGTGAAGAAGACGGGACACAATCCCTATTTGTCACAACAGAGACTTAGAATACTCACTCAAAACTGGGGCAATTTGTGAGGCTGACATGCAGACCTGGCTGTACCTTTTAAAGGGCTATTTCATAGAAATAACGCGTAGTGGTATACAACCTTACATCTGCCAGTTTTTATGCAAGACGTACCTCGAAATAATGGCAATCAGTATACAGACAGCATGACTGAAGTTATTTTGCTTGGATTTTTCTCATTTTGTATGCTTTTTATTTTGTGGTCATTTATTTCTCAATATGTTTGATCCTTATTAAAAATGTTCTACAAATACAGGTTTGGGCTTCCGTAGTGGCCGATAATGTGCTGAGGTGCATGTACTATTGCCGCAAGTTGATCTTTAATGGTCCCAGACCTGCCTGCCACCCTGAACTGAATAAGCAGGTATAGTAAAAAAACACAGGATAAAACATAAGAGGAATATTTCAAAGCGATGAGTCTGTTTTTAAATCAGAT
Organism: Etheostoma spectabile; assembly: GCF_008692095.1. Taxonomy (NCBI): domain Eukaryota; kingdom Metazoa; phylum Chordata; class Actinopteri; order Perciformes; family Percidae; genus Etheostoma; species Etheostoma spectabile. The sequence goes on from NC_045747.1 coordinate 4,162,575, forward strand.
CAGGTCTTTTGTTTGAGTGAGATCCAATTTTTAGAGGATCAAGTAAAGATCCAGAGATTCAATAGATGGCGGACCTCCCAAAATTCTGCTTTGGCCATGTGGTACGATTGTGCCAGTCACCTTGATTGGTAACAGCTTGAACACGTATTTAAAGGGAGCAACCCTACCAACTTTAGGTCAGCTGTCACTCTTTGGGTTTCCTGGCTTCACTAATCCTGAATAACCGAGCAGGTTATCTATCAACTGGCTCAGTTAACTCCAGCTATGAGAGCGTTCATGTGGACGAGGTGGAGTTGTAACTTACAAGCAACATCATCACAACCATGAATGGAGTACTTAATGAAACTGCGATATTTGCAGGAAATTTAGGTTTCAAGCCAAAAAGTGATATTGAACAAGGTGAATTGTATGCAATATAACCACTTAACTAGAAAATAACATGACACTGTAGAAACTGGAAAGTAGTTTCAATTGTTAAAAGTAAAGCTAAGCCTATACATATGTGGCAATTATTATGTCTTTAATATAGAGTTAGTCCTTTTTTGCTTTTTTTGTCTGGTGATAAACAAACTGAGTGTGTGATGCTCTGTCGGCAAGTGGTTGTGCTGTTGGCAGGTTTTGATCTGATCCTCTGAAGTTATCCTTACCATGGTTACCATGGTGATCTACCCGCTTTGTAATACTATACTGTAAAAAAAGTTGGCCAAAGACCCACTAGTCACACTTTGTTGAACAAGCTTGACTCTCATTACTGCAGCAAAAACTGACTATAAACTGACAATAAACCAAGGTGTGATATAGCATTTTCAGGTAAATACTTGTATTTGTGATTTGTATTAGAAAATGTTTACATGCTTTGATGTTATTCACCCTCTGTATGAGATGCTCTGTAGGAGCGCCTGTCTTTTGAAGCCCCCCTCTTGACGTAGCCCAGTCTGTTCTGATTGGGTGTTTTCTTGGAATCTGTGCTCCGCTCCGCGGACTAGTATCAGCTGCAACTACTGCAACTGCGTATAGCAGGACTTTGTATCGTGAAAAATCCCCAATCAAGGCTTCTAGAGGTTGGTCTAGACCTACTCTATCTGTAAAGTGTCTCGAGATAACTCTTGTTATGAATTAATACTATTAATTGAATTGAATTATGGGACATGTCTCTGCAGTAATGTGACCCAAAATTACCAACATTGGCCACCAAGATTAGCTACAACTAAGTGGCGTTAGCATGCAGTTACTTATTATTTTGCAGGACGTTAACGTTATATTATGGAACGAAGCAGCATGTTCTAGCATAAAAAATGGCAGTAAAAGGCTTCTGAACCCCCAATCAGACTTTTTTTTTTTTTTAGCAATAACGTGCCCCACACTTCGGGAAAGTTGAACATATTGGCAGCAAAGTTAAAACCTCTGTAGCATTAAAACTTCACACTTCAGTAGTTCCTGCCTGGAGTGGATAACCAATCAGCAGGCCGGCTTAGAGTTGCGTAATACTTAGCCGAGAGTAGAACAAACTGTTGAAACTGGAGCATTCAGAACAGAAAGCTTAACGTTTTAGCTCACAGGGAATTCTCTGAAATGCGTTTACCTCATTATTTGAACATCGTAGACATGACAGAAAATATGGGATAGCATAATACAGTATGTCCCCTTTAAAAGACTATTGACACAACTAAGGCCAAGTTTCTTTTGGGACAGTTTTTATCATTTTGTAAATGTGGTGCATAACTAAATGTATAATTGATTTGACTGCATATGTGGTTATTACACTCAATACTTGAGGTTTACTTACTGGGGAGTGGGTGACATAGACAAATAACGTCTGCTGGCGTGCTCGGGCTGTTAGTCGGGCACAGTTTGATATTATGCTGTGTATAAAGAATTGGGATTGCAACTGTAAAGGGAGTCGTTAGACCACGATCGAATGCCTGCTCCCAGCATCAGCAATAGTCTGTGTCTCCTCAACCAGCAGTATCCAGTGGGGAAGCACAGCAGAGTGATGAGCCTCCTAAGACCACTTAAAAAGGAAAAACCCACAATCACACCGACACACACATACAGGCACTCACAGTGCCCTAATTAGAGTTGACTGCAGAGCAGGGAGAGCTTATGAAATGAGGGCGAGTACAAAAAACAAACAAAAAAAAGATGTGCAGAGAAGCCTGATAGAAAATGCAGAGGTGGAGCAGAGACAGTGATGAGGGGGCAAATGAGGTCTTTAAAGTTTTAAAGTGAAGTGTTGGCACAATGGTGACCTGCTTCTTCAGACCGTTCCCTCCTGTAAAATTGAGAGCCACAGTCTGGAGACACTCATGCTGTCTACTCACTTATTCCAAGGTCAATTTGCAAGATTCTTTATTTGCTTGATTTGAAGTGTGTGGTGAAAATCTGAACAGAAACATTTTTAAATAAAGAGGTTTTAAAGCGCCCATATTACGCTCATTTTCAAGTTCATAAGTGTATTTTGAGTTTGTATCAGAATAGGTTTACATGGTTTCATTTTTTAAAGAACACCATGTTTTTCTTGTAAAGCACATTGCTGCAGATCCTCTTTTCACCCTGTTTGGGTCTCTGTTTTTAACTACAGAGTGAGACATCTCACTTCTGTACTGTCTTTGTGGGGAGTCACACGTGCAGTAGCTAGGTAAGATCACATCAGTTCAGATAACTCTTTGTCCAACTTTGGTCAGAACAAGACAGGATTAGCTGGGAGACTTCTTCTAAACGAGGGTGGGATATCTGCAAAACAGGGACATGTAAGTAGTTCTTTTGTAAATTATGGTGAACTAGTGTGTTGTAGCAGTGTTTTGCCATTGAGAACAACCTAGAATGCTAACACTAGCATGCTACAGTTAGCTACCTTGTCTCGGCTCGTGACGTAGAAAGCCGTGCAGAACAGCTGACCCAAAGACGGAAGGCAGAGGACATTCAGAAACCGTATCTCACTCAAAACAATATTGATAGTTTTTGTTTCCAATTTTGTATGTGTGCAAGCACCAGAGACATAAAATAACACCCCAAATTCTAGAAAAAGGGATTTTTTTTCATAAAATGGGCACTTTAAGACATAGTTTCCTTTGATATGGTTTTAAAGCTTTAATGCGTAACTTCTAATGAACGTTTGTTACATTCAAGCCATTGCCAAATGAGTTAATACAAAGCTAATTATCAGCTCGACACAACTCTCTGTGTATTTGTCAGTATGGCTATGTTCAGAAAATTGTGTCTTCCGGTGTCTTTTGAGCTAAAAAAAGCTGATCCAAGATAATTACCTCTTCTAGCAACTGCGTGGGGGTGGTGCCCGGTCACCGAAGGCTTGTATCGTCTGGATGTGCTGAAAGTTTTGTTGTCATTACTAAGAATTCCTCTTGGGGGAAACAGAAACTATGCACTATAGCTTTAATGCATGTATGCAAGTATGGAGCAAAAGTCCAGCGCAGAGTACAAACCCAGTTTATATGTCATTGTAAAGTTGTCTGTATGGTTTGATTCTAAAATGAATAGAGAACTCGTTCACAGCAAATGGCATCAATAATACTCATCAAAGTTATCCCCCTCATGTTGGACAATGTGCTTTTCATACATTTCAAGCCTGTCAAGCCATATGCAAAGGTCAACAATATGTCTCGGCAGATTGAGCTAATTTGTGTCAAAAGTCATTGTCTGTACCAAACAGGACTTTCTCTATTACTTATCACATCATTAAACTGCCACGTTACAAATTCAGTCAGAGTACAACCAGACACACAAAGACACAAATTCAAAAGTTATATCGGAACATAAGTTTCATCGAGTAAAAACACTAGTTATTGTTCCATTACAAAGTTCATAGCACTATTTATGATGTTGTCCCTCTGTTTCCCATCAGTTATGGACCAACATGAAGAATGCTGGTTTGACCTGAAGCTACTGACACAGTGTAAAAATATTATTGTTTTTAATGAAATGTGATGTTGACAAAAACATGCATTTTTGATGCTTACTTGGTGTATCAAGACCCGTGGTGAGCCTGTCTGTGGTGACTAACAACTGGTGTTCCATTGTGCTTTGCACAGCAGGCCCACTGCATAGAAGCAGTCTGGGAAATAAATCCTAACATTTACCAATTGACACAACAGGAGCCAGAAGGTACATCAAGCAGACTACATTTCACACTGGTACGATAAGGATTTGTCAAATGAATTCTTCCCACACTGTATGACTCAGCCTCCATAAAAAAAGAAAAAAAAAGATCCGGTCTGCATTCTTTCTTAAAGTTGTCTCCTTCATAATCTTTCTTTATCTGCTTTAACTTTTTTTAACTGACGAGCCAGAATTTGTTAATATGCAAGTTTCCTGCTTGAATGTGACTTTTGATCTTGTCAGGTCAGCTAAAAGAAAAGTAATAATGCAAATTTTACAGTGACACATTTAGGCCTTATGTAAATTACATTTTTCCCCTAAAATCAGTTTTTGATATTTGTTTGAAATGTTAAGTAAAAGCATTGAATATCGGTGCTTTTTAATGTGTGTGTGCGCGCCTGTGTGTGCGCCTGTGTGTACGCCTGTGTCTGTACTGGCCCTGACTGAATTTCAAAGATAAAGAGGTACGATTACTTATGTGTGAAAGTGGCTATAGATAAATCCAGATATAAGCATAGAAAAAATAAATATCTATTAAAAAATATATACTGTTTATTTACCACTGATAATCACAGGAGAAAGAATTTGACAATTTGAGGACTATGGAGAATAACAGTTTGCTACCTGAACAGCAAGCATGTGATTTGAAAGTTTGAAATCCACAAGTGTAATCTTGATGGAGAGAATGAACCTAAACGCTGTAAAAAAAAAGAAGAAGAAAAGAACAGTAATGACCATACAGGATAAAAAAAGATCCTAGATTAGTGTCAATAACCAGAAATACATGTTATATTTTAACAGATAATATTTACAGATACACTGAAATTTGCAGGACTTTTTCAGCTGAAAGCCGACCCCCATCCATGCAGCTATGGTACAGTAATGTGCTAGCTCTTTCTATTTTACTGTAAATAAGATTTTTCTTTCAATGTGTTTGTGCTTGAGCTTCGGCGGGGCAAGTGTGTGCGTGTGCGTGTGTGTGTGTGTGCGTGTGCGTGTGCGTGTGTGTTTGTTTGACCACATTAAAGCAGTATGTGGAACCCCTGTCAGCTCTGTGACCCACATGGGGATTGTCCCCGCTGCTGTTTTTATTTTATTTTTATTTTTATTTTTATTTTATTTTTTTTATTTTTTATTTTTTTCTCTCCTTCTGTTTCTAAACTGAAAGGAGCCAGGGGGGCTCCTTTCAGTTGTCAGCAGAGTAGGATCCGTGTTAGCGTCACTCAATCCGGGTCGCTCGCCCACACACATACCAACACTCAGAGATAACCATACATGTGCACACACAGATACGAGCACACAAACACGTTTTGCCATATTTGGAAAGACTTAAACACACACTCATTTACCCGCTATCACATCCACGCTATATTTGACATTTCGCAATACACACTTCATCACATCCAAATATACTAATGTGCACACAGCGACGCAAAGAATAGTTTGACCGTTTTTTGTGCTAAGCTAAGCTAACCAGCTGCTGGCTTTAGCTTTATACTGTACCGTATTGACCATTCAGACATTAGTGGTACCTAACTCTCGGCTAGAAATCAAAGGTAAATGGCTGGTTTAAAGGCCACGCCCCTAAGCGTTTGGCTTAACCAATGTGCTTGTTTTCCTCATTACCTGCAGAGGATAAATGACACTCCGTAGCTTGGCTCCTCCGTTACTCTGAGTTTCCCGTTGTAGAAAATTATTATTGTTTTCAGATGTGTTGTTGTCAGTATTAAAGTTCATATAGTTGCTATGAGTTGTGTGTAGTCATGAGACATTGGTCACAAGTTCCAGGGAGGACACACTTGTATTCCCTGTACAATGAATAGGCTCGGACGCACAGACAGCTTTGATTACAGTTTATTATAATTTAGGAATGTGATTGCATTTTACAAACTGTTTTGTACAAGACAGTGAAGTAGAACAAAAGGGAAATAGCTTTTAGGTTGATGTGTGTGTTTGTTTGAGGAGTAAACGTTACAGAAGAGGACGTAGCAACCGGCAGAAGACTCACACCTGGCTGCATGAAGATAGCAACACACACACGCACACACACATACACATTCTGTCCAACAACGCAGAAGACACCAGCGGAAGAGGAGACAATAAGAGGACAGGGACAGTTAGATTCAGGGTTTATAACTTGACAGAAGCTGAGTGGATCTGAACTCCGTATACTTTTGTCAGCAGTTAGGGAAACTTAGTGTCATTTTGTGAACCCCCATATGTATTGTAAACTTAACTGCTGGACTTAGTTAACTTGGATTGCCTTGAATCTATCATCTCAGCTTTGATCATTGAGTTCTGGTATCACAATCACAATCTCATCAACAGAAACGCAGGAATTAGAGTGGTTAGATAGTTGGAATCAGATCTTTCCTGAGCTTCGGGCCTGTGTTTTTACCAGAATTCCCTTCACCGTCCGGGGATCAGGCCGGTGTTCCAGCTTTTTGTGTGGTCTAGTGTTGTCGTGGCCAAAGGGGAACCCTCATGTAGCGTGGTGGAAAAGGTACTACTGACACTTCCTATATAGTCTTTGGGTGAAGTCCCAAGGTGGTGTTGTCATTGTCCGACTTATAATAAAATCTGTTATAGCTTTAGACTTACTACACGGTTCCACAAATAAACTTCCCAAAATGTTAAACTGTTCCTTTAAGTTTAATTAAGTATTACACTTGCTTGATGCCTTTTAGTGATTCCTCTATTAACCGTTCCAGTGGAGTCAAGGATCATGATGGAGAACTTTGTCCTTGGGAATTTTAGGTTGCTTAAGTTACTTGCACTGAGTTGAATTTGAGTATCGTAATTTACACATTTCTACTTACAAGAGCATGGATGGAATTGCAAATTGATGACTCAGAACTTATTGTTTTATATTATCAAACAAATAACAAATATGTTAATCTTGTTTTCAAGAGACTATGTGAAAACTTGTCCTGGAATGAACCCCATTTTTAGTCAATTAGCAATTTACCTTTTATTACAAATGAATCTAGGGTTTTGCACAATCATCCAATACAATTGTCTCTGGTCGTAGTGTTGCATCCGTTATGCCCAGATCCTTATCTAAATGAATATTAAAGGTTGTGTTTTATAGTTTCACAATCTCACTTCAATTAACCAGTTTTGATACTTTTTTCACAATATAGAATATGCACTGCCAAATCAGAGGCATCAACCTATGTAAGACTGATGGCCTGTTATATATATTGCTTGATGGGCAAATGGACAGACAAAAGAGAGGATACAGCCTTAACTCACAACACCCTGCAACACTTTAAACTGCATCACCGCCACTGCATTCTAATGATGTAACACTAGAGGGGGATGCTTAACAGGCTATGGCATGCCAGGCCATGGTGCAGGGACATTAGTTTATTGTGTGTGAGTGTGTGTTTGTACAAATGTCATTTCAATGCATAGCCTCTGCATATTTGTGCCTTGATTAGAAGAAAACACGTGGACTCACAATACTTCCATTCTCCCATGGAATTTCAGGGTTGCGTCTGTAAAAGCAGTTTTCAGTTTTTCTGAAAAAATGCATCTTATTAAAAATTATATAAAAATTACATACCCCCTTGTCATATATATAACAATACCTCTAAGACACAAGGACCTTGAAACAGATGTAAACAGATGGACACATACACACTCACTAGAAACCAAAGCAATAAGTGGAGGTAAGCAGCGTTTAAGAAAAGACAGGACAAAATCCTTCACGCATGAGTCACCTTCTGTTTGAAATTATGTATGCATATTATTTATTCATATTCTCATCTTGATTTACCCATATGTTGTAAAGGTCAGGGTGCATCAACAGTTTTAGGAGCTTAACAAAAAGTGAGTGGATCATTAAAATGATTAGGATTGTCTGGGAGCTGTGTATGTCCCTAGAGGTTGTGATTGTCCAATCATAGCTTTAGCAACTGTAATTTTTTCATGTGGCGAAGAGATGCATAGGATGGTGCTCAAGTAACCAAAAACACAGAGAAAACGTGTAAGGATTGGATTAAACTGTTTGCGTGTCGGCTCAAACGTAAACTGCAAACGATAGTATCCCAGGTTAACTAGCCCATTCACTATTGGTAGTATTTCCCCACTGTGTGGTAGCCCATCGTGGCAGCAGGAAACAAAAAATTCAGCCGACGTGTTTGTTCTCATGGAGCTAATGATAGCTTACAGTAATAAGCTAGCTACCAACATCTCATAAAATCTGCCAGTGAAAGATAAAATAGATGGGGAAGATAGCAGAAGGTGATGCCTGCCGGATGGCATCCGGTAAGCCAGAATACTTTAGATATTAATGAATAGATGTCATGCTGTGAGCCGGCTATGCAGTAAAAAATAGATATAGGTGACTAAGCCTGGAGTTAACAAGATATGCATTAAGTAATGAGCGCTGCAATTAGTTAATTGAGACAATTTGACTGTTGTAGTAAGCCGACTGATAAAGCTGTGGTTTGGCGAGTTCAAATGATAATAGTGTTGAATTTAGCCTAATTCCTTACACTATTCTCTATAGTTGTTAAAAGAACGGATAATACATTTGATTTATATATATATATATATATAATCTTTCTGAAATACAAAGTTTTTTTGGTCTCTGGTGTGGTCATTAAATATAGCACACTTTTCTACGACTGGTATCTTTTGAAGCCGGTCAAGTGGAATTATTATCACTATCACAGCTTTTTATGGCAATTACTGTGTCCTGTCCTCTCCCAGCAATATTAGGAGCTACACAATGAATTACCAAAACACAGCAGTGTGGCTAAATATTAGGCTGCAGCTGTTTTAATTTCATTACCAGACACTCATGCATACCTGCCTGAGGTTGCATATCTGCACAGTCAGTCATTTCAGTGGTTACGGAGTGAAAGGAATGGGGCGGGAAAAAATGACTCCCACATGTACATCCTCTTCAGTAAAGTGGCAGGCGGTAGGGGAAGGAAGGTCAAGAGAAGTTGGCTTCTAGGTTTTTCTGTGATTTCTCATTTGACAAAAAGGTTGTATAAGCCAATCACGTGACATAGGCCTACTAACCTGTATTTATTTGTATTTTGCCAGACGGCTTTGCAATTGTAGAACTGTGATTTGATCAAATTGCGCTGCAGCATGGGGATAGTAAGCATTTATGAGCCACAAAATATGTAAATGAGACTAAGGTTATAGTTCACCAATGCGAGCGTCGTGTTCCTTGTCTCCCTCTGTCATCATCTCTTCCTCTCCTCCAAGTGCTCTGGCTTGGATGTAAAAAGAGACATGTTTTACTCTAATTTAAAATAGCCACTACACTACTTTCCATGTCTGGTGTAGAATGGGTGGTGCATAAGTGTGTACTGTAGGCCTAGTTTTTATTTTTTGTACAAGGCTGTTTTTAAATGGAAGTACTTTAAAGTTGGCTCTCATGTATTTTTAATGGGGCATAAATTGTGTTTGTGTCTTATTCTTGTGTTGATGACCTAGTTGTGTACACTGTGGAGACAGGTGACAGGCTGTGTGAGCGTGTTTTCTTTTTTCACATGTGCCTGTGTGTTTTAGAGCAGTGATTCCCAAAGTGGGGTTCGGGACCCCCAGGGGGGTCGCGAGCCAGAGAGGGGGGGTCGCGAGTTGATTTCCAGAAATGAAATAAAAATTTAAAAACGATTAGAAATAGCATGTTAGCCATGATTTTAACACAAGATAAAACTAGTGGCTAAATTTAAAATAAAACCAAGCAACTAAATAAAAAGGGAACAGCTGTTTTGATTTTCTGAGTAGCGTCTCCAACATTACCACTACAACTGCCGGGATTCCAAAAGTACTAAGATTCTAAACTCTATATGATAGATGATAGATACCTAATTGCAATTTTAATGCAGGTATTGTGTTAGGATATCTTTAGAAAAACGAAATTACCAGCCAAATGTTACAGTTTAAGTTGTTTAGAATTAATCACCTTGAGGTGTTCCCAGGGTGGTGCTTCAATAACCTATCATGGCATAGTAAACGTAATTATTCCATTCACATCTGAAAAATAGGTATGTAAACATGCAAATAACACCTAAAGTATTTTCTTTGAACATTTATACCCTAACCTAACCTGTCACTGCCTCCGGTGTGTTGTCTGCTGTGGGTGCCATGCTCCTCGACCGCGTCCCCCCACCCCGGGTTCGGACCGCGCACCCGCCCTCCTTTCCTCCTCTAACTCGTGTCTCCTCCTCTGCCAGTTTCTGCCTGAACTTCCTCCAGACATGTCCCTGCTGGTGCCCTCCTTGGAGGTGGTTGTGATTCAGTCAGGGGTGTTTGAGGATGTATAAAGTTGTATAAACACGTAGGCAGCCACCGGGCATCTAGCTCCGTGTACCGCGCCTTCCACAGAGCGAGGGCCCGGCGCTGCCTTCTGGTCCAGAACGGCGTCCATTAACGCCGTACTCATGGTGGTAGCCTGCGTTACCAACCCGGGCTTTACCTTCACCCCATCGCTGATGCCCACAGTTGTTACTCCAGACCGATTAAAACCAACACCACGAAATACCGAATACTGTAAATAGGTAAAAGGGATTTTATTTTTTTTGGCCTAGTGTGTAATGTATATAAAAACTATTTTAAATTAAAATATAGAGCTTTTTAACTTGCTGTGCTCTAACATACTGCACACATCCCCTCATTAGGTGAGATTAAGTTCAAATTAAAGTAATGAGTAAATTACTGTGAAAATTTCATGTGTGTTGTGTTATTTGTGTTGTCAATACGCTCATTTTGGATACGTGTAGTGCGTGCGCGGTTGCGCGCAATGTTTATAGTGGGGGGTTTTGGGTAGCGAGCACTTTGACCGTTACTTTGGGGGTCGCGGGCTGAAAGTTTTGGGAACCCCTGCTTTAGAGCATGTCATTTGAAGTGGCAGGCTGGCCATCGACAACGAAGCATTTCCAGTAACCGCATCAACAATTGAGCACATCTGAAAACCTGATGGCTCATTTCACATGCACACATACCATCTCTCTTTTAACATGATTACATGTCACTTGGCAACGCACAGAGAACAACAGAAACCTTATTCATTGATTTTGATTGATTTCAGTATAGATCGATCTAATACCAATGATTGTTTTGTACCTTAAAATAATGTTTCCAAAATCACTGGAGTGGATCATTAACTCGTTTGAATGAGACATTAGAATAATGGTAATGGAAACAATAATGGTCGATTCCACTTTCAACCTAGGGGGACCAAAGAGGAAAAGTGATTAGGTGCTGGTTGCCAAGTAGCTAATGCTAATCAATGCTTGGTCTATAACATAAGCTAATTCTTGGTGGGTAACATAAGATTACTACACCGTTCAACATGCTCAGTTATTTTTGGTATGATTGTTTTGACCACGGTTAACAACTACGGGCTAACCCACGAATTCATCGGTAATTTTAACTTTTTTAAATAGACGACTAACATAATGAAAATTTAGCGAGTTAGCACACCCCGTCTGTCTGCTTCACTTTCCTAGCGGCATGTTTCTGTCAAGGCTTCAGTCAAAATGAGAGCTGACAACAGCACCCACCCGGGGACACATCCACGGTCAGCCTCCAACCAGCTAGCACTTAACTCCCATGCTAAGGACGCTTACGGCGGTTTACTGAATCGTTGGGAAACAGTCTCAGGCACCCGAGTCAGAACAGCGGCTAATCGTAGCATTACACCTCTGTTAGCGTTACCGGTGTTCCCCTTTGCTTTTGGCCGTCTTTACCATTAGTAAAGACGGCCATTACCATTATTAATTTTACCCGACAAAAGGGAGATAAGGCACCAAAAGGACTAATACTGATAGTGATTTACAGATCTGGTAGCATTGGATCTGGACGGGAAGGATAACTCTGAGTTGGAAGGGGTGTGTTGCGATTCTGTTTTCTTATTCCTCAACACAAGTTTGTGGATCTGGGTGTTCGGTTTTACTGCATATCGCATATCGTTACAGCCCTATGACATGCAGACACACTGCTGCTTTTGCTCACAGACAAGCTTTGGTGTTTTTTCACAAACAC
>NC_045747.1:4174713-4175074 GCF_008692095.1 Etheostoma spectabile
CCTTTCTTTCATTCTTTTTTTTTTTTAAATTTAACTTACATAAACGTATTACTAACACATTTTGCCGAAACATCTTTTCACACATCATACATAATTTAGCTACTGAGTAAATCACGTCCAACTAATTTTCGTTTAAATTAATTTTTGTTCTGCTATTCTTGCACCCCCCTACATTTAGCCTCTGAGAGAATTTATAGTATCATGGACTAATGTAATTATTTTTGAAAAATCTTGTGTGTAAAAACCATTGGTCGTTTGGGGGAACATATGTGTGTGTGTTTTGCGAAACATTGAGGTTTTGTACATAATTTATTTTGTACATGTGTGGTAGTGTACAGAAGTGTGTGTGTGTGTGTGTGTG
>NC_045747.1:4175084-4187945 GCF_008692095.1 Etheostoma spectabile
TGTGTGTGTGTGTGTGTGTGTGTGTGTTAGTTCTTCTAAGCATGTAGCAAGCTTCTCTGGTACACTTTGCACGGCCACCCATGGAGCCAGATGGGCCACTGGTACTACAAATCACTGCTACAGTTAATCCATTGCTGCTGCATTATGTGTCTACCTTGTGCACTTTTAAAACAGCCTATAGCTCCAGATATCCATATCAGATTTTTTTCCAGATCTGGTGTTAGGATCATTAAAAGCCACAATTGGGCCAATCAGAGTGGTTGCAATTGATGAAGCTATTCAAGATACTTTAAGTTAGCTTACAGAAGTAGGCTTACTCTTAAAATGGCAATTTCTTGGATTAGTGTGAAAAACTTTACTGTATGGAAAGCTTTATTGTGTAACTTTTAAATATTAATGAACGTCAATTAGATTCAAGCCATTAACAAATGAGGAAAAAGGAAGTGCCTGAGAGCTTGCCATAAAGCAGTATCTCTGGCCATACAATGAGTATGATGTCATTTACATTTTAAAAGTTCTTCAGATGACTACAGGGAATAAGTTGGTGGTCTATTTTGATCCTGCCGTAAAAATACCTGCTTTTAAAAAAATAAAACACAAACATGGGAATAAAAGAGGCAGTGGGCAGCAGAAGGCTGCGAAGATCAGAGTGTTAATGCAACATCCTTGTTTGACAAGATTTTGCATGAATATTTCAAGAAGCAAGCTTTTAAAAGTAAAACGTTAAATGTATAAGCCTCATTTTGTCAGGTTCTCTGAGCAAGGAGACATGGACATATGAATCCAAATGTCAAGCTGGGTTTCTTGACAGATAATACAGAGTGAAGAAACTAGTGATTGAGTTTTGTAGTTTTGCAAAGAAAAAAGAAATGTCTGTGACACACGCACACACACAGTGAACACAATCAATGATTCATCAGCTCTGTTCCAGTTTATCATGTGTGAAAGCAGCCCAAATGTTTAATTTCTTAAGCTAAAACCAAAAACCCTTGTAAGATTTTGAAACTTCAGTCATAGAATGCCTACTATCTAATGACATAAAGGATTTTATGTCTCTCGTTCTCTATTCCCTACCACACAGAAAGTGTGTGTGTGCACTGCGGGGCTGAAAGAAAGCCCGTATAGAGTTTGATGTTTCCTTTCTTTGCTATCATGAATATTTGATTTAGCCCACCATCCCCAGAAGGTTCCATCCAAATGCAAGCTAAAATAATAGCTTTTACAACAACCATAAGAGTCGCAGCAGCAGTTGCTGTGAGAACATGCAGCCAATCTCTATAGTCTGACAGGTTAATGTGTGGGTTGTAAGGTATCTCCTTTGCTTCCCCTTTCACTCATCATGTCTATAGCATTAGAGAGAGAGAGAAAGATTTGCAGACTAGTTATTGGTCTTAGAGGAAGACAAATATTAAGTAACATGAAGAAATTACACATTTAGCCAGAGGAGTATCTGCTGCCATGTAGAAATATTCACTCAGAAAATGAATTAGGTAAATAAAGCAGTGGAGCACAAACTGGATAATGACATAAATGGTGAGACGCCTGCGAGCTAGTTCCGGCTCGGAACTAGCTCAACTCGAGCTGCACTGCTGTACTGACATGTGAAATGTGACATGCCTCACTCTCCTGATCATTTACCCTCATTTTGGCGGTCTATTTAAGCTGCACAATTTACCCATCTTGGCCTGGCCAATGCTGCTGCCGCCCTCCACCTGTATCGCTATCTGCTTTCAGCCCCACCACCAGGCTTCGGCTAGGGGGGAGTTCTGCTGTTATAATAAACATTTCAAAAGGTAATTGTCTGATTCGCCAATCGATTAGGGTGTCACCAATATGCATTTGGTTTTTTTAAAGATTATTTTTTGGGCATTTTAGGCCTTTATTTGACAGGACAGATGAAGATATGAAGGGGGAGTGATATGCAGCAAAGGGCCGCAGGCCGGACTCGAACCCGGGCTCGCTGCGTCGAGGAGTAAACCTCTATATACAGGCACCCGCTCTACCAACTGAGCTATCTGGGTGCCTCGCAATAGGCATTTGTAATACACAACATCTCCTCTCACTATTTGCGGACAATGTTTTTTTTTTTTTTTTAAAAGGCCCTCACAGTCTCTTTCTCACCTTGTATCCTTATGCAAGGAGTATGGAAGCTTACCATTCTTTAAAATTAACTTGTCAAAGTCTGCACTGCTTCATTTAAATGATCCTGCTTGCAATTCAATCATCTCTGCTAACATCCCCATTGTTAAGCAGTTTAAATATTTAGACATTGAGGTTTTTCTCTTGCTTAAACCAGATTGTTAAGCAGGCTCCCCTCCTTCTGGTTATTGGCATATATTACAATCAGCAGTATCTAAATTTATCTGGAAAGGTAAACTTCCGCAACTTAAGATGTCTACTCTTCAAACGAGGAAAGGGGATGGTGGCCTCACAGTTCCCAACTTTAAACATTATTCTTGGTCCTTTGTGTTAAGAGCCCTCCTTACCTGGTTTGACTCAGACATGTCTGTTTGCTGGCGTACCTTAGAAAATGATATGACGGAGCCTTGGTCACTCCATGAAGTTCTTTTTTGCTAATATCTCCAGTAAACAGTGCCAGTACTCTTTGGATCCATTAGCTCATTAGATCTTATCAAAACTTGGAGATTGCCTGAAACATATTGCCACATAGCTTGTTACTGTCACACGCGTTCTCCATTATTCAACAGTACAGCACTCCTGATTGATCTACAACGTTCCTGTTTTTTCTTTTACCTTCACTTAATATCAGCACTCAAGGCATACAGTGTCCGCAGGCAGAGGGCTCTGCCCATCCATCCTATCCGGAAGTTATTTACTTTGCAGTCAAAAAACTGTGGTTTGGCATCGAGGCTTTATCAGTCCTTGGTGATATCGGGCCGCTCTGGCCTTCCAATTGAGAGGACCTGAGCACGTGATTGCCCAGGCCTGAGTATCGATCTTGACTGGCATGATGTATTGTCTAACGTTGCAGAAGTATCACGCAATCCAGACCATCAGCAGATTCACTATGATTTCATTCATAGGACATATCTCACCACTGTGAAAATGCATCACATGAACAAGGAAAAACTGTGGACACTTGGCTCAGCATTGCTGAATCCTTGAAATCCAGGCTGTAGATTTGTGCTACAACCTTCTCACTTCTATGTGTGCTTGGTCCCATTTGTCTTATGCCGGTCTCCCTGTCAATGGCTCTTATTTGTTTGTGTGTTTGTCTGTGTCTGTTTCTGTGTGTCTTGTTTGTGAGCTTCAGACATCGTTGTTGCTGTGGTGTTTTTTTTGTGTCTCCCTCCTTCCTGTATTTCCTCTCTTTGTTTTGGAGTGGGACATTTGATCACAAGGAAGGATTGTGAAAAAAGGTGCCTTCTTTGGTGTGTGTGTAGTGTACTTTTCTGTATGTTGTCATCTGGACCAATGTTTTGCACTTTTATTTGATCACAAAAAAGTTGTCTGAATGAAATGCAGGCTAGTGAAGAGAGCAAGACAGAAATTAGAAGACAGTACTGTACCTCCTACTTTAGTGCATGTGTGCAAGTGCATGCATACATGCACGACTACGTGTGCTTGACGTTTAGTGTGCATATGTTTTGTCTGTTGTGTGTGTGTGTGTGCGTGTGTGTGTGTGTGTGAGAGAGAGAGAAAGACAGAGTTTATATTCATATTTATGGTACTATTTAGGGTGGTAATATTGTAATTTAATAATCTAAGTATACTGTATCATAAATACAATGCATTTGTAGCAAAGTAAACCACTTGAAAATCAGTTGGAAATTCAACGAGAAATTATGATTTTAGTTGGATAGACCTCCTGTCTTGTAGGATGGGTGGCATGTCCGTCCTAAAATGGCGGCCGAGTTGACGTGTCCCTTCAATGAACAGCAGCGGCCAATGCCGTATTATTATTATTATTATTATTATTCATTTTATTTGTTAGGATCAAGTACAATTTTTAACATAATTTTAGGTAGGAACGACGGAGGGGAGGATGAACAGGCTTCTAATTCTTACCCAGCACCCATCATGTTCACCTGCTGAAATTACAACTAGTCCTGATACTTGCTTTACTACAAACTACAAAATGAAACCATTTGCCCTGTTTATGCCTAGCCAAAGCATCGCTCCATCACCTACACACATCATTCAGTGGCCAAACTGATCAGGAATCCAATAAATGCATAACACCCTGAAGCTGTTTTTGTCCTTTACTTTCAGTGTTACTTCAGCTGGCCTTATCCCATGGGTTTGTTTTGTTACACCTGGTGAATAGAAGATTACGTTCATGTCTTGGCTAAAATGTGTTTGATTTATGTCCCTCTTTAAAGCTTCTTGGGTGCATTTACACTTGCTACCAATAAATTATCCGATCCTTCCAAGATGCATGAAGTGGCTAAGTGTAAATGGAGTAAAGTGCACCATGGGTTGAGCTCTTCTGTTTAAAGTTTGGGCTAGCATTTCCAATCTTAAACATTGTTTAGACAATATTGCGCGGCCAACTTTGGCAACAGGTTGGGGAAGGTCCTATCGAGCGAGGTCAGTGGTTTTACAAGTTTGGTACGAAAGAACTTGACTTCCCTGGGACCACGGACGTCAGTTTGGTTTTAAACGGGCTGGGGACAGAGAAACATTCGGAAGTGCATTTTCAGTAGTACTGGGTACGAGGACTCATTCATTTTTTTTCCTCTTTCCCGCACATCCTGTTTTGAAAGACTCTGTCCTGTAGCTGACTAATCTAAATGAATAAAATGTGATGATGTCCAACACGTTTTTTGAAGAGGAAAACTTTAAGTTTTCAAAAAAGCATTAGCCATAACCACTATGTTCTGCTACATGTGAAAGGAAAATAGGACTGGCCTACGATAGGCTACATGTTGAAGTTTGGTGAGTAAATGTGTGGCTATGCCTTTTGTTTTTTTCAGTTTAATTCCCAGTACAATTGACCATATCTACACACAACACAACTTCTGCAAGTTCTACACTACAAATTTCGCCGAGATTGAAAATTTAAATATGTGTTGCACAGATGAACGCTATACATATCACAACTATTCCCAAATTCAACAATAGATTCAAGCAATAAATAAGGTTTGCTGTATGAACACAAACCGTAACTTAGTAAGTTGGTGGCTAAGGCTAACATTAATGCAAGAGAAGAGATAAAACAGTCGATCACTTCGACGGTGCAATCGGACAAGACCTAGCCACAATAGATATGATCAAACGATCATACGACGCCTCGTTCCCCAGAATTTTACCTCTGCATCATTTCAAAAGAAGTGGAAAGGACATCAGAGCACCAGGCAGACATGTACAGTAAGTGCCAGTATCTTATCATCGGCTAAATGAATATCCCAACCTGTCATTCTTTTTGACAGACAAGGTTATTAGATCTGCTGTCACTTGTCACTCAAGAGTTTTATGTGAACTTTATGAACTTTATTTTATTTTTCTTTGAAGAAATTGAACTCAAGGTTTTCAAAAATAAAGTAGTGGGTTAGAAATGTCTCATGATGAAATCTGATAGGTACGTGTCCCCCTTACCGTCCCCACCGAAATCGACGCCTATGCCTGGAACTAACGCTGTTGTGGCTGATCGAGAGCAAATCCCTACAGCCAGGTTCCAAACTTTAGTTTACCTGTACATGTGTAATGACAATAAAGTTGAATCTTATCTTAAATACCCCATTATCAGCTAGTTACTGTAAATATCTAAAATTGTAAATGATCAGCAGCATGGGGGAACATTAAAGATTCAGAACATCTCCATTTAGTTCTGAATCAGGACCTCTAGAGTCCGGAGCTGTCACTCTGTGAAGTAAAATAATGTTAGCTGAAGCACCAACCGCTATAGCTAATTTGTTATTTAGTGGACATGTCAACAACACGAAATGGGTGACATGATTATTATTGGGTTCTTGTTATTACGTAATGTTAGGACACTGATTCTTACCTAACCAGAGCTATTTGGTCCAGTTCCACTTCTAAGTTGTGGTGTTTCTGCCATTTCAGCCAACTATAGCTGGCTACATATGCTCTGCTGTAGAAGTCAAATGTATTAATTATTAGTGTGGAATGTTCTTGGGATGAATACCAACATATTTAAAAGAATATATAAAATATTTGTTTGTGTTGTCTGCTGCTGGCTTCTTAGTTTATCAGCATGACTGATTTGAAGAACGTGTGTGCATAAAATAGTATCTCTTAGATTATATTTTAAACTTTAAATACAAGATGTTTCTTAACCTGTTTACAAAAGCACTGTGAACCATGACAGCAAACATCAAATTGCACTTATTTCACGGTTGAACCACATTAAACATGTACATGTGCTTAAGCCAGGCTCTTATGAATCTGCTGAGTATGTAGTTCATGTGTGGGATTGTGTGTATGCCAATGTGTACTACTTACTGTGGTGTCCTAGTTTTTGCCTTGCAGTCTTTGAGGTCGTATAAGGAGCAAACTTTCCACATCGTGTAGAGAAGAAGAATACCCGCAGGCTTGCAAGCAATCACACACAGTCATGCTGTCAGGATACATTTTCATAGATGCAATTAATGCAGCATCATTGTCCACATAATCAATGACAACCACAAAACAAACAGGCTTCCAGTTGCCACAAGTCCCGCAGGCTAGGAAAAACACACACACACACACACACACACACACACACACACACACACACACACCACCACACCACCACACACACACACACACACACACACACACACACACACACACACACACCATTACAAACTGATCTTGAACACAAGATTATACACAAAGTCACACATTTCTTTTGATCATGTAAATACAATTTATCAATGCATAAGAAGGCTGGAAAAGTGTTAATGTGACAAAAAACAAAGAACACACACAGGCAGAGAGAGGGGTGTCACATACCATCATCACAACAGGTCAGTATACGATGACACAGCCAAGATGGACACCACAGCCAGCAGGCTTGTTGTTACTCAACTTCACACACACACACACACACTCGCACACACACGCTTACGCAAGTGAAGCGCAGACTCATGGGACCTGACGTTGGCTTTTCCTTTTTTTTTTTTTTTTTTTTTTATCTGATTGGCCTTCACATGCACTCTGGTTGTCATGACAACATCTGTCCCTGCAGGACACTGGCAGGCCGAGTTTGGCATGGAACCGAGCTGTGACACTGATGAGGGAGTCGGAAACTTTTCGAAGCCTCCACGTGAATTTCACTCCCTGAAAAGTTGTCGTGTAAGAGCTGTCGGCTCCTCAAACGTATTGTAAATTTAACGGGATGAGGATTCAGCATTTCCCTTATTCTACAATGTGAAAGACAACCTTGAAAGATTTTATTTAAAAAATACTGTCCATGGAGGTATGGGGAAATTCTTTAGTAGAAAGTACAAAAAAACTATAAAAATTCAGATTTCAATGCATTGTTTGTTCCTTCTCTGTAAACCTTATGCAGATAAGTCATGTGTTGAAGGTGCTCTAAGCGATGTTGGGTGACAGCGCTTCTCGTTGACGTTCAAAGTATTGTCAAACAAAACAAGGCTAGCTCGCCCCTCCCACCTCCTTATCCCGTCCCCTCTCCCTCCCTTTCGTAATCCTCACTATAACCTCCCACCCCCAAATCCTCCTTGTTGGTTATTGGCTCGAACGCTGGAAGACTGTTTATGTTTGGTGGTGCAGGTTGGCGCAGTTTGTTTGTGGACCCTGGGCTGTCTACAGAGGCCGTGTGTTTTTTTACAGTGTGTTCAGGGGACAGGCAGCTCGCGGGTAGTGAGGAGATGTTTGCTGTATGTGACAAAAAATATTGTAGCCTAAAAAACGTGTGACATCGCTTAGAGCACCTATAGAGAACCTAAACATGCATGTTCAGTACATCCAAAATGAGGAGTTTTTTGATGGCCCCACTCAGCTCCCTGAGTGGGCCTTCCTTTACTTTGTAATTTTTTAAGACATTTAGTTTCAACCTGTTGCTTTATAAGATCATGGTGACCTTCCACTGGGCTTTATTAGAACAATTTTGTTGTACTTTTGAGACAAAAGTGTCCACTGAATTAATGTGCACAAACCACTAGTTAATTTACAAACAGCTTCAGCAGCTGAAAGTTGTCCTGATGTAAAGAATATGTGGAGATGTCTTACAGTATATCACTTGAGTGTGCTTGTGTGCTTCTTTGTGTGTGTGTGTGTGTGTGTGTGTGTGTGTGTGTGTGTGTGTTTGTGTGTAAGAGAGAGAGAGAGAGGGAGTGTGTGAAATGATGTAACTGTTCTCTGAATGTGTGTCTCCTGCGGCTTCATTATCCAAGCTGGAGAATCACACACAGAGGCAGCAGAATCACCTTTTAATGGGACTATTCTCAGCAAAATGATAAAGAATGAAATAAGGCAAAACACACACGCATGCACACACACACGCGCGCGCACACACACACACACACACACACACACACACACTCATAGCAGACACACGGTCTGCGATTGGAGTTAAATCACTTGACCTCTAACCTCACTCTGGACCAATGAGAACATACTCGTCACCCGGGTGCAGCCCCGACGACAGCCTATAAATAGCAGGCAATTTAGAAGAAAAGAGGAAGGGGCATATCAACGATTAATGACTCCTCTCTACATGCATTTCACTTCTTTTTGTTCTATCAGTGTTATCTCCTCTCTCTCTTCCCACCTGCTCCACTCAGTTATCTCGCTCGGTTTGGGTTCTCTCAGCACTCTCTTACTGCCTCTGTCTCCTTTTGTCTTCGTGTATATCTGTGTGTGATAGTCTCATGGTAAATGCAGTCACTGTGATACACATGCTCTGTGCAGTCCCTTCTCCACCACTTTCCTTATAGGGTTGCAGTCCTGGTGCTGCCTAACCCTGCAAGGACAAACAAGAAGTTAATCTATTACTTTGCCTTCCACAACACATTTCCCCACTGGAATTTTTGTCAAATTTGATTTACTTACGCAGGGTTTGCTGAGCATGTAGCTTGCTTTTTCTCACTCATAGATAGCCATATTCACACCTGGGAGCGGCACCTCACTGTTAATAACAAGCAGCTCAGCTGGAGCAGTTCAGAGCTAAGTGCACTCAAAGGCACCTAAACACCATGGGAGCAGGCAGGGAGGGGGGACCATGACTGAATTCAAACTGGAAATCCTCCAGCGATTTGTGTTTATATATTCCCTATTATTTTTTTTTATTTTTTTTACACTCTTTACATATTATATTATATTAAAACAAGCTTAGACCCTCAACTGCGGGCAAGGAAAACTCCTTTGGGTATTTATTTTTTATCTTAATGGGGAGTTTTTGAGCAGCTAGTTAGTAGTTGTTTTCCTCTAAACATCTCCTTAACAGTGCATTCAAATCGCAAACTAATTACTCTAACCATTTCATTCTACACGTTCTACACGTGACTGGATGAGCGATGCCCAGTGATGCAATCATTTCTGGTTCTATTCACAATGTGTGCGAATCATTTAACACAAGTACAGAGTTCACCTGAGAATCTTCTGCTCATTTTCAGTATCAGAATATGCAGTGGTAAATGACAACAAATGTAAAGAGACACAAATGGAAGCAGAGTGTAGGAAACGCAACTGTAAAATACAGTGTGTGAATATAAGGTGGGGCAACAAACTGTTACGTTATATTTATATAAGTTAAATATAAATATTTATGAAGTTCCATCAAACTGTCTGTCTGTCTTGAGCAATGAGCTTTTAGGTTTCAGGGTTTTCCTTTAAGATACAAATGGGATTTTGTTGATTGTACAGTTTTTTATTTTGAGAACAGAGCATCATTTGGAGCAAGCATTTATGTTTCGCTAACTGGAATACCGTTTTGGATGTGTCAATTTCTTTATTTTTTATTTCTCAATGCATCTAAGCAGTGAAGACAAAACCTGCAATATTTTCATAGCTGACAAGTGATCAAGTATAATCAGGCTGATCCACTTGGGAAAATGTGCACTCAGCACAGAGATGCCATACATTATTATTTGATAACCACACTGCTTTTTTCCTTCTTTGAAGCCCCTAGCGAGTTCCAGTCCCCTTTATTTATCAGACCTCATGGATAACTGTTTCTTAAATACAATGCTAAGGGTTCAGTGCATGGCAGTTTTTGTTGTTCTGTGAGGTGGCCAAATGTATTCAGCTCCCATCCAGGCTGTCTAACCAATTCCTGAATAGTCAGCCAAAAATAAAAACCAAGCAGCACTGTGGCCTTGTGGACCTGATTTTTGGACTGGTGGTCCAAACAAACCAAAGGTGCCGTGCCTCCAGCTGCTCAGGTCTTTGCAAATCACAGAACCCCTAAAGCCTAGACAGTGTGAAAGGTTGAAACAGTGCTTAATATGTCTGCAAGCAAATGCAACGTATTGAAATGGTAGAGGCTCAAGACATGAACTGGTCTCAAATGACTCAAGTTAAAGCTTCAGTTTACTGAACGCACAAAAACATCCCTTGCAGATAGTTTTAGTTTTATGTGTGTGCTTTAAGATATCAGCTTCTAAACTTCTGCCAACACTGAAAAATGTGAAAATTTTAAAAACTTAACGGGTCAGAAAACCCATAAACACATTTCGTTATAAGCTTTTAAACAAGCAAACAAAGCTTTTGTTTTTCTGATGCTGACAGTCTCAGGATGGAGGGATGGTGAACGGGTTGTCAGAGACAGTGCTTTTCTGTCACCTTTGTTTAGTGTGACAGGGACCTTTAATAATGCCTTTGTGTGTGCATGCATGTGTGTGCAAAATGTATGTGCATGTGTAGCTGTGCTTGTGTAACTGTGTGAAATGCACATACAAATGTGCAGATGTGTGTGCACATCTACCCCCATCTGTGTATTTGTGTGCATGCATGCACAGGTGCGTGGCTAAGTGTGTGACTGTGTGTGTGTGTGTTTTATGTGCGTGTAGCTCCCCTCACCTGCCCTCTGGCCATGGCTTCATTAAACATTTCATGAACGTCAAACATCATTTGCATTGTCAGATTAAAGTAGCCCACACACATACACACTCAGACAGAGACCCACCCACATGCAACAACAACGTCAGGAAAAACTGAGGTGACACGTTCACAATGGAATGATAAAATTAGAGCTGGGCCCTGTAAATTACAGTATCACACACACCCGCACAGAGACGCAAACCCATATTGAGTGGGTGATGTGGATACACAGAGACACGTGCCAAACACAATTTGCATCACAAGAAGGAAAGAAAGTAGAGACGAGTTCTCCATTTGGTGTCTGCATGTATGCATATTTCTGTAAATGTGTGTATTACTTCCTGTGTGCACTGTGTATGAATCACTTCTTCTGTGTGAATGGGTAAGAGAGAAAGTGAGGGAGTGAGAGTGAGAGAGAAGAAGAAGAACAAGAAAGAGGAATCGAAAACAGTGGTGGATGTTTGGGGCAGAGGTTAAGTACACTCCAAGATAGTATCTTAAACATTAGCAGTGATTCATATCCCAACAGAGAAAAAGGGAGGGTAAAAAATACCAGGCAACACAGACGGACAGAGTTTAAAGGAAAATTCAGAGAGAAGGTAAAAAGTCAGAAAAGCAACAGAGAGAGGAAGATTAATAATTAGGTGAACAGGACTCATTCAGGTGTTTGTTTGGTATTTATATTGCAAGGACTCTTTCCTTTTGTCTTTCAAAACACAGACTATGTCAGTGTTTTGTTCACAGATGGCTTCTAGAACCCTGCAGTGGCAAAATAATCAGGTATTGCACGTTTAAAGAGTAACTTAACACCAGGCTGAAAAGCAATGTTTTGCTGCCTCTCTGGTTGAAAGGTTAATACCTAGTCTATGTGATTATGGACGCAGTATAACCACTAAGAAAGCTCCAGGATTTCCATATATGCACTTATAATTGCCAAATAACCCACAACAACATATTTTTCATCACATTTTTCATATATTTTGAATTGTCATCTGTGTTTTTCTTGTTCACATAGGCTAAATACAGGTATTTCCACTGTAAATTGATGCATAAGTGTATCCAAATAGATGCTCAAAACGTCCCTGGGGGAGGACACCCATACCCCCGACTATGATATGCCCCCCTCCCCCCCTAAGGCATATTCTGGCCAATATACAGTACAGTATACCCACTACAATACATCAGACTACACCACAACACCTAGCATCACTGGTGGGTTGAGCTGCTGAGGTATTGATTTTTCTTTATGGTAGAAACTATTGAAGCCAACTTAACCATGCTAACCGTGTGAAAAAATCTCCGTCACTCACGTGTCTCATTGAACAGATATGCTTTTATTTTATTAAATTCATCAATCCGTGAGACTTGGCTGTTTTTTTTCAATCCACCAGTCCTCCTGTGATGTGTTGATTATTTAATGAGAGCAATGGCTACACTCGATCCATGGATGGACTTGTCACATGTCACACAATGTTCCCAGTCTAATCAGGGACACAGAGATGCAAAGCCTGACTATAGTTAAACCTGAAAATCAACGCTGAGATACAGCATTGTCAAACATAAGTTACACCTCCTATTACTGATGTGATGCAGAGACATCAGTTTAGGGGGATTACGTAGGAAATCCAGTCAGACACACATCTTATGAGCAGAGAAGAATAAAAGCATTTTATCAGCGTGTACATGTATTGAATTACATGGAAAATCCTGGAATGGCTGAAAAATGTCAAACTTCACCCATAAATGATTCAAATCTACACGCAAAACATTTAAATTGGCTCTGCTAAACCAGCCAGGATACCAAGTGCTGAAGTGGCAGGAAGCCCTAATGAGGACACTGGTGGCAAGTGTGTGTGTGTGTGTGTGTGTGTGTGTGTGTGTGTGTGTGTG
>NC_045747.1:4187955-4208600 GCF_008692095.1 Etheostoma spectabile
GTGTGTGTGTGTGTGTGTGTGTGTGTGTGTGTGTGTGTGTGTAAGAGAAGGAGAGAGAGAGAGGAAGACAATTATTGCTAAGAAGAGCAAATTGCCAGAGCTTTCATCAGTAAAGCCATATAGGGAACCACAGAGTTCCCGAAGTCTTAAAGCGTAACTCTCGCGAAAATGCAACCTAGGGGCTTTTTTGTGAATGTACCCAAGTAAAACTTTCGTTAAGGATACTTAGGATGGAAGTGCCACTTTTAAGACTTACTGTGTTTTTGTTTTCGGTCAAATTGCCTTTGTCCTTTGTGTCTATCTCCGAATGCGAGAGCTTAAATGCAAAGATCCGATCTCGCTTTCAAAATTCTTAGAAAGAGGAAACCATGTAGCGATAAAAACAAAATGCATACCGACAGAACAAGATTTCGGCTAATCAACAAATGTGGTTTATTTGGCAGTTTCTTTTTCAATCTTAAAGAGAGAGGAGTAAGGTTTGGGTATTAGTAAAACAGGCTTATTGAGCATACCCAATATGCACAAAGACGTGATTTTTCTTAACTCGGGCTGCTGCTGCAATCCACACAAATGATGTGCTGTCAGTGCTCGATGGACCTACTGTACATCTCTACCTCGCTCCATCTCTGCGTCAGGTGAATGAAGAGGTTAATTTACCACTCCAGTAAAATGCTAACTGATGACAGACTATCTCCTGGGGATTTTCTCGCCCCCTTGTGCCCTGCAGGCTTTATTTAGTATTTAGCATGAGAGAAAATCGCTGTGATTAAAGGGAAGTTGGGCTGGATTTGATTAAAGGGGACGTTGAGTGGACCTGACTCAAGGGTTTATTTCTCTTTGTCTACCAAGCCCCCCCCCCCTTACTGATTAATTGGTATATTTCACATCCCACCCCTGATGCCATGGCAGAATGCAGCATCAGACTTTTTTTCTCTTGAAAACCAACCCACAGAAGTGAGTTTTCTGAACCATTTAGTGTGGCTTACACGCAATGTTGAACAGATGAAGGACAATCAATAGTTGAGGGAGGTGGTGGGGGTGGAAATGGGAGAGATCCAGATTCACTAAATGAAGGGAAAGTTCTTAAAAGTACCACAATAGTATTATAGTGACCGTATTTTTCAACTTTTGTCAGAACACCAACATATAGGGGAAAAAAAGGAAGTTACAGCATCAACTTGTCTGTAGAAGACAAGGCCACAAACACACACACACACACACACACACACACACACACACACACACACACACACACACACAGTGATGCCAAGAATAGAAAAGAATCAGATTCTGGGTCCATATTATGAATTGAGAAATGCTTAATATATGTAAAAAACATAATTTACTTTTTGAAATCCCTCTATTTTCTCATCCTGAAAATGTTGATGATTTAACTTGAACTTTTCAGTTTGAATGTCAGTTAGCAAAAACTTTGATTTAAATTACATCCCTCCCAAAACTATACACCTCTTACATATTTTACCAGAAATGAAGGCACTATAACTGCCATTTCACTGTGACTTTACCCATCCCTGTTACTTTTTGTTTTTTATTTGATTGATTGATATGGATTTATACTTCAATATATTGAGATTTCCACTAGTAAGAGTTTAATTCCAAAGGCCAAGGGAACTTTATCAGGATGCATAGTATCCTGGATCCATGAAATAACTGGCCTTTAAAAATAAAAATCTGCCTGCCTCTATGGGAATTTAACATAGGGGTGTGTATATTTATGTCCCCTGTATTTTAAGGAAGAATATTTATTTATTTACAATACATTATTCATTCACAAAGAAAATTGGTGTCCTTAAAAGGTTGGATTTTCCTAATTCTTTTGGATTAAGGTATTAAGATCAATATCCCCCCAAAAAAATTGTATTCCTATTTTTAATCAACTTTAGCATGGATGTGTGTGTGTGTGTGTGGGTGTGTGTGTGTGTGTGTGTGTGTGTGTGTGTGTGTGTGTGTATATATATATGGTCTCGACAGCAGATTTAGCTTTGTTAGTTGGTGTAGTGTCCATGAACTCGCATTGGCACTGGATGTAACTCGTGAGGTTTATCTTCCAATAAAAATGTAATTCCTAGGGATTCTGGGCTGTAGATCAATTAACTCTATAGCTCTTCTCCAGTATAACTGCTAATTGGAATACAAGATCATTAGCAAAGAAGGTGCTTATAATGAATCAGCACCCACCTGCTTGCCTTTATTTTTAATGTTTGGCTAGATAAATACGTAAACAAAGACTATATTCAAATCTTGTGTATTTGAAGGTACTCCACCAGGGTGCTCTTTATGTCCTAGTTGTATATATTTCCCCCTCTCTGCATGTGTCTGTATTTCTAATAATTGCGAAAGGGGAGTTAAAAGGTCAAGCACAGCAGACTACCAACGCTCATCCTGACAATGTCTGAGTCCAACAGTCCATTAGAGCCTTAAATATCCGAGGGCTATACTAACATTTAAAGTCCCGAATTTATGCATGAGTATGAAAGAAATGACCTTCAACAGGCGTAAAAAAAACTGTGAGTCAATACCTGTCAACGTGGACACGACACAAAAACTAGCCAGCTTTTGAAAAATACTTGAAATGGGCAAATGTTAACTGTGCTATGGCTTTATATTGATGTTTCCATGACATTTTGACTAGTGTGTGCGTAATGTGTATTGACTGTATGTATTTCAGTCATCTAGAATCCAGATTGAGTCACCGGCAGCGGCATTTTGTGATAAAACAAGAAGAATAAGAGTGATTCCTTCCTGTTGTATGGTGACCCTACTGCTGACTAAACAGAGAGAGTATGACATTGCACCTAGACTCCGGCCACAACTTCCTAGAGAACAAACTTGTCTAGACTTCCAAGGATGTAAAATTAGTTTTCTTTTTTTTTCATGAAAAGCCAGCAACATACTGGGTGAATATCAGACGCTGCTTCACGTTAGAGCCTGCGGGGTGTCACAAGACACCAAGTAAACAAGTGATGAAGCTAAAAAAAACCAAAGCAAACAGTCGGCTTTTACAGAACGACACAGAACCCAAGACGACCAATTAAAATAAAAACACTAGAGAGGAAGAGAGAGCCGGAAATATGTGAGTCAGAGAGATAGAAAAAGGGGCAAAATGTTGAGTCTTTAATTGGTCTGGAGTAAAGAGATGTGTGGTTGCATGTGTGTGTGTGTGTGTGTGTGTGTGCGTGTGCGTGTGCCAACTTGTATGTGCAACAGGAAAGCCGAGTAATTAGGTCTGAGAGAGGCCCTCGTTATAAAAGGCTCTTGCAGCTGTTGGTAATTAAAATCAGCAGTCTTCAGGAAAGTGCCACACAACTGTAATGTCACCAAACACAAGCTCTCACTTTTCGCATCAAGTTCAGATGCGGTGCAGTGAGGGGACAGCATCCCTGATCCTTTAAAGAACGCCATCTAACATTACTGTCACCGAAGACCCCACTTCTTCTTCCGCGGTCACTCAAGACGAGTATGACTGTCCTCTCTGTTGGGTCGTCTTATTTGTGGATCCTCAGGTGGCTGTAAAGGCCAATCTGTGATCCACAGATTCTACTGCAATGTGGGACATGGAAGACTGAGGTGGTGTGTGGTGGGGGTGCCTTTTTCGCTGTT
The DNA here is from genome assembly GCF_008692095.1 of Etheostoma spectabile. NCBI lineage: Eukaryota > Metazoa > Chordata > Actinopteri > Perciformes > Percidae > Etheostoma > Etheostoma spectabile. Next base: position 4,191,577 of record NC_045747.1, read on the forward strand.
TGTCCCTGCGGTGTTGGCGCTTTGCCTCTGCGGCACGGATGATGGAGTTCTGTTTTGTGGTGTGCTCCACCTTCCTGCACTGATTTTCTCCAGTAGTCCCTGTTCAACGCAAGATCCTGCCAGTGGCAGGATGTTAAACTTTTTAATGCTGGTCTTGATATTATCCTTGAAGCGTTTCTTTGGCCCACCAGGGGTTCGCTGTCCTTCTTTTAACTGAGAGCATAGGATCTGCTCAGGGAGACGGTTGTTGGGCATGCGGATGACATGGCCTGTCCATGGGAGTTGGTGCTGCATTATGATAATGGTGATGCTGGGCATATTTGTTTCCTCCAGAATGCTGGAGTTTGTACATCTGTCTTCCCAGTGGATCCTCTTTAATGGAATAGTTCCAGGGCTCCCAGGTGTCTGCTGTAGGTGGTCCAGGATTCCCCTCCATGCAGCAGGGTTGGGAGAATCAAGGCTCTGTAAACCAGAAGCTTGGTTTGAGCCCTCAAGACCTGGTCATCCGTACCACAAGCACTTTCATCACCACTAAAAGGACCCATTTTACAGGCAAAATGAGGTTGGTGAAATCTTTGGTATAAATTGCGAGGATGTGTCTGCTTATGCAAGAGATCGTTTATCATTTAAACGGTGTGGGCGGTACCGTAGCACAGATTTTCTGAGAAAAAACGTTGACGTGGAGAGCACAGGTGTAAATAATAAAATTGATGAGGAAAAATGATGACTGAATTCCATTAAGCTGCTTCAGTTTCAGGGTCCTGGTATTGTTTCGAGATGGCTCACTGGAAGCCATCATTAATGTTGTTAGTGTTGAGAAAAAACTCAGAAGCAGCACAACTAATTTCAGACTCCTGACTTACACAGTAGGATTTCATTGAATTAATTGAATAACACTTAATTCAGGAGACAATTAGGCAGACATGACAGTTTAACCATGGTGTGATATTGTGCAGTACACAATTAGTGGATTTCCTGACAATTAGTGGATTTCCTGACAATTAGTGGATTTCCTGAATCTGTAGAAAAGAGCGTAATACTTCATGAACAGGTTTGGATATTAGAGACTGGCCCAATATTCTTGTCCCCTGACCTGTGACCTACTATGAATGACCTGATGTTGTGTAAGCTTTACCTAAACTTAGACAACATCATGCCGCAGCCTGGTTTTTCCAGAAATTCCACCACAGTAACACCTTTTATTGCTATTTTGATCTAAAAGCTGCAATAATCACACTAATCAATCAAAAAATATATGTTTTATATGGTGCCAGAATTAGCATCAGACTCTTTAGTTTGGTGTTTTAGCATCTTTGAGCTTGATTGTTGTTTTGACACCTTAACTGTTTTGTTTTGCTCTCACCGCGCTTATCACCGTTGTTTCCAGCCACAGCAGGCAGCTCTTTTGATGACTGTGATTGGTTTAGAGAAATACCAACAAACCAGAGCATGTTTTCCTCCCATCCCCGAACGCTATGTGGAGTAGCCAGACTCTCCTCCAGCACGCCGTGAAGGAGGGTCTGTGACCATGTGGCCACTAACACAAATGAATGCTGAAAAAACAGTTTGCCACATCAACTTTATAACATGAAAATATGTCTTTTGTTTACAGCTAAAGTCTGCCTAATAAAGGAGAAGTGTCATAAACAGTGTAAAAACTGTATTCCAACACAGAACTTTATATGCCATATGTTTTGTACACATGCATTACATATATGTATGCATCAACGTTGGGTGTAAAGCTTGTTGCACTGCCCCAAAGTGGCCAAAGTTAATCTCAGTACTGCAATTTTTTTTAATGATCTTTTTGTCTCTTTTATTTTTTTATCATTATTTTTAATTCATTTTATTGTTATTTGAAGCACTTTGTATACATTATGTATAGATACTAGCTACCCATTTCATCGCTCATGATGGGCTACACACTGCTTTCTATTCGTGAACCTCCTACAGTACGGGATGACTCAGTCTTGTTTTAAACCAGTCAAGGATAGATTGTCTTCACAGACATTTATTAATGTGAATTGTTACTTTCATTACATCATATTCATTTCTCAGATGCTGTCATTGAAAGCCTATTACAGCCCATAATTCAATTTTTTTTAAATCTCCATCAAACAAAAGGCTATATGTCAACAAAATGGAACATATTTCTTTGTACCTGTACCTGTCTTTTACCTAAAGAACGTTAGGGTGTGCTACAGCTGCCATCTTTGCCACGCTGTATGAATGCCCATATTGACGGCATGTTAAATTTAAAAATGTATAGTGGGATATTTATAGTCTGCTGTCCCAATCCACTGGACACTAAGTGCTGTTGTTTCTGTAAAATGTGTCAGAAATGTCACTGTGACTTGTCATGTTTTTCCTGCAGCAATGTCACCAACACTCATCCCTGTGTCTTTATTGTACTTGGCAGACAGTGAAGTCCTGCTCTCTAAATTGCTACAGCAGCTCTTTCCATATGTACACATACAGTATTTTGGCCCAAATCTCCTGAAGCAATGCAATGATTCTGCTGAAATCACACTGCTGTTAGGAAGTTTTTGACGCAATATTTTTCGTACAAATATTGAACAAAAGAGCCTGCCGCTGACGGTAACAAGGTTAACATTTTGTAAACATAAAGTAACAGTGAATGTGAAGAATGTAATGGCATTTTTTATATTCACTTTTACAGTCTGTTTGTGTTTCTCTCTCATCCCTCGTGTTTCCTCTGGTTCCATAGACAGTTAAAGAAATGGTATGGAAGAAACAGATCCCGTTGCTCTGGATGGGGACCAGTGAAGGCTATTAGTATCACTTTTCCTGTGATAGCCGAGTGTTACTGCGCCGACTCCCATTGAGCTTGACGACATAGATGTGACATGAGCAACCTGTTCAAAAGATTGACGTCTTCTGGTAGCTCTGCCAAGAGAAATCTCAATCATTCCCATTCTTGCAGAGACAGAGAGCGTATGTATATGTTAGGAGATAACATAGACACAGGCTAACTATTGCTAACTAAAATGCTGGTTAACATTAGTAATTAAACCTAAACAGCCAATGTAAGTCCAAACTGCCTGCGAGCTTACCCTGTATTATTCGGTGATTCCTCTACCGTGCGACAGTGGTTATGACATAACCGTTTTTTTTTTATTATTTTTTTTTTTATACAGAGCCATAACGTGAGATACAAGGTAATAGAGCCTTTTATACATTGTTGAGTTTCTTTAGAAATAAACACTGGACAAATAGAGTCCTATAATGCTTCAGATGTAAAGTTATTCGCTGTCAAAAGTGGTGCCAAAAGTAATGGCAGTCGATGGAATGCTAACAGCAGGTATCCTGGCTCCACAACCAATCTTCGCCAGTTTGTCTGTTCACCTCTGTGGTGAGAGGTGAGATAACTTTTTCCAGCAATTTTTGATCAGTTGTCTCAGTTTTTTTATGTCCTCTCACTATATTTCCGCCCTTGTGAGGACACTGCCAGTCCGCCCACACTTGTGCACGTCTGCCCGCTCTCCACCATCATTTTGACACTATTCCTTTTTGTAAATAAATCTTCCTTTGTTGATTTACCTCTGAACTGTGTCCACGTTTGAATCTTGTGTAAAACATAAAATTTTCATATTTTTTGTGTTTCTCATTGTTTGTGCAACTTGAAATGTTCTGAACATAACACAACACTCACACCAGCTCTTGTGTCATTTATCAGGAGTTTTATTTGTGTGTGTGTGTGTGTGTGTGTGTGTGTGTGTGTGCTTTGCTAGGTCCCATGCCATAAGAAAACATTTAGCTCTATTATCACTTATGATTTCAGCTTCTGCACCTATCTTAAATTTATGAGCGTACATACAATATTATGAACACTTATGCATTAAGCATGCAACCTGAGATTCACACACTTCCCCTACTATCATCAGAGCATGTGTCATACTGTTGCGGGTCTGTGTAACTACACCTGTGAGTAAGAGAAAACACTATATCACTAACACTATACTAACCCTAACCCTTACATACATTATGCATGTAGGCATGCATTATAGCTTAATGTAAACTTTAGTATGGAAACGCCATGTGTATTTCCAAACTTGCTTAATAATGTATAAATATGTGCAAGGCATGAAGTAGTCAGGTTAAAGCAAAGCCATGTGTGAATAGTTAACCAGTTATTTTAACAACAACTGCTTTTAAGTGATTTAGCGAATGTGCATAATGAAGGAAAGGAAAGCAAATAAGGAGAGTAAAGGAGCATGTGTGATGAATGGAAGCAGTAACAAAGGTAGAATAAACGGGAAGAAGGAAAAGAAAAGAAGCAGTGTAACAGAAATACAAAGGTCAGATAAGAATGATAGAGGAACGACTGTAATTACAGCAGTATTTATGTTTTACAGTAACTGCACAGAGGGGAAGGAGCAGTGACACCGAACTAAAACACGCGTTTCCTCTGAACGTCTAACAGTCCCTGGTGATCTCCCAGATGATACATTGCTGAGTGCACTCGACCTTGTGTGAGTGTGTGTTCATGTGTGTGTTTTCCCAAATACAGGCCACAAGGGTGTGGTTAATGTAGGATGAGTAGACATTGTGTCAACATTTGGTCTATTGATTTCTTTTCAGGCTTGCTCTCTTGCTAACCTTTTCACTTACAGCCTTTTGAGGCTCCATTACTTCTCCTCTCCTCTCCTTATTCACGCCTGTAAGCAGCATCAACACACACAGCTGTCAAATTTTCTTAGCTGTGTATATTTGTGTGTGTCTGTATGGAATGGTACAATCTTAAATTACTGTTTTGACAAGGAATAACACGGTGAAACATGTAGACACATTTTGTATGTGATTACATAACATTAATAAGGGAGCCTTCAAAGCTGTTCAAAAAGAGACACTCCCATACGTTAACACTGTTGTGAATCATAGAGGTTATTCTTTGCTCAGTTTTGTTTACAGTAATGGAAATTACGTAAACTGAGACAATTGAATAATTGTAAATAATCCATGGCCAACAATTATTCTATACACACAAACACTAGCCAACATTTGCGTCTGCAGGTGTTGCAGAGTTGGATGAAAAAGATGTGTATAACAGTAAGGCTTGGTTCGGTCAAGACACAAAAACCACTCGGTCAGGTTTGGAGAACGATCTGTCTATCTTTCTATATATCTATCTGTCTATCTTTCTATCTATCTATCTATCTATCTATCTATCTATCTATCTATCTATCTATCTATCTCTCTATCTATCTATCTCTCTCGATGTGCAAAACTGATAGAGACATACCCCAAGCGACTTGCAGCTGTAATCGCAGCAAAAGGTGGTTCTACAAAGTATTAACCCAAGGGGGCCGAATAATTTTGCACGCACCATTTTTCAGTTTTTTATTTGCTAAAAAAGTTTAAAATATCCAATAGATTTCGTTCCAGTTCACAATTGTGTCCCACTTGTTGGTGATTCTTCACAAAAAATAAAAATGTAATATCTTTATGTTTGAAGCCTGAAATGTGTCAAAAGGTTGAAAAGTTCAAGGGGGCCGAATACTTTCGCAAGGCACTGTATCTATCTATCTATCTGTCTATCTATCTGTCTATCTATATATCTATCTATCTATCTGTCTATCTATCTATCTATCTATCTATCTGTCTATATATCTGTCTATCTATCTATCTATCTATCTGTCTCTCTATCTATCTATCTATCTATCTATCTATCTATTTATCTATCTATCTTTCTATCATTCACACATCTATCATCCATCTATCTGTCTATCCATCCATCCATAAATCCATCCTTTATTCTCATTGGCTCTCTAAAAATTTTGTCTGTCATCTCGTTTCATTGTGTGTGTGGTGTGTGTGTGTGTGTGTGTGTGTGTGTGTGTGTGTGTGTGTGCGCGCGTGTGCGCATCCTGAGCTCTCCAAAACTATGATTCTGCAGTGTGATGAGAAATCTTGTCTCAGTGGAAAACAGCAAAAAACTATAATGTGGATGTGAAAGAAGGACACATTTGACAGCTCATCAGCGAGTCTTTAAGAGATTAGTGTCTTGACGATGCACCCGGACACACTAGAAAAGAAGACAGAGGTCAGTCATGAGGGCCATTTCACATAAATTGAGAAGTCACTGTTGTTGACAATTAGCCTGCAAAGAGGAACAGTGAAAAAAAGCTATTAAGGAAATTACGTGAAGAGAATTTCCTTAACAAAATGACTGTGCGTTACATTCAGCATGTGTTTGTGTGTGCACGCGCCTGTGTGTGAGTGAACCTTTTACCCCAAAGGCTCAGATGGAAACTGATGGACAAGATAGAGGAAGCGATGGGAGAATGAGGGCGAGGCATCAGGGCGTGAATGCTAATAGTCTCCTAGCTAACACATCCACAGCATCTCGCCATCTCATCTATTTTATATCCTTGCCTGACTCCCTTCCTCCCTCCCTCATTCTTCCTTTCCTTTTCCCCCCTTCTCTCCCGTTTTGCCACAACTTCACTCCCTCATCCCTCCTCTCCAGCCTCTGTCACTAGAACCTGCTCTTCCCTTCCCTCTTGTTCTCTCGTTTCCCCTCACTCTGTCTAACTGCATCTTTTGGTATCTCTCCCTATCTGCTTCACTTACTCCTACATCCCAACAGCTTCTCTCATTTGTCTTTACCTCTCTCTGGAAACAAACACATTAACAGAGATCACAGAGGGAATCACCTCATCTTTGAGTCCCACATCCCCTGCTGTTGCCCAGCCGGGCACCTCATGGTGCAACATTTGTGTGTGTGTCTTTATTTGTGTGTTTGTCTTATTGTGTTAACACATGATTAGGCATGTACATGCCATAGATGGCCAAAAATGGAGGACTTGTACATGCAGGTGTGTGGGTAGTATTTCTATATGATGTGTGTGTGTGTATGTGTGTTTGTGTGTGTGCCCTGAGAGGAGGCTGTACAGCACTTTCCCATGCTGCAGGCACTGAACAGAGTGGGAGAATGTGCTTGCCACTGCAGTAAATGAGAAAAAAAGGGAGGAGAAAAAAAAGAAGTGCTGTAAAAGTTGCTGAGGCCCACAAAATAAAGGAGGGAGACAGAAAGAGTCTCTTATCCTTAATTAGACTTTCCGCCTCTCCCTCTTCTTTTGGAAAACCAAAACATGAACCCACTTTTTTTTTCTCTTTTTTAAAATCTTTATCCATTCTGCGCACATCCAACTTCTTTTAATCGTTTCTACTACAATTAAACATGCACCCTCTGTTCCCTTTGTCATCCAATGTGTCTCTCAAAGTTCTTTTTAATTTCAAGTAGTTTTGTGTATGTCTAAAATACACCTTCACTTTTTAAGCATTGTGAGGTATTAAAATACAACACGTACACACACACACACACACAAGATCCCTCATCACACCACAGAGTAATAGTTTTGGAGAGCTAAGGATGCACACAGTGAATTTACATGCCAGCTCTTGTCTGTGTAGTGTGGCAGCTGATGGCTCATTATGGTAGAAATATATAGGACCCTCCTCCTCAGAGAGATTAACCTTGAAGGGGTTGATATTTATCATGTTGCATTCTGAAATTCTTGGTGCAGAGGTGCCCGCCCACTCAATCATGCAAACCACACATGCACACAAGTAGATATAGAAACAGGGAAGGACATTTGGTAACACATTGAAGTACAAAGAAAAAAAACCTGGACAAATAAGCAGATGCATGACCACATACAGGATATGTCTGTTAAGAGTGATTGGTTGTAGGGTTACACTTTACAATGAGGTACACAAAAATGTAGGTAGTTCCTGAGGAATGAAGGAGAAACGAAAGAGGAATAAATGAGGAATAATCACAATGACTGTAATTCCAGCACTAATGATCAGTCAATCAGTAACTAATCATTAACTAACCATTTGTTACTCATTTATTTAACAGTAGTGACAATTCTGTTTACCATTTACTAATCATTAGTGCTTGAATCAGTCAATCAGTAATTCCTTATTAACTAACCATTCTATACTCATTTTTTGCTCATTCGTTCCTCAGCAACTTTTTTGTGGACCTTATTGAAAAGTGTTACTGACTGTTGTCAGGTGATCCATTTTGAATACTATTAACTGAATATTAATAATTGTAGAGTAATACTGGGCACCAGTCATTGTAGCACAAATTCCCAAAAAAAGCCATTGGTAAAAATGTACAAGCTCCTTACAGGAATGCTATAAGAATATAATAATTTATATACTAATTTATTTTTTCACTCCTCAAGGACAAGGCCGATCTGAACTGAACTTTGTAACAACATAGACAGTCTGGCGCCCCATACTTCACCTCACATACACAAACTCAAATACACACATACACACCCTGTCCCTATACCTCCCCCCTTTGACCTGACTGCCCCGGGGACCTCTTTTTTTTTTCTCCCCCCAGTCACCTCAAAAAATCCCTTCATGTGACCACATGTACTGTGTGTTGTCCTGTGCCTTATTATTATATTATTATGTTGTTTTGTATTGTATTCTTCTTTTCTTCTTTTCATGCTGAAACAGATGCTGGTAACTTCAATTTCCTTGCGGGAGTCATCCCAAAGGATTCATAAATTTAAGTCTAAGTCTAAATACTCACCACTTTAACCTTGAAAGGTGGCCCGGAAAAGTTTGTATCGTTCTCCTTCATAGAGGACAAGCAGCTGTAGTTGGCCTACATTCATAACAGTTCTAATGGATTCCACTTGTCACTGCAGTCATGGCAAAAACAATCTGTCAAAACGTCCAAAGAAACTTATCTGCCGTTGATCCCTATGTCCTGTATGTATCAAACACTCATATACTTAGTTTTTCAACAAAATAAAAGCTAAATACACCACTTCCTTGTTTCGCTACTCGCACCTCAAAACTCTGAAGCTCCACCAGAAGTAACATATTTTCATAACATGTCAAACATATGTTTCAATGCCAGATGCATGAGTGCTGCTGAATAATAATAAAATATTTAATTCGCCACAAATTTCTGAGGTAACTGTTTAAGTCTACCCTATTAGTAACTACAAATAGGCTTTTTGCGTGTTAAACTTAACTTGATAAAAGTTTGAAGAAAAGAGAACTACCCCAGAACTGTAGAATCGATTTTGTTCATTTAACCTTTTTTTCCCTCAGGAAAACATTAAATCTATTTAAATCTATTCAATTTTATTTTTATTTTTTTACTTTTGGTAATTTTAATCTTTCATCACCTGAAGCAGACTACTCCTCCTCAAAATGTAATTACAAGTTCTCTGTCTCTGATAAAAAATGACAAATGATGACAAATGACGACAAATGTTTATGAGTGCATATTATTGGTTTCAAGGGAAAACCTTTTAAATATCAGAAGCTGATTTCAATATTTGAATGTCAGGCTCAAAAGTTGATGGTTTGGAGATTTCGCCTTAGACCTTGCTGCCATCTGAGACACGGTTTACAGGCCGAAGTACAAAACACTGTGGTCTGACCACGGAGTCTCTGTCCAAAGAGCTCCTGTATAATCTATAACCGTGACACTGACCCCTCAGTGTGGCTGCTGTCAATGCTCGATTGAAAACTAAGCCTCTCTGTTTATCTGACAAGACACATGGCCAAGTCCATGTTCAGGTCACCTTTGTCTGCCCTGTTGGTTTGTGTGTGTGTGTGGACTTAAGGTTTCCATTAATCATCATGACGACCAAGGGAGACAGGGGTGAATAGGGTGAGACAATATCAGGGAGACAGACAGAGAAGCTTTGTGTTCCTCTGTCTGTACCTTTGATTGCCATGGTCAAAGTTCTGTTGGTCTATCTAGCTTTCTTTCACAGACAACACCTTTAGTTCTCTTTCTATGAATGAATTGCCTACTGAGGGCTAATTATAAAATGGCAGGACACTCAGCCGGTGCTTTATGGATGTTTTTTGCAACCTTACTAGCTACTTAATTAACAGTTTCCCGAGTAATTTACATTTGATCTAATGGGCTAATGCCAGATATGGGGAACAAGAGAGAGACAGCTGATTTTAAAAAAGACGGAGGAGGAAAAAAGGCAGATATGCAGACAAAGTTGCAAAGACAGACAGAAAGGCAGTCAGAGGGGAAAGGGTGGGTGTAAATTTCATGACAAGTGTAATACGCCCGCCGATGTTGAAGGCCTTTGTCGAAACCTCATATTTTAGAAGCAGCAATTGAACTCTTCCCAACAATTACATCTATCAACAATGTATGAATCACTCCTCCTCTGTCTGTATGAGTGGTTTCATTAACTCCCTATTTTGCAAGATGTGTCACTATACTATGAACCGAGTGCTTATTGAGTAGACCTGCCAGGCTATCTGCCTCTGCTGAATTCACTGATAATGAACTATTTCCAGACCATTATGCAGAATGAGCCCAAGTGTCGACCGCTACAGTAAACTGATTTCATTTTCAAACCAAATTGTAATTCCCTCTATTCAACCTCAGGCAGAGAACGACATGCAGTAAATGGATAGAGAGACACACTCACACTCTATCCTGATCTCACAGAATTCCATGAAATGAACACGGGCCCTCAACTCAAAATCTGTGTCAGTTTCACAGAATCGCAAAAAAATGAAAGACTTCCCTAAAACTAACACAGATCGCCGAAAATTCTGTGATGGAAGAATTAAGTTAAGGAAAAGGTTGTGGGTGTGCTTACGGGTCTGTAACACGTGGGAAGAACAGGATGGGTGGGTTTACAAAAAGGTAAAAGCGACTTTAGGAAACATTGCATAGCGTAGCATATTTTATATCAACTTTTTTTTAGAAGTTATCTGTTGTAAGTCATGGCTGATACTGGGGCAGGACCATTACAGGAAAAAAAGAAAGTAAACAAAGAACAACTAAAAGCTAAAAGGGAAAGTAACAGACAACGGTCAGGCCTTCAAACGATGGAGACAATACTGGACTGCAAATGATTCAACATCGTCCCTGAATAGGCCCTCAGGTATGTAATATATCTGTTTCATTCATAAAAAAAACGTAACAACGCGCAATGTGGTGGTAGTCAGTAGCCCAGATTAAATCACGTCCCCGTTACACATAGCCCTTCCCTTGTCCCCGTGTACTTGTGTAAAGCGTTCTCGAGTTTTCACGATACCTCCAAAGTAGGCTACGTTACCGAATGCAACACTTGAAATGCAATGATGCATCTATAACTTACTATCTTATTGTTTCTGTTGAGCAAAATAAAGACTGAAAAAATAGGTAATTTTATGTGGCAGAACTAAACTCAGTGGCCACTTTATTAGGCACAGTCTAATGCAATAAGTACTTCCAAAAGTAAGTAGTAATTTGTTTAATATGTGGCATTTACAGATCAATGCTGGAGTAAATTATTTTTTACATTTGTAGACCCGACAAAATTTCATTTAGACATTGAGATGAAAATAGTCAAAACAACAAGTTATTGAAATGTTAAAATGTGGTAAAAAGATGTAAATATGGTGAAGAAAATATAAGTAAATGCCATATAAATATATGTTAAAGTGGTTTAAATGGGATCACACATTTAAAATGTAAGAGTTATAATATTTACAGTTTAAAAGGTCAAAGGGTAAAGATCATGCAATTAATTGTAGTTTGAGTACAGGTGATTCAGCATGTGTAATCAGCCGCACAGCTTAATGTGATAGCAGCCTAATATAGCAATCTTCGTCTTCCTTGACTTTTATTGGGGGGGGGGGGGGGGGGGGGGGGTCATGACCTATCAGCCAATGTAATTACATTCCCAGGTAGGGGGGTGGGGCTCAGTTGTAACATGCAGGAATTCCAGTTTTTAGAGATACAATCAGAGAGACGCTAACCAACCAAGGGGGTAAGCCAGTGTCCACAAAGCGTAGCTCCTATGGCGCCATTGTAATGCTACTAAGCACTCACGTCGTTAGCATTCCATAGACTGCCATTCATTTTGGCTCCACTTTGGCAGCGAATGACTTTACATCTGAAGAGTTTAAAAACTTAAGTTGTCCATTCTTAATTTCTAAAGAAACACAACAATGTATAAAAGGCTCCATTACCCTGTACCTCACGTTATGGCCCCGTAGCATTTTTGTAAAAATAGGCTAACAATTGTGTCATAACCAAGTGAGTTGCTGTCGCATAGTCGACAAATCACTGTATTGTCAGGAGACAGTTTCAACTTACATTAGTTGTTTAGGTGTTATTACTAATGTTAACTAGCATTTTAGTTAGCAGTAATAAGCCTGTGTCTATGCTGTCTCCTATCATATACCTGCCTAATATCCTTCTAACATCCTGATATTTTCCTAGTAATCTTACCAAAAAGGCTCAGGATGCTGCAAATGTTGGTATAATATGAAAATGGCTGGTGGATTTCAGACAAAAATAATAATTTATTGGATGAATCAAATCTGATCATGTGTGTCAGTTGCTTGTTGATCTTTACATTGTTAATTTCCTGTCCTGGCCAGGGTCACACATTCATACGTTTTGATAAAGTACTTATTGGACTTTAACCATAGACCTTATATTAACGGTCTATGACTTTAACTTATCGTTGCACTCATAGTGACGAGCGTAGCTGTCCTCAGTTTACGTCATCCTGTATGTTTCTGTTAGGTTCAAAGCCTCAAATAAAAAATACTCACGGACACAGACTTTCTTTTTTCTTTGCAAAGGGGAATGAATACTGAAAAAACGTTCAGCAGTCTTCCAAAGCACTCATCCCCTGCTCTGCCGTTTTATTGAGTGTGTGAACAGAAAGTTGATTTACATTAATGGGTGTAGTATATAGTTGTTTTACATAAATGGGGGTTAGTATATCATTGTTTTACATAAATGTGGGTAAGTATAATATATTATTTTCTTTACCATTGGTTGAGCTGTAGCTGGGTTTATCAGGCAAGTTTAGGATTTAACATAGTTCACTAAAGTTGAATAAAGGAACAATATGCTCCTTTCACACAGTCACAGCTGCAAGTTTATCTTATCTTACTTTGCTGGCCCGACACTCCTGTGTCTAGGTTCCCTCTTTTCAAAGCTTTTCTTCATTTCTCAAGGTTTCAAATATTCACATGATAAATACTTCACAATATCACCAAAAACAAAACGGTTCCCACAGTTTAGTCTCTGGTTTTTCCTGCATCCACCGCGTGTTTGTGTGTGTGCGTGCGTCAGTCGCGGGGGAAACTCATCAGCCCCACCCACTGCAGATAGCCGAAAGGATGGAAACAGCAGCTCTCAGAATCACATAGGCTACTGATACAAAGTCTGGCACGTGGGACGTGGCACTGGTTTAAAAAGTTGCAGTTTTTGGTCAAAATTGCAAGTCGGACCAAAGACTAAATTCGTGTGAAATGGCGCAATCGCAACATTGCGAAATCCTGGAGGGACTATTATGTGTCATTACATCATTTTGATTCAACGACATTGTAGGTGAGGGCGCCTTGGGGTGACCCATTCTTCTTCCTCAGTCTCTCTCTCTCCCACACAAACACACATACACAAATCTGTCAAATCCCTGCAGATGCAGCATGCTTTGGGTTGTAATGACAGTGACATACTGCAGACAGCCCCAGGATGATACATGTGTTACCACAGATGTAATCTAATGCCCCGCACTGCATCAACACCCCATGAAACAAGCCTCTGGAGTCTATGATGTCAATCCTCTACAGATTAGATAATAATTTATCTTTAATGCTTGAGCCACAATAGTGGCAATACTGATAACAGTCTGATGTGGTCTATCCTTTAACTTTGAACATGTTGTTGCCCTCAAACTACAGCACATACACAGTATACCAGGCCATTTGTTATCCTACCATGCAAGCTTTAATGTTAGTGTGCAAAGTTGGTCATCAATCCATCTCAGTTACGTGTGCTACTTGATGTGAGCACTGATTTCACTTAGTTGATTACCACATTAGTGTATAGATGGAGGGAACGTAGTGGTCTGTCTAGAACTGCTTTAAATAGGGTTTTAAATTGGGTTTCTTCCTATCTTTCTGACAGAGAGTTCTTTGTCTCAACTGATGGTAATTTCTCAAAACACTGCAGACTATACCTTGTGGTGTCCCTCAAGGATCGATTTAAGTAATACTTTTTGTGTGTTAATCTTTTTGTGTTAATGTTAATCTTTGGTGCCCTGTTTTGAATACTACCTGTCTGGCATTTCTTGTTAAAACAAAAAATATATAATGCATATTTATAAATACTTAGGATAGGATTTGCTTATTATGTATAATAACAAAAAAAAAGAGAGCATAAAACCAACAGCAGGTGTTTTATGTCAACAGTCAAATGTATTGTAGGTCACTTTCAAGTTTTTGGCTTTGTAGAGCAGCCACCATCATTTTGAGTAGTCACCTCTACACATGCATTGTCCTAGTAACCTCTAATCAGCATTTCAAATAAATTAAAAATAAATTAAAAAACAAAAACAAAGATTAATATTTGCCTTTGTGTAAAACAAAAAATGCAGATTATGACATATGATGAGTTGGGGCATTTGAAATGAGAAGATTGTTGTTTAATTTGGTATATTTTTGTTTCCTCTGATGAAACAACCCTTTCCTTTTCTTTTAGCCAAAATTTGGAAATATCCTTAAACTGCAGCCTCAACGCCATTTCCGCTCATTGGAAAAAGCAAAACAGCATATGCTGGCATTCCTTTTAAACTTTAAGGGGTTTTGTGTTGTCTGTCACTTCTCAAGACTTTAATAAATGATTGATTCCTCCATCAATATTTATTGATCATCAAGACGCTGTGATGAGGCTCCCATGCAAAGTTGATAAAAGTTTAATTCTCCAATCAAAAACTGTTCTGTGGCTTTTCTTCTCCTTGATGGAAAATAGATGGGGGGAAGTGTCCCATTATCTTCTACTGAAGCACACATAACCTCCCCCCAACACACACATAAAGAGACTTTTTCTAAAAGACATTTGCATAAAATATTTTTATTTTTCTTGATTTCAAAGTAAATTATTTGACAAACTGCACATTTTAATATTTTTGTTTAATTATCAGTTACTCTTTTTGGCGAGTAAAGCAACTTTTGATGAAGGCTGGGTTCAAGTTTTGGTATGTAATGGGAAAAGAAGAATGAACATTGATGGACTCCAGGTTGTCAGAGTTGAAGGTAAATGTATCATCTGAATACTGCTCAGATGTGTTTCATAATATACACCAGGGGTCTTAATTAATCATTTCTCAGACAAGAATCTAAATGAGAAAGTCAGCTTCTTGTTCCGGGAATGAAGCCATGAAAACATTTTGCACATTAGGAAATTAGGAGCAGGAGCTTTGTGCTGAAGTGAGCTGCGGGCTGCATTGCAAACCTAGGTACCTTCCATTTGACTGTTTATCAAGCGGATAGGGAAATCAACTCCAAATAGCTAGAAAAAGACACACAGTCCACATACCTCTCTTACCGTTCACAAAAAAACTGCGGACTAAATTATTGTAAGTCCCAAAAATAGTTTAAGAGATCTACATTTTATCTGTCTTTGCCCAAGTAACATTTTTTTCACAGCTTTCAAGCTGCACATTAACAATGGCCTTGATGCTTTCTTGTATTATTATTTAATTGACTTGTTATGAAAAGTCAACAGACTGTAAAATGAAATAGCCTACAAAGTTCTCTCAAGGTGATGCACTAACCCCCGGCTGAGCATGCAGCGTAATGTGCATCATGCTTAACTCAGTCGCTATGGGAGCTTGACTCTTTACTCATAAACACATGCCCACAAAACACATCTCGCCACCTACAGTTGCATTTTGGATTGAATTTGCATATGCCCTTGAGACTGCCTCCACACCATGTTAATATTCTCTTCGCCATTAAGAGCCTTATTACATTCACAAAATCTCTCTCTCCCTCTGTCCCTCTCTTCATCCCACCATTCCCCTCCTTGTTTAAATAAGGGTTTCCGGTAATAACCCTTATGTTTTGCATGGACTGGCTCTTTTTGTTCTCTCTGCATGTGTGTGTGTGTGTGTGTGTGTGTTGCCTCATACTGTGTACATTTGAATATTTAGTATTCCCATCTGTAATTACTTGTTTCTGCTGTAGTGGTGGCCTTGTTGGTGAGAGTTTCCAACCTGATTAGCTTGAACACGGTCAGCTATACTTAAACCTCGGGCTGACGCCAACTCCCACACTTATTAGTTCAGCAGGGTTAAAAGTGTCTGACAGACGCAGCAAGCCAGAGAGAGAGGAAGTAATAACGAGGGCAGGGCGGAGGAGGTGATCATACTTGACCGACCCTTGCTTCTCTGAGCACTAAGCAAAGTCGTTCTCTGTCCTCTTGCTCCTTCTGCACCTCTACACTCTTTCCTTCCTTTAGTCAGCACTTTGAGGATGCAACTCTAAAATGAAGGCCCAATTTTACCACACAAACAAGCACTCTACAGTATCTCTCTATCTCTCTCTTTACCCACTAAGTCTGACCTCTGGGAACAAGCAGAACAAGACTTGAGTCAAATCCTTTCTTAGGGGAAATTGCACTTCAGCAAAGTTCTCTAATAGCCTAAACAAAGGTGCAAAGAGATGGAATTGAGCAGACTGAGAAGAGACTAGGCCTGAAAGATTGCTGCTTAGGAATTGCTAAAAGATACAGGTGATGTTGGTGAGCCACCTCAATCATCAGCAGATAAACAATATCCCTGACAATTTGTAATGAATATCTCAAAGCAGGAATAAGAGAATATTTAAAGTAAGACAATATGATATTTTAAAAGGCCATCTTTTAGACAAGTTGACACAAAACCCAAGAAAGTAATATCTTATATTCACTTCATCTCCTCTGCCAAAGAGGTCATGTTTTCGACTGGGTTTGGCCGTCTGTTTGTGTGTCTCTTAGCAGTGTTACGGAGAAACTACTGGCCTGATTTTAATGAAACTTGGTGGAAGGTTGAAGCATGGACCAAGGAAGAACCCAATTCATTTTTGAGTGGATCCGAATCAGGGGGAGATACACAAATTATTATTTTATAGCATTTTGAGATAGGGCATCCATGCATCTATGCAGTAACGTTTGAATATATGTTATAGTAAAGATACATGTAAACCTTAGGAGT
>NC_045747.1:4208610-4208766 GCF_008692095.1 Etheostoma spectabile
AGATAGCATCTGAATAATTCCAAGTCCAGGTCACAATTTAACAGAAAAAATTTGTAAGTTATAAGTTTATATTATATGCACACGCCCAAGAACTTAATGACACAAACAAACAAGTTAATTTAAAGCATTTATTGTTAGAAAGCCATTCTTTAATAT
>NC_045747.1:4208776-4209275 GCF_008692095.1 Etheostoma spectabile
GTATTCAACATCTCTCTTTGGCCTCTGTCTCCCTGCTGGTCGTGGCTTTGCCATCCTTGCTGACCGCCTCCGTTATAGTCCCTGTTAAAAGACAGTTAACACAACAAAAAAATTTATGTTATGAATGACATAACATTACGTTATTGCATGGGAAACTACTAATAAATGTTAGCCTTCGTTAAACGTTGCTAGTGAAGTTAACACGGTGCAGTGTTACCTCCCGTCTACAGATACAACCAGTGATAAACACACCAACTTTCTAAATCTCTGCTAACGTTACGCACATACGGTAACAGCATATAAAAAGAGATGAACATGCCACCGTACATTAAACTTTACAAAGACAGCAACCTAGCTAGCTAACAGCCTAATGTTAAATAATAGGTTCAGTTAGCTAACGTTAGCTCGGGGTGTATCTACCTAATTATTATAGGAATTTGTACAAGCATTAAAGCGTTTGAAGGACTCCGTCCTTGGAGGAATTCGGAGGATTCTTGAC
>NC_045747.1:4209285-4210460 GCF_008692095.1 Etheostoma spectabile
TCCTTCGACGGACGTTGATGACGTGGCATCCCCCAATTCTGGCTTTGGAGGATCCTTCCTTGACATTGGGAAACACCCTCAGACAGACCCCTCTGTGATGACTCAGACCCCCTCAGGGAGATGGTCTGAGTATGATTTGCTTCATCTGTGCATTGGAAACAACGCGCTTCAGGTTCGTCTCGCCTCTTGCCGATGTAGTTTAGCCCTGAGACCCCATCAGAAGCTGAAGTGGACCAGAAAGAGAACAAAGTCCTCTTTCGGTTCTTTTATTAATAAGATTATTTGTTGGGCTTTTATCGCCTTTAATCCTTGTGTTGTCCTCCCGGGTTTATAAAAACCCCTAACAAAAACTTGACATTTACGTCCCTTTTTCAAACTTTTTCACCTTCATACCACTAGTTTTACAGTACTTTTTGGAATTCATGGTCAATAACCCTCATTGATATAGAGTTATACCTAATAATTAATTTAAAAAAAAGCAGAAATTTTGAATTATTTTGACTAATAGTTCAGATCAGAGGAATGAAAGTGATGAATTGCATTTGCAAAGAGCGTTGTATGGAATCCAATCCATTGTTTTGTGGTAATTTGGTGAAAAATGAACTCATATTTCAGATATAGACATTTTTTAAAGGGGTCAGATTTGACCTGAGGACAAACACAAGGGTTAATTGATTGACTAGCTTGAAGACAGGAAAAGGGAGAGAGAGGGTGGGGCGGAACTACATGCAGCAAAGGGCTGCGGGTCGGATTCAAACCTGGGCCGCTGCCAAGGACCCAGCATGTGGGTCTCTCTCTCTCTTTCTCTCTGGTGAGAAGACAGACTGATCTCATGAAATGGCGTATGTATGACACGCCAATTCATATGCCATAATTGGCGTGTTATCAAGACGCATGTTTGCTTTTTAGCGTGTATATCAACGCCGTTTGGCCTCCCTTGACTTACATTACCTTGCAATTGCGTGTAAATTTACGCCGATAGCTTAAAATATTCAATATTATTTATGGTCACAGGTAAATATAACTTATATTATGGTTACCTACTTTTGCTTTATTACTTTAATTACATATTCAATTTCATTTTAACGTCACTTACTTACACCGCAATAGTTTCTTGAACTATGGCAACAACACTTTAAAAAGCCTATTATTAGACGCCACTTTACATTCAGTCT
>NC_045747.1:4210470-4210699 GCF_008692095.1 Etheostoma spectabile
CATTGGCTGTTGTTTGCCTGTTATTTTGAGTGTTTACTTGTTTGTTTGTTTTGCTTTTGTTGTAGAAAGTGTTGCTGTAACAAGGAAATTTCGCCACTGTGGGATGAATAAAGTATCATCTAACCTAAATGCGTACAATTAACACGCCACTTGGCTCAACCCTCATGTTGTCTTCATGTTGTCCTCGGGTCAAATTGACCCGTTGTCCTATATCAATGTTCTTTTTAAT
>NC_045747.1:4210715-4210889 GCF_008692095.1 Etheostoma spectabile
ATTGATTCCACACAACGCTCTTTGGCAAGTACACATCTCTACTTTAATTAATTTTGGGGCGTCTTATTCAATTTTATAGCATTTGAAGAAAAAATTGAAGTGTTTTTGAAATAGTATTGAGTAAAAGTTGACATATGTCTGTGATTATCCATCAACATCCATTCCTTAAATTTT
>NC_045747.1:4210899-4211104 GCF_008692095.1 Etheostoma spectabile
TAATTCCTAATTTCTGCTTTTCTAACTCAAACATTAGGAACAATTTCCTATAAATCAGGTTTTTTGACCATAAATTCCAAAAATAACTGTGAAACTAAAGTTAAGTTAGTGTTACGTAGTGTTGAAAACGTCAAAAAAAAAACTAACAAACATTGAAAAAAAAGCTTCAAAAGTGTTGAAAAAAGGAACAAAAACGTAAGAAAAA
>NC_045747.1:4211121-4211296 GCF_008692095.1 Etheostoma spectabile
AAAACATCGAGAAAAAGCGTCAACAAAAGTGCTGATTTTAAATTATGACGGGAAGACAACACAAGGGTTAAGAAAGTTGGCATGCATAATTACGTAAAGTCAGGATGAGACGTTTAGGACTGTCAACATGCACGTCGCTAGCATCGTGGAGTAATGTCTGGCTATGTGAGACTAG
>NC_045747.1:4211306-4211434 GCF_008692095.1 Etheostoma spectabile
AACATCGTTGGGGATGCTGCGGTCTCAGCCTGGCAACCAACGTGAACTTTGAGTCTGGGGAGGACGACTCTCTCCAGAATTTTAAATTTGGACTGCAGTAACTCAAATTGACCCGTGTGGTGTAGGCG
>NC_045747.1:4211444-4211576 GCF_008692095.1 Etheostoma spectabile
CGCCCGAACCTAAGATAACAAATTAACTCCATTTGAGTAAAAAATTACACATTCCAGTCTGTGATTATCCATCAACATCAATTCTTTTAATTTTAGTTTTAAAAAAAATTCTAATTTCTGCCTTTCTAACGC
>NC_045747.1:4211586-4211801 GCF_008692095.1 Etheostoma spectabile
GAGGTATAATTTCCTGTTGATGAGGTTTCTTGAACATAACTTCCAAAAATAAGTGTAAAACAAAGTTAATAAGTTAGTGTTACCTAGTGTTAAACAAAAAAGTGACAAACATTGAAAAAAGGGACAAAAACTTAAAAAGTTTTTAAATAAATGTATTGATTGCATCAACAAAATTGTTGATTTTCAATTTTGACGGGAAGACAACACAAGGGTTA
>NC_045747.1:4211821-4212604 GCF_008692095.1 Etheostoma spectabile
ATTATTTTTCTCATACTGTCTTTCTGAAAATGAAATTATAAGTATTTAATTTTTTTTTTTACTGTTTATAACTTTGTAAATTACGTTTAATTAAACGGTGTTTCAACTGTCCTGGCTCTCCCCTACATGTGGGGTGTTTGTAGTGCAGAGTGAGAAGAAATTATGAATGAAATTGTGGATCCAGGCGTGCCTGGAGTAGCCCTGCCCCCTTTTGAATTCTACAGAAAATTTAAACCCAAACAAAAACCAACTGTCAGAATGTTTGTGTTCAGTGTGACATCACCACATCACAGGCAACCACTACACGCGGTGTCTTGTTTCACGTCTCCTGACAAACCCACAACGTCTTCGATCGACAAACAAAGTCTGATACAGACAGCGACAATCTTTCATGGACAGAAAAGTCTTCTAACAGAAAAGTATTTTCCAATCAACAAAGAATCTTCTACGCACAACTACAGTCTGCTCTAGACAGTGCCATGAACAGAAGAAATAACAAGGTAAGACCTTGTGGCGGTCCACAGGGCCGTCCAGCCCCTCCCCCAACCTACCACCAGCTATTTTCTGCTCACGAGTACGTCGATGAGCTGAAAATGAAGGTACGCAGCCTGGAGGAGAATAAGAGCCAACCCCAGGTTACAACGGAGAACTGTGACATGGTCCTTAAGAAGGTTTGAGTCGGCCGTCTGGAGGAGCTCAAAGACAAACAGATGGAGGTGGAGAAGAAGGAACTGGTAGAAAAGTTCACAAGAGACCGGGCTGAGAAACAACGGAGCTGGGAGA
>NC_045747.1:4212614-4214959 GCF_008692095.1 Etheostoma spectabile
AAAACAAACAGAAGGAGGACAAGAAGAAGGAACTGGTAGAAAAGTTCACAAGAGACCTGGCTGAGAAACAACGGAGCTGGGAGATTAAAAACAAACAGAAGGAGGACAAGAAGAAGGAACTGGTAGAAAAGTTCACAAGAGACCTGGCTGAGAAACAACGGAGCTGGGAGATTAAAAACAAAAAGAAGGAGGACAAGAAGAAGGAACTGAAGGAAAAGTTCCCAAAAGACCTGGCTGAGAAACAACGGAGCTGGGAGATTAAAGACCTCCGTTTGAAATTGAATGAGAAGATAAGAGGTATTATATTTATAGAACGTTACTTCAATGTACAACATTACAGTACATTACTGTAACATTACAACAAGCTATATTCTGCACGTGATGTGCAGAATATAAAGCTATATGTAAATAATCCTCTCTACCCCCCCCCCCCCAGGAAGGAGAAGGTGGAGGAAGAACAAGCTTTATATTCTGCATGATCCGTGCAGATCCGTGACGTGCAGAATATAAAGCTTGTTTCCCCACCTTTCTCTCACCCCCCCCCCCCATTGTTTTTTTCCTGAGTGACTCAGGTTTTTCTCCCCCCCAAAAAAAAAATATATATAATAAATATATCAATATTCAAGTAAACATCAATCAATCAATCTGAATCCATTTTAGGACTCAGATCAGGGAGAGTTTAGGGAGAGTTCTAGCCGACCAGGCTCCAGGGCTGCCAACTTTTCCCAAACCTGGAGAGATTTGGGGGGGCCAACCCATATTTGCCGCGACAAAGCAATTTCTTTGGTCTTATCCTTCAGGTTTAAATTGGGATTGTTATATGTGGGGGGATGGGGGTATGCCCCCCAGAATTTTTTTTTTTTAAAAATAAACCATTAAATGGCACTTTCGGAGAGTTTTTTGCAAGAAAATGCAGAAATCAAGTCTTACATGATAGTGCAAAACTGTAGGGTTAAGAACCTTTGTGTTGTTGTAGTATCAACAGACGGCATTTAGCATTCTTATTTACAATATTAACTTCTTATGATATAAGACCTGACCCAGACAAGTGCCAAACATAATGAACACACTGAAGAGACAGTAGCATATGTCAGCAACAGCTGAAGATTTGGGTCTGTAGGGGAACAGGTCCAGGGGTTTCTGGTTGGGAACGGGACCCAAAGTAAATTAATGTTGAGGGATCAACTAAGACCACTGAAATTCTAAAGATAAGAACATTGAGTTACATAGATTCTTATCCTTTAACCTTTGTGCCAAGGCTCAGTAATGTTGGCCCTATCCTCTGGGCCCCACTTACTGTATTTACTTTGGGAAAATAAAGAACTATTTGTTCATTTATAAAACATAAAATTAATTATTTACAGTTACTTTAGAGATGCACGAGTTAGAGAAGCACAATAGTGGCCAACGTTGCAGTAATATAGATATATGTATAGTAATATTATACTGTATAGTATAGTATAGCTCAGATGTGTTTCATCAGTTTTTGCTCATGTTTACAACTTTGTGCACATTCAAAATATAACTCCTCCATCTCTGTGTCCGACATTGGAGAGTTGTAATATAGTCGCTGTGCATGTTATTGCTCCGCTGATAGGTGGATCTCATTCAGACCGTGCGCACAGACACAGAGGCCCATTTGGGTCTCTGGTCTCTGACAAAGTTTAGAGGAGGCTGTACGCTGCTCTCATCGGAGGTCTGCACGGATGCAACGCCTCACTGCCCACAGCAGAGCGAGTCCACCAGCCGCGCTGCTCACCTCTATTTTACAGAGAGAGTGGTCACGAGCGACGGTCGGTCGTCGTTGATACTCAGAGCTCATACCTGGAGCCGGGGAAAGTACCTGGGAGGATCGTAAAAAAAAATGTTCTCAGTTTGCGACAATTCGAAACTCCACAGACAGGGAGCGCTCTTGAACCCCCACAGTCTTGAAAACACAACTAGTCAATCACAAGGGCAGTGGCACAACAGGTAGATCTATAGATAAACTCATCTTTCAGAAATTTGACCGACGGGTGACACTTCAGCGTGAGAAATCGGGGTGTGGCGTGTGCGCGTGTGAAACCAGTCAAATGCGTGTGTCTCACGGCCAATGGTGAGAGTTGGCAGCCCTGAGGCTCCTTCTTACCCTGTCTCTCTTAGTTATGCTGTAATAGTTGTAGACCGCTGGGGGGACTTCCTTTGACACACCGAGCTCCTCTATCTTTCCATTTGTGTGCATCCATGTCCCAGAAATGCCTGTTATTAACCTAGCTCCGGGGAGTCATTCCCCGGAGTCCTTATGTTTTTTTTCCCCAGCATGTTCCCTCGGATCAGGGAGGCTCCAAAATCATGGTTGCAGCTGT
>NC_045747.1:4215246-4215366 GCF_008692095.1 Etheostoma spectabile
TCCTCGCCACTGTCGCACTGTTGCTTGCTCTGGAGGAATCTACTAGAACTGTTGGGTCTGCAATCTGTAAAGTGTCTTGAGATAATGCTTGTTATGAATTGATACTATAAATAAAATTGA
>NC_045747.1:4215425-4215572 GCF_008692095.1 Etheostoma spectabile
GTAAAGTCTACTCCAAGGTGCTGGAAAGGAGGGTTCGGCCGATAGTTGAACCTCGGATGGAAGAGGAACAATGCGGATTCCTTCCTGGCCGTGGAACAACGGATTAGATCTTTACTCTCGCAAGGATCTTGGAGGGGGCCTGGGAGT
>NC_045747.1:4215819-4216014 GCF_008692095.1 Etheostoma spectabile
TTATGGACAGGATATCAAGGCGTAGTCGGGGCGGGGAGGGGTTGCAGTTCGGTGGGCTATGGATCTCATAGCTGCTTTTTGCAGATGATGTGGTCTTGAAGGCGTCATCGGTCTGTGACCTTCAGCACTCACTGGATTGAGTGTGAAGCGGCTGGGATGAGGATCAGCACCTCTAAATCTGAGGCCATGGTTCTC
>NC_045747.1:4216077-4216195 GCF_008692095.1 Etheostoma spectabile
TTTAAGTACCTTGGGGTCTTGTTCGCGAGTGAGGGTACCATGGAGCGTGAGATTGGTCAAAGAATCGGAGCAGCCAGTGCGGTATTACATTCCGTTTATCGCACCGTTGTGACGAAAA
>NC_045747.1:4216445-4216599 GCF_008692095.1 Etheostoma spectabile
CTGGGCGCCTCCCTAGGGAGGTGTTCCAGACACGTCCAGCTGGGAGGAGGCCTCGGGGGAAACCCAGGACTAAGTGGAGAGACCCTGGGTGTTTCCCAATGTCAAGGAAGGATCCTTCAAAACCAGAATTTGGAGGATGCCATGTCATCAACGT
>NC_045747.1:4216609-4216714 GCF_008692095.1 Etheostoma spectabile
CGCCGAAGGACCGTTCCAATGTCAAGAATCCTCAGAATTCCTCCAAGGACGGATTCCTTCATTCATAAACTTTCTCATAGACAGAGAAGGATGCATGTGTGTATC
>NC_045747.1:4216724-4216949 GCF_008692095.1 Etheostoma spectabile
CCAAATCACCCACAATCCTATGCGCGGGCCTTTACCGTCTCGTTAAAAATAATAATAGTGGACCTAAGAGGGAGTTTGAGCGGCATCGCTGACGGTGAAATAATAATTTAAACATAAGTATCTTTAGTGGGTGCCGTACATTTGTTATCACCATTAATATTTGACACCAATGTAAAGCTTAACGCTTTAATGCTTGTACAAATTCCTATAATAATTAGGTAGATA
>NC_045747.1:4217149-4217354 GCF_008692095.1 Etheostoma spectabile
CGGGAGGTAACACTGCACCGTGTTAACTTCACTAGCAACGTTTAACGAAGGCTAACATGTATGAGTAGTTTCCCATGTAATAACGTAATGTTAGATCATTCATAACGTAAATCTTTTTGTTGTGTTAACTGTCTTTTAACAGGGACTATAACGGAGGCAGTCACCAAGGATGGCAAAGCCAACGACCAGCAGGGAGACAGAGGCC
>NC_045747.1:4217364-4217628 GCF_008692095.1 Etheostoma spectabile
GTTGAATACATTATTTGCTATATTAAAGAATGGCTTTCTAACAATAGATGCTTTAAATTAACTTGTTTGTCTGTGTCATTAAATTTTTTTAATTAAAGTTTTCCAATGTCTATTTTTCCATCAAATTGTGACCTGGACAGAGTAAACTTCAAACAATATTTATATTCAGATGCTATCTGTTTTTATAACTCGTAAGGTATGCATGTTTTAAAAAAGAAAAGTAGCAGTTGAAATGAGCTTGTCGTTTACTGCATACATGTAACA
>NC_045747.1:4217638-4217741 GCF_008692095.1 Etheostoma spectabile
ATGTTTAGGTCAAGAAATGCAAAATATGATCAGCAACAACAACTTCTACCAGCTAATGACCTACCACAGGCAGGTTTGACAATGAGAAAGATTAAATAGTACT
>NC_045747.1:4217759-4217965 GCF_008692095.1 Etheostoma spectabile
AGGGTGGCCGCGGGTCCTTAAAAAGTCTTAAATCACGTTTCCTAAAATGAAGGCCTTAAAAAGCATTAAATAGTCTTAAATTCAGATTGGGTAGGTCTTAACTATGTTTGTGTCATGTCACGGCGAAAATGCAGGCAATCTGTTGTCGAATATTTTTCCCCGGTAGGCTTTGCGCTGCATTGTCGCGGTAACATAAACCCATTTGT
>NC_045747.1:4217975-4218043 GCF_008692095.1 Etheostoma spectabile
TCCCCTGACCAATCGGCTATCCTAACCTTAACCATTTCAACCTATCAAGCTGCTTTGTGGGCGGGTGT
>NC_045747.1:4218053-4218193 GCF_008692095.1 Etheostoma spectabile
CCGTAGTCAGTGAGATTTGTAATTTCGTGTCAGAAGATTTTCAAACTTGGGCCAATGGGGATCAGAGCGGTGGAATAACACTTATAAAGCAAAAAACACAGACTACGTAAAGGCACGCCAGCAACCCGCCATCGCTAGTT
>NC_045747.1:4218977-4219092 GCF_008692095.1 Etheostoma spectabile
CTCTCTCTCTCTCTCTCTCTCTCTCTGTGTCTGTTACCGTACGTACACACCGCCACCGACTTGAGCTGCCCCGCCAAGGACGCTTGTCAAAAAGTACGGGGAAGCTTTGTGACGC
>NC_045747.1:4219102-4219247 GCF_008692095.1 Etheostoma spectabile
CTGACGTGGCGGCGTTTTCTGTTCGACCGGGAGAAGCGCACGCAGCCATGGCCAATACACTAGAAACCTTTATAAATTACATATATAACAGAAGTTGTATTAATTGGTCGCAACGGAGTCTGTTAGCAGTTAGCTCGCTCGTTAG
>NC_045747.1:4219446-4219688 GCF_008692095.1 Etheostoma spectabile
TCCTCAGAATTAATGTTTTGGTAGGAACGAAAGATTACATTGTTTGTTTCTCCAGGATTAGCCAGCGCGAAGGACGTCTATATTCCGATTGGCGGCTGCCGTTAGCCGCTGTTTGCCGCTGAACCGCATCATAGCTCATTACCATAAAGTTGAAAAATTTCAACTTTTTGATTGACGCTCAAAACGCAACGCCGACAGATTTGCCGCTCCTTGCAGCTGAGAGAAGCCGGCTTCCATTGAAA
>NC_045747.1:4219698-4220830 GCF_008692095.1 Etheostoma spectabile
TTCCGGTAACTTTAGACGCTCAAGTCGGTGGCGGTGTGAACGTACGGTTAGGCACACAAATCATATAAGAGTCTTTGCATTTTAAAAGCAGCTGGATTTGGTATTTAATTATTTTTTTTGTTCAAAAGTAACAGTGTTTTTTTTAATATTCACTTGTTATTTCACTTGATGTTATAAGAATTTGTTCAAGAAACCCAAATGTTCTTCAACTTCTTCAACTTCAACTTCAACTTCAACTTTATTTATTTGTCATTTTATATGTACAGAAGTTTTCCACCAGGTGCTGTGGATGATGGTATTGAACGCGAACTAAAGTCCAGGAACAGCATCCGCACAGGGTGTTCTTTCCTCCAGGTGTGCAAGGCTCAGGTGAAGAGCGGAGGAGATGGCATCCTCAGTGGAGCGGTTTCGCCGGTAGGCAAACTGAAAGCGGTCGAATGTTGTGGGAGAGACTGGAGACGATGTGGTTTCTCACCAGCCTTTCAAAACACTTCATAATGATGGGAGTCAGTGCAACGGCGGTAATCATTGAAACAGGTGACTTGGGGTTTCTTTGGCACCGGAATGATGGAGGCAGACTTGAAACATGCTGGCACTGTGCTTGGTCCAGCGAGGTGTTAAAAATGTCTGTGGAGCACACAGCCAGCTGACCTGCACATTCCTTTAACACCCGCCCAGGTATGTTGTCAGGACTGGTGCGCGGGGTGACTCTTCTCAGAGTCTTCCACACGTCGGCTGTGTCAAGGCAGAGTACCTCCTCTTCCTGATGTGGAACGCCTTCACTGCTGGAGTGCTGTTTAGTGCCTCGAACCTCCCAAAGAAGTTATTTAGCCCATTTAGGAAGACGTGTCAACTTCACCCACCGGGGCGAAGGCGTGTTGTAGTCCGTGATCGCCCTATGCCTTTCCACATGCTCCTGGTGTTGTGGCGTCGTGGAACAGAGCTGGATTTTCTGGTTATGGTTCGCTTCGCTAACCTGATGGCGCGGTTCAGGGTGGCTCTTCGCTGTCTCAGTGCGCCCTTGTCTCCACTCTTGAAGGCTGAGTTCCGTGCTTTAAGCGCTTGGCGGACCTCCCAGTCATCCAGGGCCGTGGTTGGCTCGGGTGGTGATGGTCTTTGTTGTGAGACGTCA
>NC_045747.1:4221631-4222370 GCF_008692095.1 Etheostoma spectabile
CTCGATGCAGTGGTTGATGTAGGCTGAAACAGTCATGGCGTACTCATCAATGTTGATCTTGTTATCATATGTTGCTGAAGATTTGAACATGTCCCAATCAGAGCACTCAAAACAGTCCTGGAGTGCCTCCATGGCCCCCTCCTTCCAGGCCCTCACCTGCTTCACTGTAGGTTTTGCTCTGATCAGCAGGGGCCTGTATGCAGGGATAAGCATCACAGAAAGGTGGTCTGAGGAGCCGAGGTGGGGGCGGGGGGCTGCTTTGAATGCGTCTTTTATGTTTGTATAAACTAAGTCCAGAGTGTTCTCTCCCCGAGTAGCAAAATCCACATGTTGGTAGAAATGAGGGAGAACAGTTTTCATATTTGCCTGATTGAAATCCCCAGCAATGATGAAAACACCCTCTGTGTGTGCAGATTGCAACTCAGAGACTGAGAATATTATGAAAATATTGAAAATATTGTAATAATATAAATTAGGACAGCAATTACATTTTTGTGTTATGCTTTCAGATTACACACATTAAGTCAATGTTCTTAAACTCAACCGATTATTGTCCTTTTACCATACTGTTAATTTTGTGTTTACTTGGAAAGATTACTGTATATTTCCACTTTGTTTTTCCATCGTAAATTTGGTCTTAAATTTCATTTAGAATTGGTATTAAAAAGTCTTAAATTTAACTTTTTAATACCTGTAGCCACCCTGTGTAGACAAACAAGCGTCAATCAACATATGAAAA
>NC_045747.1:4222380-4222478 GCF_008692095.1 Etheostoma spectabile
CATTGATAAACACCCGCTAACACAGTAAAGGTAGGTGTTAAATGGTCACGAGTTGTCAGTTACATTCATGATAAAGAAAACTACACAGTGGACTTTAA
>NC_045747.1:4222488-4223928 GCF_008692095.1 Etheostoma spectabile
TATTCTTAAATATACTTGTGATACAACTGTAATCTTACCAGGACAGGTTGGATGACTCCTAAAACCTTCTCCTTGTCTGCAGTGGAAGCAACACCAGCATCGGCAGCTGTGTCTGATCGCCCTTCATGTTGCGTATACTTGTGTATACAGTATATAAGGTGTCGGAATAATCGGAAAAATGAGATCCTAATTTGGAACATTTACATTGCATTAACATTGTAAGATAGGCTATGCACTGGCAGAGGTCTGAGCTCTCTGAGTGCCCTTCCAGTTAACAATGTTTCAGTCTGAAGAGCTTATATAAAGTTAAAACAAATCTCTACTAAAATTCTAAAATTCTACTCGATTCTTGTTGATGTACCAATCAACAAGACTTTATGGTGTGCAAACGTTTTGTTGAAGTTCTCAAAGATTGACACGTGTGTGAAGAGTCATACACTGAAGTCATATAAAAAATAGTGACGGGACCCAAAACATCTGGTCTGATTATTTGGGGTTTTCTCCAAGAGGAAAAACAATCCCCATAGGCTCTCTTGTTAAAACGCTTAACTTTACACCAGAATTAAACATGTTTACAGCCTGGGGGGGCACTATAAAGATAGCTACGACTAGAGCTGCCCACTTGGAGCATATCTAAGTACACCTTTTTCATGTTGTGGTATTAACTGCTTATTGCGAAAATCCCCATGTGGTATGCATTTCAGTTATTAAGCAATTAGTAAATGTTGTCATCGAGACGAAGAGGTGAAAGATATGTGTAAATTCTGAACAAAATGAGCTTTCCTTTTTTTTTCTGGTATGTGTCCTTCTCAATATCTACAGCTCACACACATTTTTTTTCCATTGTTAAAGTGGCCATGATATGATCAAAAACTAGCTTGCTCAAATTCTCTGTCTGTCTTTGTCTTTATGGGGATAATGAACTGCGATGTGACATGTGTACTTGTATGTGAAGAAAAAACACTTACTTGTGCTGTTGGCTTTCATCATTTCAGCTTAAATTTGAAATCCTCCTCTCCTCTAAATTGTCGTACTCGTCGCGTCTGTCTCTGTCTGTCCCTGTCTCTTTCCCTCAGCCTCAGAGTGTGACACAGTGTTGACACTGGATGGTTTGAGACAGACAGACGAGCGATGAGATTAAAGTCAGTCGTGATAAAAGCCGACTGCAAACTCTTTTACCGACCGGTCCCTGGACTTCTGGGAATACCTCCTTTTTACCAATATTTCAATTGTGATGTAAATGGTATTTTAGCATTAATCTAGTGCTTTAAATGTGTTTTGGTGGTCTAAAATAGAGATCATTACGTGTGCACAGATATTCAACCAATCTTTACTATGAAGAATCAAAAGGCCTACATCTATGTGTCAAATAAGTGTGCATAAGAGTTGTCTTTTTCTGGGGTTTTTTCTGTTGTCTTCCCGTCAACCATGAAAAAAAGT
>NC_045747.1:4223938-4224007 GCF_008692095.1 Etheostoma spectabile
TCTGACATTTTTGTCACTTTTTCAATGTTGTTGTTGCTTTTTTTGATGTTTTTTCCAAAGTTATTTGAT
>NC_045747.1:4224017-4229463 GCF_008692095.1 Etheostoma spectabile
TTGACATTTTCAGCTTATTTCAAAGGCCCATTTTTTTGTGATTGAAAAACTAAAAATGGGTCAACTTTGACCCGAGGAGAACACGAGGGTTAAAGGCTTGCATTGCAGTAAATTAATGTACTTATTCTCCACCTACCAGATAGTTCTACCTGTTTTATTATTTGCATTTACCCACTTTGTCATTATATAACGTTATTGATGATTATTCATCTAAAATCTAATTGTGAAAACATTTTGTTAAAGCACCAATTGTCAAGCCTACATCGTGGCAATATCAACATTGAGGTATGTAGTAGAAATCACATTTGTCTTTTAATATATCTTACTATTGACTTGTTTTTTAGTTTTTAGCTGTGTGAACTTTTTACTCCTACATATTTGAGGTAAGGCCCTATCTTCTGTTTATCTAAAGTGCAGGGACTGGCTTTTCTCTTCCTCCCATTTTGGCAGAGATGGCAAAAGTACTCACTTTCCGTACTTAAGTAGAAGTACAGATACTTGTGTTAAAAAATACTCTGGTACAAGTGGAAGTACTGATTAAACTTCTTTACTCAAGTAAAAGTAACAAAGTACAGGCTTGGAAATTTACTTAAAGTATAAAAGTAAAAGTAGCCATGCGAATGACAACCATTTTTTATGCAAAGCTACCTGGATCACACAAATGTTACTAGAGAGACGCTGAGGAACTTCAGTGGACATGGAGGACATGTCTTAAATGGCAAAGGCTACATTTTAATGGATGTCTGCCAATAGGCCTAAAACATAACATATATGGTTTTATAACAGAAACAGTACTCCAGGTTAATAAGATCTGACTTATTAGCAGATATGAATTCAGTTGTGATTCCGTGAAATTCACAGATCCAGTTTCTAATTTTTTCTTTCCCCCTAACATTAAATGAATCTCATTTATGTATGCTCAATATGCTTCTGGAAATAAAATAAAGGATTAAAATATGAATGATAAACAGACATTAATGAAGAGTTCCCAGCACATTGGCCAGGAGTTATTCTTGATGCCTACTGTCTAAAACAGCTCTCTCAGATAAGGTTGAGGATGATGGGAATGTCTTGCTGTTTTCTTCATTTTCAATCATATCACCCTCCATACTACTAGGCTATGTGTTAACGTTAGCGCCATCCATACTACTATGTGTTAACGTTAGCGCCATCAAGCCTCAATGATTTGCTGTGAATGAATGCAGAATGCTTAATCTGTTGAGTTGTCTTAGTCGTGCGTCAAATGCAACGTACAGTAGATGTATTCCCATCCATTTAGATTGAATATGGTATTGATTAGGGCTGCACGATTATGGCCAAAATGATAATCACGATTATTTGGATCAAAATGTTGATCGCGATTATTCTCACGATTATTTGTTGATTTTAACCAAAACAAATTTTATTGTCACATAGGCTGTTTAACTGCGAGAGGGAGTGTGATGGACGCTACTCCAGAGAGACGGCTGATCATTATGAACGGGTCTAGCACGGGTCGAAGGGCGGATTAACACGGCGTCTTGTATCTTACTGCGCTGCATTTTTATTAACTTGTGATATTCGGCCATGGGTCACATCTCTGGCCCAGGTCCTGGTCCAGGTCCAGGTCCAGAGCCCATCTCTCACGCTGTTACTCTACCAACTGAGTTAGTTGCATTCAATAACTTCTTCTGTGTCTTCGCGTGGGACCGCGTTATCAGAGTTACCCGCGGAAACACTGGTACTAATCCAGGTTTGCCCCTCATACTTAACAATATACAGCTGTGTTAGTAACAATTAAAACTGTAGACAAATGTCAGAAGTGTGGACCGGGCCGCTGTGTGGCGGGGCACGGAGAGTAAGAGGAGAGAGCGTAGAAAGATCCAACACAGGCACGGCTTTACAGGCGAAATGGGTAATGTAACGCAAATTAAACCATATCCATATAAACAGCATTGCAGCGGATGTGAGGACATTAGCACCGGTGCGTCCTAGAGGAGCTAACAGCTAACAGACACTACTAGCACCAATAGCACGCTCACTGCTGTTGTATGAAAAACAATACACGGGACAAAGTGTTGCATTTACTGGTAAACTGGTAAACCTTAAGACCGACGTATTACCGACTGCTATCTGTTTCCCACACTACTCTTTCCTCTGGACTGTCTACATCTTGAAACTAAACTGCACGGGGTGCAGTGAACTACTCTGATTGGCTCATGAGCAGACGTTAGTAGCGGTAAATTGCTCTGCAAAAAACCCGGAGCGTTCAAAGAAATGACGCTTTAAAAAATAATCGCCATCACGCAAATTTGATCGTGGGAAGTCAAAATCGTGATCGCGATTAAATTCGATTAATTGTGCAGCCCTAGTATTGATGACGTAAACAATATAGGATAACTCCAGTGAAATTATGTGAAAATTAGGACTTGATTAGGACTGGATTGAAACTAATTCTGGTTTCCAACTTGGCCCCGGTGTGTCTGTTAAAACACAGACGGAGACACCTTCTCTAGCTAAGTTTCCATCCACTTGTCAATTGAACTACAGTATCTGAAGTTCGGTTAAAAAAACCCCATGCTAATAAAGCTGGTGAAAGTGTTGAAACTAGCTATAGCTACAGGTGAAGACCACACCAAAACCACCAGCTAACTTTAAATGTGAAGAACTAGACCAATAACAGGCTTAAGTGAACTGACAACATGAGTTAGACGACTTACAGTTCTCAAAGAGGCGCACACACAATCTCAGCGGTTATCCTCCGGACAGCTAGTCTCCTTCTCTCTCTCTCACTTTTTTCCCGTGTGGCGCGCGCACCCGCTCACGGTGTGAGGCGCGTGTCCGCGCTGTTGTCCGACATGACCTTGTAAAAACGAAAGTAACGAGCCAATTTTTAAAATGTAAGAAGTGGAAAGTACCGATATTTGTGTAAAATGTAAGCAGTATAAGTAAAAGTCGCCACAAAAATAAGTAGTAAAGTAAAGTAAAAATACCAGAAAAATCTATTGAGTAAAGTAACGAAGTATTTGTACTTCGTTACTTCCCATCTCTGCTTTCGGTCCCAGATTTGAAATCAAGGATCAAGCAATGACGGACTGGGAACAAAAAACGGCCCCGGCTTTTGCACCCACCACTAGCGGCCCACCAGCGGGGGGGGGGGGGGGGTTGCGCAACTTGCAGATAGAACTTTTGACGTAGGGAAAGAACACACTTTTGATTGCCCCAGTGATGCAAAGTAAACTCCCATGCTATAAACAACAGGCAGGCCTGTTGTTCTGTGTGTTGTAGCCATACATTAATTATCCTGTCTATCTCTTCCTCTCTCTGCTCCTTTTGTTCTTCCTCTCCCCACATTCCTCACTGCCTGTCTTTCTCCTGGTGTGCTGGTTCCGACGTGTCGCTACAAGTGCTAGTGAAGTTGCACTTGATTTTTAAAAACAAATCAGTCAGTTTGCAGTATTTTTCACCGTCAGCCAACAGTGCTCTCTTACGTCTCTCTCTTTTTCTCCGCAGCCTGCATGTGTCATGCTACTAGCTACTGCTAGCTACTAGGCGATAGCCAGCAGCAGTTTGGGAGCAGAGACGTTAATAACGTTACATCCACGTTCCAGGCTATGCACATATTGTCCTCAGATGTATTATAAGACGATACAAATGCTGAATTAAAGCCATTATATACATTATTAGAGCAGCAGGAACTCAGGAGAAGTGCAGGGCTTTCAGGTGGGCACTGTGGTCTGCTGTGCATTCATATGTCTGTCCGTTATGCCTAGTTAATAATTCTGGATTTGGCTAGTGCATGTTACAACTTTTAAAACAAAGACTTAAATAAGACTATTTAAGTGTTCTGACTGTTAAGTTGAGGTACCTAAAAAACAAACAAATTTTTCGCAGATGAGTAGATGTATCTTTCACCATATAAATCCACAGGAAAGTGCAGAATTGTGATGATGTCGTTCTAGAGTGACACGAATTTTGATCTGACTGTCCAGACTGAGGTTACTTTAAAATTCGAACTGTAATGCATTTGGACCACATATGAAATCAGAACTGGGAAAAGATCAGATGTTATGTGTCCTGGGCTGTACACACTTCATGAAAAAATCAGATATGAGCACAAAAAAATGGATTTGGGTCCATTTGGTCTCCATGGATTTGGTGGCTTTGTTTATACAAACACTACTCCCGAGAAGCACTTGCATAATATTTATGGAAACATTGCATGACATAGGCATCAATAAAACAACCATGTGCCACCTTTCATGAAAGCAAAAGTTTGAATGAGTGACAGGTTCAAGGAGTGGTGCAAGCAATTCCATTACTTTAGCCGCAATATGTAGCTTTGTGGCAAATTCCACTGATAAAATACATATTGTTATTTATTGTTTTTTAATTAGCAAAAATTAGTTTTATCAGTTACTCCAAAACCCAACACATATAACCCCAAATTAATCACCAAAAATGACTTAAGGGGGTTGAGGCTTTTTGCTGTTTTCTATTTGATACATTTCATAACTCAGACAATCATCAGTGCCCAGTTTGTTAGTATCAACTAATGTAATGGTGGCAGTGCAGTAGGATGTAAAGTTAAACAAAAATAAAAGAGTATAGCTCCACCCTGCCTTGGTACTTCCTTCACTGTTTTCTTCTTGGTCCCTTGATCCAATTGGTTCCTTCCTAACCCCTTGATCATTCTTTCCCATTTCCTTTCACCCTATTCTTTCTCTCCTCTTTAAGTTTAATTTGCCATCTCTAATCAACAGACAAAATACAAGTTTTTAGTATACCAAGCTTGGATTTTTGTACGTTAACAATTTCTTGAACATTTTTGTTGACCTTGTGTGACCCCACCTTAACTTTAGCTTTGCGCTCTTGTGTTATGTGTGCTCTATTAAGTATTTGCTTTGGTGAAAACTACAGTGAAAACATGATATGGAATTTTATTGATCTGGGCATTCCTTCATAAGAAAACTAATATGTTTTAAAAGAGGTGGGATAACCTCATAATAGCTGTGATGCCACACATATAGCTTATTCTTATTTACTACTCTGCTCACTTGCTGGCTAGTTTTTGCCTCTCTATCACAAAATGTATGTTCAGGTGCTACAGCCGACTCAATATTTACTGATATTATATTTTCATTAAATCACATATAATGAAATCGTAATTTCGGTCTTTTCAAATAAGTTGAGCTCCAATCTTGACACACTACCCCTGACAACAGGCAAGTACTGTGTTCTTGGTTGGAATAATTGTTCACAGTGTCTCAACATTGTCTATACAGCAGTGCATGGGAAATGGATCAATAATTTTTAATTCATATTTCAACCTGACAAATGTAGACACATTAATCAGCTGCGTTTTAGATTGTTTGCTCTTAACTCTTCTCTCTCACAATCAGTTTAACTCAAACCTTTCTCGGTTGCTGTACTGTTTTCTCTAGCGCCAAAGACAAGGGTGTTTTTG
>NC_045747.1:4229488-4230010 GCF_008692095.1 Etheostoma spectabile
TAAAAGTAACAAAGTACAGGCTTGGAAATTTACTTAAAGTATAAAAGTAAAAGTAGCCATGCGAATGACAACCATTTTTTATGCAAAGCTACCTGGATCACACAAATGTTACTAGAGAGACGCTGAGGAACTTTCCTGCGGACATGGAGGACAGTTCTTAAATGGCAAGGCTACATTTTAAATGGATGTCTGCCAATAGGCCTAAAACATAACATATATGGTTATTATGACAGAAACAGTGACTCCAGGTTAATAAGATTCTGACTTATTAGCAAGATATGAATTCAGTTGTGATTCCGTGAAAATTCACAGATCCAGTTTCTAATTTTAATCTTTCCCCCTAACATTTAAATGAATCTACATTTATGTATGCTCAAATATTGGCTTCGGAAAAAAATAAAGGATTAAAATAGGAATGACCGAAAAAGCCATAGATGAAGGGAAGTTCCCCAGCACATTGGCCAGGAGTTATTCTTGATGCCTACTGTCTAAAACAGCTCTCTCAGATAAGGTTGAGGATGA
>NC_045747.1:4230020-4231266 GCF_008692095.1 Etheostoma spectabile
TTGCTGTTTTCTTCATTTTCAATCATATCACCCTCCATACTACTAGGCTATGTGTTAACGTTAGCGCCATCCATACTACTATGTGTGAACGTGGAGAGCCATCAAGCCTCAATGATTTGCTGTGAATGAATGCAGAATGCTTAATCTGTTGAGTTGTCTTAGTCGTGCGTCAAATGCAACGTACAGTAGATGTATTCCCATCCATTTAGTTGAATATGGTATGATAGGGCGGCACGATTATGGCCAAAATGATAATCACGATTATTTGGATCAAAATGTTGATCGCGATTATTCTCACGATATTTGTTGATTTTAACCAAAACAAATTTTATGTCACATAGGCGTTATAACTGCGAGAGGACGTGGATGAGGACGGTACCAGAGAGACGGCTGATCAATAGAACATAGGGTCTAGCACGGGTGGAAGGGGATTAACACGGCGTCTGTATCTTAACTGCGCTGATTTTTATTAACTATGATATTCTGCCATGGGTCACATCTCTGGCCCAGGTCTGGTCCAGGTCCAGGTCCAGCAGCCATCTCTCACGTGTTACTCTACCAAATGAAGTTAGTTGCATTCAATAACTCTTCTGTGGCTTCGCCGTGCGCGACCGCGGTATAGAGTTACACCCGCGAAACACTGGTACTAATCCAGGTTTGCCCCTCATACTTAACAATATACAGCTGTGTTAGTAACAATTAAAACTGTAGACAAATGTCAGAAGTGTGGACCGGGCCGCTGTGTGGCGGGGCACGGAGAGTAAGAGGAGAGAGCGTAGAAAGATCCAACACAGGCACGGCTTTACAGGCGAAATGGGTAATGTAACGCAAATTAAACCATATCCATATAAACAGCATTGCAGCGGATGTGAGGACATTAGCACCGGTGCGTCCTAGAGGAGCTAACAGCTAACAGACACTACTAGCACCAACTAGCACTGCTCACTGCTGTTGTATGAAAAACAATACACGGGACAAAGTGTTGCATTTACTGGTAAACTGGTAAACCTTAAGACCGACGTATTACCGACTGCTATCTGTTTTCCTCACACTACTCTTTCCTCTGGGACTGTCTACATCTTGAAACTAAACTGCACGGGGTGCAGTGAACTACTCTGATTGGCTCATGAGCAGACGTTAGTAGCGGTAAATTGGCTCTGCAAAAAACCCGGAGCGTTCAAAGAAATGACGCTTTAAAAAAATAATCGCTCATCACGCAAATTTGATCGTGGGAAGTCAAAATCGT
>NC_045747.1:4231276-4231627 GCF_008692095.1 Etheostoma spectabile
ATTAAAATTCGATTAATTGTGCAGCCCTAGTATTGATGACGTAAACAATAATAAGGATAACTCCAGTGAAATTATGTGAAAATTGAGGACTTGATTAGGACTGGATTGAAACTAATTCTGGTTTCCAACTTGGCCCCAGGTGTGTCTGTTAAAACACAGACGGAGACACCTTCTCTAGCTAAGTTTCCATCCACTTGTCAATTGAACTACAGTATCTGAAGTTCGGTTAAAAAAACCCTCATGCTAATAAAGCTGGTGAAAGTGTTGAAACCTAGCTATAGCTACAGGTGAAGACCACACCAAAACCACCAGCTAACTTTAAATGTGAAGAACTATAGACCAATAACAGGC
>NC_045747.1:4231637-4231753 GCF_008692095.1 Etheostoma spectabile
TGACAACATGAGTTAGACGACTTACAGTTCTCAAAGAGGCGCACACACAATCTCAGCTGGTTATCCTCCGGACAGCTAGTCTCCTTCTCATTTCTCTCACTTTTTTCTCCGTGTGG
>NC_045747.1:4231763-4232121 GCF_008692095.1 Etheostoma spectabile
GCGCGCACCCGCTCACGGTGTGAGGCGCGTGTCCGCGCTGTTGTCCGACATGACCTCTTGTAAAAACGAAAGTAACGAGCCAATTTTGTAAAATGTAAGAAGTGGAAAGTACCGATATTTGTGTTAAAATGTAAGCAGTATAAGTAAAAAGTCGCCACAAAAATAAGTAGTAAAGTAAAGTAAAAATACCAGAAAAATCTATTTGAGTAAAGTAACGAAGTATTTGTACTTCGTTACTTCCCATCTCTGCATTTCGGTCCCAGATTTGGAAATCAAGGATCAAGCAATGACGGACTGGGAACAAAAAACGGCCCCGGCTTTTGCACCCACCCACTAGCGGCCCACCAGCGGGGGGGGG
>NC_045747.1:4232131-4244839 GCF_008692095.1 Etheostoma spectabile
GGGGGGGGGGTTGCGCAACTTGCAGATAGAACTTTTGACGTAGGGAAAGAACACACTTTTGATTGCCCCAGTGATGCAAATGTAAACTCCCATGCTATAAACAACAGGCAGGCCTGTTGTTCTGTGTCGGTTAGTTCCATACATTAATTATCCATGTCTATCTCTTCCTCCTCTTGCTCCTTTTGTTCTTCCTCTTCCCCACATTCCTCACTGTCCTGTCTTTCTCCCTGGTGTGCTGGTTCCGACGTGTCGCTAACATTAGTGCTAGCTGAAGTTGCACTTGATTTTAAAAACAAATCAGTCAGTTTGCAGTATTTTTCACCGTCAGCCAACAGTGCTCTCTTACGTCTCTCTCTCTTTTTCTCCGCAGCCTGCATGTGTCATGCTACTAGCTACTGCTAGCTACTAGGCGATAGCCAGCAGCAGTTTGGGAGCAGAGACGTTAATAACGTTACATCCACGTTCCAGGCTATGCAGCATATTGTCCTCAGATGTATTATAAGACGATACAAATGCTGAATTAAAGCCATTATATACATTATTAGAGCAGCAGGAACTCAGGAGAAGTGCAGGGCTTTCAGGTGGGCACATGTGGTCTGCTGTGCATTCATTATGTCTGTCCGTTATGCCTAGTTAAATAATTCTGGATTTGGCTAGTGCATGTTACAACTTTTAAAACAAAGACTTAAATAAGGACTATTTAAGTGTTCTGACTGTTAAGTTGATGTACCTAAAAAACAAACAAATTTTTCGCAGATGAGTAGATGTATCTTTCACCATATAAATCCACAGGAAAGTGCAGAATTGTGATGATGGTCGTTCTAGAGTGACACGAATTTTGATCTGACTGTCCAGACTGAGGTTACATTTAAAAATTCGAACTGTAATGCATTTGGACCACATATGAAATCAGAACTGGGAAAAGATCAGATGTTATGTGTCCTGGGCTGTACACACTTCATGAAAAAATCAGATATGAGCAAAAAAAAATGGATTTGGGTCCATTTGGTCTCCATGGATTTGGTGGCTTTGTTTATACAAACACTACTCCCGAGAAGCACTTGCATAAATATTTATGGAAACATTGCATGACAATAGGCATCAATAAAACAACCATGTGCCACCTTTCATGAAAAGCAAAAGTTTTGAATGAAGTGACATAGGTTCAAGGAGTGTGTGCAAGCAATTCCATTACTTTAGCCGGCTAATATGTAGCTTTGTGGCAAATTCCAC
The DNA here is from genome assembly GCF_008692095.1 of Etheostoma spectabile. Lineage (NCBI taxonomy): Eukaryota > Metazoa > Chordata > Actinopteri > Perciformes > Percidae > Etheostoma > Etheostoma spectabile. The sequence goes on from NC_045747.1 coordinate 4,233,365, forward strand.
TGATAAAATACATATTTGTTATTTATTTAGTTTATTTAATTAGCAAAAATTAGTTTTATCAGTTACTCCAAACCCAACACATATAACCCCAAATTAATCACCAAAAATGACTTAAGGGGGTTGAGGCTTTTTGCTGTTTTCTATTTGATACATTTCATAACTTCAGACAATCATCAGGTGCCCAGTTTGTTAGTATCAACTAATGTAATGGTGGCAGTGCAGTAGGATGTAAAGTTAATACAAAAATAAAAGAGTATAGCTCCACCCTGCCTTGGTACTTCCTTCACTGTTTTCTTCATTGGTCCCCTTGATCCCAATTGGTTTCCTTCCTAACCCCTTGATCATTCTTTCCCCATTTCCTTTCACCCTATTCTTTCTCTCCTCTTTAAGTTTAATTTGCCATCTCTAATCAACAGACAAAATACAAGTTTTTAGTTATACCAAGCTTGGATTTTTGGTAAGTTAACAATTTCTTGAACATTTTGTGTTGACCTTGTGTGACCCCACCTTAACTTTAGCTTTGCGCTCTTGTGTTTATGTGTGCTCTATTTAAGTATTTGCTTTGGTGAAAACTAACAGTGAAAACATGATATGGAATTTTATTGATCTGGGCATTCCTTCAATAAGAAAAACTAATATGTTTTAAAAGAGGGTGGGATAACCTCATAATAGCTGTGATGCCTACACATATAGCTTATTCTTATTTTACTACTCTGCTCACTTGCTGGCTAGTTTTTGCACTCTCTATCACAAAATGTAATGTTCAGGTGCTACAGCCGACTCAATATTTACTGATATTATATTTTCATTAAATCACATATAATGAAATCGTAATTTCGGTCTTTTCAAATAAGTTGAGCTCCAATCTTGACACACTACCCCCTGACAACAGGCAAGTACTGTGTTCTTGGTTGGGAATAATTGTTCTACAGTGTCTTCAACATTGATCTATACAGCAGTGCATGGGAAATGGATCAATAATTTTTAATTCATATTTCAACCTGACAAATGTAGACACATTAATCAGCTGCGTTTTAGATTGTTTGCTCTTAACTCTTCTCTCTCACAATCAGTTTAACATCAAAACCTTTCTCGGTTGCTGTACTGTTTCTCTAGCGCCAAGAAGAGCAGGGTGTTTTTGGCATCAGCATCAGTTCAAGGTACAAACAGGCCCACCACCTTTGCAGTGAAGTTGATCAAGCATTTCACATCGTTGGTGAGGCTATTATGGCTCCTTATTATTTTATGTGCTTCTTCAGCTTTTTTAGTGTGTGCTGGAGTGTTTCACTGCAGCAAGGAAGATGGGAAACAGTCTTGTTGTCTAGTTCTGCCAGTTGGAAAGACACACATACACACACACATACACACACACACAGTCAGAGCACTGACTTCTGCACCAGTGAGTGGTCTCAGTGAGCAGAGACATGATGTATGTGTAACGTGTTTGTTCTGTAAAGCAGAAAAATGTTTGGGACAGTGTGTGAATGTGTGTTACGCATGTGTATATCAAAAAGTGAGAGAGAGATTGACAGAGAGTTAGCGCAGGTTTTCACATCATGCCGACATTTTAACACCCGTATCTCCTCTGGGGTCCAATCCTTTTGTATAGTCTCTCTCCGCCCTCCTTTTGTATGTCTACTGTGCTCTTGGCTTGTATGTCACGTCACAGCACAGGCAGATCCTGAGGCAGACTACCACCAGGCATACTAAAGTCCAGCCGACCAGAGGTAATGGGGCCTTTGCTGTCTTTGCCTAAAAGGCCTTGCAGTGTCCTGTCTGAGAAGAGGAAGTGTTGTTTAAAGTAACCAATCATTCCCTCCAAGTACAACAGACAGGCTGTGTTTTCACTTCTTTAATCCCCGTTATAATTGCTTGTTTTTATCCTTAAATCCATTCTTGCTGTAATTCATGTCATCAGATTCATCATCAACAGTGTTTCACTTAGTACCTTTTACATGCACACTATTATTCAGAATATGACAAGATTCCTTTTTTCACACAGGTCATGTAAACAGCATTTACTGGATAGATATTCCGAATAAGGCCTTTTCCCCAAATACAGCATTCCGATTAAGCCCTGGGATATTCTGGTATTATTTGGGTTTTAGAGGCATTCTTTGGACGGGTATAAAACACATTTGTTATATATATATACGATACGACACAACTTTGTCAGCCAGAGTTGAAATCCTTTCTACATCCCTGTGTAGCTCGTATAAAAAGAAGACATAGCCATACATACAAACCTACATAAGATGAATACCAGAAATAGCAACAACTGCAACAAATCCCTTCTTCTCTCTTCTCTTTCTCACTTTCTTGGCTGGCTGAACCTCAGTTTTTCTCAGTTATGTGTAAACGAAGATTTCCAAAATCTCCACTCTGGCCAGAGTTTTTAAAAAGACTCATTTTCAGAAGCAAATTCTCAATTTGCCTGAAAACAAAGGGCACAAACAAAGGGAAATGTTCAGTTTTTCAAAATAACGATGTACGTAAGCAGGGTTTAAAATGCAAAAGGAATTGAGGGAAAGCAGAATAAAAGAGGGAACTCTTCTATTTGACTTCCCCAATTTGATTAATGTGGATGTTTTCCTCTGCTGCTTAAGTGTACTATGACATCACTGTACTGTGACATCAAGTACGGTGTGTTTCATCCACACAGCCCTTTACAAAACCCAGTTTTAGTTTTGCCTTTACTGAAGACAATAATTGATGTGAAAAGTAATTTTGTCTGTAGTAATAGTAAAACACAAATCATGAATAGTTTTTATGTATCCCTGATTTTGTATATCATATATTTATACATATATATTATACATATTTGAATGGGTCACAGTAGCTTTACTCACATTTCATGGATGATTTACTGTATACATTTGAAATTCCAGATATTGCAGAGAATGTGTTCTCTTTTACCCGTTTGACATTTTACAATTTATAAACATTTACAGTACAATTTTCAATTCTATTATATGCACTGCTAGCTATTTTTTTGCTAAAGTCTTTCCCAATCAATTCATGTAACTCAGTTGAGTCATGACAAGTATCCCTGCTGGAATGGGGTTAGCATTCCAGGATGAAATTGCTAATGGAAATCCAAAACCTCTTTATCAGGTCTTTGGACACAGTAAATGATCTGCATGAATCTATTTACCCCATCATAGGATTCGATGTTCCAATCTTTATGCTAAAATCCAATGCGAGGATTCTGGCAGGCAGCACAATATTTATCCCCTTACTAATCTAATCTCAGTGTGATATGGTTGAGTTTGTAAGTGTTGTTGTAATGTGGCCTACTCTTTGGCACTGGGGTTATCCTTCCATCACAGATGTTTCATTTAATTAGGCTCACAACATCTGCGGAAGGCTCAACAGTAATTTCTGCTGTCCCAGAGCCGGCCACATGCACACACCCACCATGAGAAAAAATGCAGCTACAATCATCTCCATTGCTCTGTACACTAGACTTATCCCTGTAAAATATGGGCCTTTCCCATTTCTTGAACTTGTACCTCCTTGACTCTGCCTCATTTCTCTGCGTCCCATGTTGGAACATCACAATTCCTCAAATGCACATCAAGGAGTGAGGATCGAGCATTGAGGAGGCTCCTCTGTGGAGCTAAAATTGAGGATACACTGATGTATCTTTGCAGAACCCTTTTCACCTGCCGTATGTAAACATGGAGTCCAGCTAAAAGTCTTGGCTATGTGTTTGATTCCAAGGTTTTTCCTGGCTCAGAGTGGACCTTTTGAGGGGGTGACTACACACGGCAGTAAGCATGATCGGTCTGCGTACAGTAAAGGCAATGAGTCTATATTACCTTTCTTTGTCAGAAATCTATTCATTTACCTGTTATTTCTGACAGTTTGATAAACAAAAATGCATGTTTGCGTAAATAAAACCCCAATTAAAAAAAATGGTTGAAAAAATAACGATAATATTTCACTAAATCACCGAATGTTCTAGACTGACATGAATTTGGATCTGACTGTCCACATTTATGTAGTGCTTGGGCAGAATCCGGTACAGCCTAATTGGAAATAAAACTGAGATCACCCCTCATGTTGAAGTTTATGTTCTGCTTCTAAAAACGGTTGTTTGAAAAAGTGCTTTTAAGCACATTTAGAGAGGATTTGAATTGCTTATTTTATTCCCTATTCTTGTCATTTTGGTGCTGGTGATTTTCCTTTGGGGCTGGCTAAAATCTCTTTTGGGGGCGCCAAAAAATTCCTCTATGCAAGAAAAACACTGGATTCCAGATTGTAGGCTATTTGCATGAAAAGTGTACTCAATTTGACTGCTTATTTGTTCCAAAATCATCACGCTTCTACAAGCCTGCACATCATTTCACATGATTCTGTGCCAAAAATCAGCAAACTACTTCCACAAAAATGACATTACCTGTTATGACATTATCCCCTCCGGTAAAGTTATCCTGTTCTGACAGGGCTAATGGCAGCACTTTCAATTGCACTCATCCACCAGCGGGCTCATGAATTAGAAAAAGGGTAGACGTGTCTGAAAGAAGAGTTAGTTTGGCAGAATATTGCACTCTTGAACCTTTGAAGTCAACTGAATCTCAAACGGAACAGCTGTATCTTTCCTCTTTTGCTGCAGGCAGCAATCCACTCCTCTTCATCAGGCAGCAGGGTGGAATGTTTTCATCCGATGGGTTTTTGGTTCAAGTCAGTCCCATGAGAGCAAACATCTGCTATCCTGAAGTGTCCTTGAGCAAGACACTGCTCCCCTACCAGTTTCATGGATGGATGCTGTTGTGCCGCTGAGCCACTCTTACCTATCTGTGGAGAGATATCAATATTGTATCATAATAATTATCACTATTCATGAGGGTTTATTGAGGTTTTGTCCCTACTGTGTCAGAAAATGACAACGGGATATCCATTTGTTACCATAGGTCATGCACTTTCTAGTGGCCATCAACTGCAACTGTTCTCTGTAGACACTGGCTCTGTGACTTCATCTGCAAATCCCATTTATGCTACTGTGTGTGTTCCTAATTTCCTTCTTCCACTTAATGCCCAAAGCATGTTAACATGACTTGTAAACATGTTATACATTACGCCGTGAAAGACCAGACCTTTTTTTTTTTTGGTTTGATTTCAAGATTTTTACAATAAACTTCTCTTTTTAGTGAGTCTTGCACAAAGTAAATCAACACTTAATACTTGCACTAGTGTGAATAGATAAGAAGGTGTGTTCGATTTCCCTGTATATTACTTTTCTGGCAGTGTAATCTGTTTTGAATGGAAGCGTCAACCAAATGGTCCAGCAGGTTTCCGTCCAGGCTTCGTTATCAATGTGAATACAGCTGCATGAAGCAGAATGAAAAGCATTAAGCATCTTAAGTAGACTGCACTCTTATTTATTTATTTTGAACGTGAACTGTTTACTGGTTTGAGGAGTGGAGGGGTTAGAGGGAGCAGGAATGCAGTACTGTATTTTGAGCAGTAGATGGCAGCTTGTATTTGAGGAGGAGGAGGGAAGCACTGCAGTGAGTGATGAAAGAGCGATACAGTGCATCAGACGGGGGCCACAAAAAAAGCCCTCTGAATCTAAGTCCCCAGCGGAGCAGAAATACTGGCATGGTCAAAATCAAAGGGCTTCTTCAAGGTCGGCTGTCCAACCAGACTGATTGATACAAAAGAAAAGAGCTAGTATGAATGTGTGTGTGTGTGTGTGTGTGAGAGAGAGAGAGAGAGAGAGAGAGAAAAGACAGTTTTTCAGAAGAGAGAATCAGAAAAAACATTGCAATCTAGACCGACAACTTGGCAGTCTGAGAGACATACAGTTCATCAGCCAAATGCACAGCTAGACTGACATATAAACAGCAGGCCATCCGATGAGACGGGACCGGGGAGTCAACCTGACAGCCAGGTAGACACAGGCAAGGGCCAGAGAAAGGTGAAGACTGCAGGAGGAGGGGAAGCATTTAGCTTTTTCCACAGGCGCTCAGCGCATACCTTTTACATTAAAATGACACAAAACAAAGTTAAAGTTGAAAAAATGAATAATTTTTCAAATAACCAGTGGGTCAAGTTACTGTTTTGAGCTGATTTTCAATCTTTCGGCTCATTGTTTGGGATTTCCAGTCCACAAACTCTGCTTTCATCATTTGATTCCGGCCACAGCAGAAAGGGAACATCAGCGACTAGCTGGGGACCTTGTGCAGCGTTCCAGACACCCGTGCGGTTTGTACTGGTTGTGATTATGCAGGCCACGAGAAGTAATTAGGTTGCTGTTGTTTTTTTGTTGGCTCACTTTTACTCACAACATGCTAACGGGCAACAGAGGATTCCATTCACCACGCTAAGCTAACTAGCGGCGCCGCTGCCGGTGTTGCACCGGACTAAAACAACGCATGCAGTGAGACTGAGACACCGTGGGAGTCACTGGAGGGACTGAATAGGCAATTGTTCACTAGCACATATGCCATAACAACGGCACAAGGTGATCATTCAATGCAACGGGATAGGATCGTTCATTTGGGTCCCTCTTCCTCCTGAATACTCACTTCTTTTAAACCCCTCACCTGCGGGTTGTAACTGAAGGGTAAGATTTGTAACCCTCAAGTAACAATTACCCTAATGGCATCAGGGTAACATCATCAGGGTTATTTTTTCCCACTTTTAGGCTGCAGATATTACAAGTAACCCTTCTTCTGCTTAACCTTTTGTAGATATTCCACGTGATGCTCACATGATGGGAAGAACACACAAACCTGCATTTTGTCAGGTCACGGACCAACTGCTTTTACGTGTGTGTGTGTGTGTATTCTCTCTGTTCTTTATAGCCTAGTTTCTACCAACTAGGTCACATCATGTACAGTGCCTTACCCATAACCTGTGGTTATGTGTGTGTGTGTGTGTGTGTGTGATAATAGTATGTAGGCGGGTGCATAGTACAAGCTGCGTTCACAGTGACCGCCTATTTATACTCACTGTCCTGTCCCAAAAAAAGACATGACACTAGCTCTATAGCCCTCCCTCGTTCCTGGTTTCCTCCTCTCCATTTGCCCTGACTTTTCTTTTCTCTGTGCCATATTTCTGTCTCTGTCCTTTGTTCACTCACACATTGTGTGTTTGACAGAGAGTCGGAAAAAGATACGGACAAGGAAGGACGCAAAGAAACAAAAAGCAGAATTTGGAGGTGATGGAGAAAAAGTTTGAGACACACTAAACATGAAATCAAACATGACCCCCTCCAGTTTCCCACGGAGAAAATGTATCCCTCTATATGAATGTTTTTGGTTGTCTTTTTGTTTGCCTCAAGTTCTACTCCTCTTTCTTTGTCTCCTTTTTTTATACTGCCAAGCATGTTAATCCATCTCAATCTTTTCACATTATCTCTGTATCTCAGCAGTATAACTCTCTTTCTCTCAGCTGTTTATGATAAATTCATCGCGCTCCTTCAATTTCAGATGTGGTGAGGCGAGCCGAAACCCTGCATCTCATGCATGAAATGCACCAATCAGTGCCCTGCAGGGCTTGGGGATGATCTTCCATTGGGCCATGGAGAAAATAATGTTTAAACATTAGCCAGTGGCTGTCAATCAGGCATGTGATTGAATGTACCAAGCCATATAGGTTGTGTAGTAGAAAGTGAGTGTGTGCAAGGGGCAAGGTTTTGTATAAGCCTGGCAAATCTAGATGTCAAAAACAGTGTTTTTATGTTTGCAGACTTCCTTACTCCTCCTGGTTGAATGCAAAACTGAAGCAATAAGCTGCTTTATTTACAAGGATATGCACTCTACACAATGGTGTTGCAAAAGCTAGACTTAGACAAATGGATTTTGATCCTAGCAGCTGCACACAATCCCCAGGTGGCAACATTTCAGAAGAAAACTGCATAAAATGCATCTCTTGGGACAACTAAAAAAAAAGTCCCCTGTGGATCACTGATTGTTTACTGTTTGAGTGAAAGTAGACCACACGCGTTTTGGGACATTTGGTTTCTAGTACTTGAAATAAAATGCATGGATTTTATTCCTCTGTTGTAGCTTGGGCCAGTCAAAATACACTAAATAAATTAATTAAAACCAAATAGTCTGTGTATTGGATCATCCGAGCATAACAGAAACACACACCACGTCAAAGTCTTTGGCTCGATAGTGCACGCCCTGCTTCTAATGTGTAAATAGACTGCATTTATGTAGTGCTTTTTTAGTCTTAGCGGCTTCTTAAAGTGCTCTACACTACAGGCACCATTCACTTCATTCACACACTGCTGGCCAAGGCTTTCAAACAAAATGCCGCCATCATACATTCTCACACTGATTGTTCAGGGAGACAGGAGCAATTTGGAATTCAGTATCTTGCCCAAGGACACTTTGACATTTAGACTGCAGGTACTCAAGGGATTGACCCCAACAACCTTTAATTGATTTTTTAAAAGATTGTTTTGGGGCATTTTCAGCCTTTATTTTTGACACGACAGCTTAGGAGATGAAAAGGGGGAGAGAGAGAAGGAATGACTTGCAGCAAAGTGCCGCTGCTTTGAGGAGCCTCTACATACGGGCGCCCGCTCAACAACCTGAGCAATCCGGGCACCCGACCCACCAACCTTTTGATTGGTAGATGACCACTCTACCTCCTCCTGAGCCGCAGCCGCCCACCATATGTCTTTATGACTTAAAGACAACATGGGCTAAGCAGCTGCTGGCTACAGTTTAATTTTTATTTAACTCACAGATGTATCAATGCAGTGGGGCCATCTCCAAAAATCAAGAAATACTTTTTCCCAAAATGTCAAACTATTGCTTTAACAGGGACATGAATGTGATTGCGGCATTGTGTTTTATTGCAGATTACATGGATAACAAAAGAAAACAGTTTGTCCTAAGCAGCACCAAGTTCAGAATGTGTGCAACTGTGTTAAGGAAGTAACTGATGTTCAATCCACTTTGATTCAAAAAGTCAGAAAAATGACATGCTGTGTGGAAAATTGTGCCAGAATGACTGTATATCTCAATGGTTTTGCAGAGAATGCTGTGTTTTATTAAAAGCGATGGTTGATTCTGATGGGAATTTTTATTTGTCTGAAAATGACTTTGACAGAACGTTTTGCACTCGCAGCTCCACAGGAGATGAAGCGCAGTTTAACTCCAAGCTCAGCTGCCCTCGGGATACTCATATTGATACCGTTGTTCTCCCCTGCTGTTGATAGCATCTTCCACATGGAAAAAAAAACGACAACTTGAAAAGTCTGACCTTGGGTGCAGAGGTAAACACCTGGGAATGCTCTACTGGGATTCCGTCAGAGGAATATGATTTACACTCTAGTTTTTAGAAGAAAGACAGAAACATTAGTTTTCTATCTTCTATTTTACAAATTATACTCCACTGCTCTGTTCACCTTCGCTGCTCAAATGCTATTTTGTTGTTGTGTGTGTGCGTCGGTGTGTGTGGCTGTGACCCAAGAGTAGTGAGTTTGTGGCTGTTGCTTTACCTGAGCCACAGTGACCTGAGAAAGTGTGTTCGTTCCCGTGTCCAAGGGGAATTGAGCTGATGGCAGGCGGAGTGCTGACCAGACAAACGTTTCACCTTTCCCTTCTTTACTTTGCCCTCTGTTATTCTCACTCCTGTTGCACCAGTGACTTTCCTTTATCCCTTACACACATACAAAGTTACACAGAGTGTATGCACTGTGTATAACCCAGAGATTCATTTATATTGTGTTACTTACTAACACTGTAGCGGTAAGCACAAGCTCGTGGACAAGCTGGTAGAATGATGAGTTATAATTTGGAAAAAAGTATTGTAAGAAAAAAAGATTCTCGTCAGCACTCATAATGGAATTAACAGTTTATTTTAACATGTTACTGCTGAGGTGTCAGCATGTAATTAATACAGTAAACCATGTACAGTATGTATACATGTGTGTGGATTCCTTAGTAGTGTGATAGGCAATCCAATTTTCTCTAATTGGAGAGAAAGCCAAACCTCATGACAGTCATCTCTGTACTGTCGTTTTTTTTCTAATCTTAAAGTCTCTTGCTCCCTCCATCCTCCCCACTTTCTCTCTTTCTCTCTCTCTCTCTCTCTCTCTCTCTCTCTCTCTTTCTGTCAGTCTGATAAGATAAGATGACATGATTTCCTGCTTGATTGTTGGAAGATATTCTCGCTGTAAGAAATGAAGTCTAACAGATTCCTCTTCTCTCCCTACCTCTCTCCTTCTGCTGGTCACACACAAAATTAATTAAACGGACTAAGATGGCGATTAATTGGTTGTTAAACAGTGTTTCATGCATAAACAGCAGGTGAGCGGTAGACTGATAAATCACTGTTTATTATAAATTGAAACTTTTTCTCGACCATTACTACATTTCTGACGTCTGGGATTGCAATGACATTGCTAAAATATGTCTGACAGTGCAGATTTTAAACTTTTAAATGATTTGGCTAACTCGATTGCCATCTTGTAGGTTGAATTTAGACCTGTCATACTTAACATAGCACATGTATAAAAATATTGTATGCAATGAGGGACTATTACCGACATTTCACGTGTGCTCACTTTCACTTGCCTCCAAACCAAAGTGGTTTTGATGATCTGGAAAACCTTTTGGCTTGTTCAAAACATATCTTAGCATCTGAACTGTTGTGTTTCATGTCCCTTTAAGATGACAGAAATGACTAGTCAAATCCACAAAACCAAGACCCAAGTACAGTAACAACCCTTTAACGTCACGTTTTTTTCTGTCACTTTCTTTGTCACTTTTCCTTGTTTTCTTCTTCCCCTTCACCCCTTCCTCTCTCAAACACATACACACTCCACACTCCACACACGTACACACACATGCACACGCACACGCACACACTCTCCGCCTCTACAACTTTTGCTCACTCATCTCTCACTCTATTTCTCTTGGGCACTCCATTAACCAGAGGGTCACTTTTCCAGCTGGTTAGCCCAGACCAGATTTCCATTGCACGTGTGTGTGTGTATGTGTGTGTGTGCATGTGGGGGGGTATTTGTCAGTTTTACTCCAGTCTTCTCCTCCGGTGTGATGTTTTAATGACCCGAGGCGGCACAGACAGAAGAATGACATTTAACACTGCCCCCCTACCACACACACTAACTCACTCTCTCACTCTTACTCTCGCTCTTTCTCTCTCTCTCTCTCTCTCTCTCTCTCTCACAAACACACACACACATCACACATCACACACACTCTAACTCTCTCTCTCTCTGGTTCACGCACACACACACACAGAAAACACACACACACATACACACACACACACACACACACACTCACATGTGCACAGACAGGTTTTAAAGTGCTACCGTGGTATTGTGTTGATCTGCAAAATGATTGGCTGTGGCCACACAGCCAATATCTAGTCTGGATAAACTGCACAATGCAAAAGTTTTCTCACAAAAGATATCAATGATCAAGAATCATTAGTTACCCTTTTTCAAAAGTTTGTGTGTGTGTGTGTGTGTGTGTGTGT
>NC_045747.1:4244849-4252602 GCF_008692095.1 Etheostoma spectabile
GTGTGTGTGTGTGTGTGTGTGTGTGTCTCACACACACAGGAAGGTATGTGTTGGTGCAAGGAAAGGGTTAAGTAAAAGACTGACCAAACCTCCCCAAAATTGACGGTCTCTTCTAGCGTTTCATAACATAATTAGAATTCTAAAATCATAGATGCTGGATAATTCTATTCTTTTAAATGTTGGCATTTTGTTGATTTACTTTTTGTTTAATTAATTAATCTCATTTCTCGACTTTATGTTTCCTGAAGTGTGTTCAGGAGTGCCGCAATTACCCATGACACACCAAAACTCCACCAACTTTTTATAACTACTATTAAATTCAGAGATCATTTAGAATGCAGCAGAAACCATGACTCAAACCAGCTTTAAAGATACCAAATTCTCTTGCCGCATCGAAATAATCAAGTTTTTATGTTTTTGAGCATGAGATCTTTTTCCTCTCTTGTCCCTTCCTTGTCCTTCTGTATAAATCATAAGTGAGTGTGATAACTGCACCATGAAGTGTCCCGGTGCAGCTTTAAAATGAAATTTATCAACAGTTATTATCTGACTCTGCAAAGCATGAGGTACAGCAGCAGCTAAGAGGCTCTATAAAGAAAGCAATCTAGTGGCCAGAATGTTATCTCACAGCTGCTGGGGGACTGTAGGTGTGGAAGGTGAATTAGGGAAGGGGCCTACTGAATAGCACTTTGGGTAACGTGGTTCAACGTCATCTCCCAAGTGTGAATGTGTGTAACTGGGATGAAGGGCACTGCTGCAGAAGATAATAGGTATCCATGCTTGTAAGAAGTGAAAACTACAATGTACTGTAAAGCTGCAGACTGCAGAGTCATCATTCAAACACACAATATGTACAGTAGGTTTTAACTGACTGATTCATTTAGATTCTTTTAGCTACTTACCACAGAAAGAAAGAGACAGAAACTGGGCTCAGTAAATGTTGTTCCAAGAGTGAAGTCATCTGACATTTAAGAATCAGCCAGCCAGAGTGGTGTGTGTGTGTGTTTGTGTTTATGTTTATGTTTGTGTTTGGGTGTTTGCGTGCGTGTGCGTGTGTGTGTGCGCGTGAGTGTGTGTGCGAGTGGATTTGTGGGCAGACAGGAGAGCCCAGAGGGTACGCAGCTCAGACAGAGTCATTATTTAGTGACACAGAGATGAAGTATGTACACACACACACACACACACACATGCAGAGAAACACATTTCATCTATAAGGCCTGAGGTGTCAGGATTTTAACGAGAAACATAAGTAACATCACCTGTTGCGGCACTTTCTCTTATTCCTGCTCTGTGCTCATGTCTGAGCAAATGAACACTGCTAATTGCAAGCTAATCAATAAATACAAACATTTTCCTCAGATTCAGTATTTTAAAACAATCTAAATTTTCTAAGTTCTAAGTTATTAATTCCCTGCAGACCCTTTGTAACCTCACTATATGAACATGAATAAATATAACACTTATGTTGCACACATACCTACATACCTACTGCTATATCACACAGACAACTGGCCTTGGACCAAAACATGTGATGGACCTTTAAAATCCCAAGTTTGAGATTTACCTGTGGCATATAAATACTATGGTTTAATAATCTATAGTGTACAAAGAATACACAAAAACTCCACAAATTCACAAAACCATGTCTCCTCACAGAGCTCCTGGGCCGCATGTCTTATTAAGAGAACATTAAAATCAAGAATAAACCTCTCTGATATGCCTTTTTTTAGGGCACACTTTCCATCTGAATAAAACAATTTCATACCCTATTAGAAGAACACAGCTTTACACGAAAGACAACACCTTTTCACAAAATTATATTGCAAGTACCTCCAATGCCCTGTGCCCTATGATAATTTCTCTGATGTTTAAAAGGGGATGTTTTCAGGGCTTCACATGCTCTAATTAAAACAGGCTGTTTGCAGTTTATTAACATAACGGTGACATTATCCATGAGCTCTCCTATTGGCTGGCTGCTTTCCCTGTCCGCTACGTGAGCATGCCATAATTATTAACCATATTTAGTATGCATTTTATTCAGTCCTGAACTGGATTAGTTGATGATATATCATACCTGGAAAAGCGTAGTAAACAAAGAGTGAAGACTAAGATCATGTGTACAACACTGATGGGATAATCTTGAGATTCGGTGAAGAACCAGAACAAGGTTGTTTCCCCACAAGCAAAGTTAAAACAAAATCATAAATAGCATGCATCTTTTAGCAGTAGAAAGACAAGAAAATTGGATGAAAATCTTAATCAAAATGAAAATAAAATGGTAGAAAATGTCTGTCAAGCATATCTAGAGAGTGCAGCTGTGTAACGAGAGATTTGAGTGTGCTGTACTCACATTCAAATCTCTGCAGCACACTGGGGCAATGTTCAGGTCTGTGTGTCTGTGCATGAAGAGATTTTGCAATGTATTAGGGAAGGAGTCTTATCCTTAGTTTGACTCTGTGACCTAACACTGGGAGAAACTGCATGGTAAAATGGCAACTACAAGCGCGCACACACACACACACACACACACACACACACACACAAACACAGGCACACACATATGCACACACATATGCACACACACAAACAGACACTGCTGGAGGCAGCGGTTGATGTACACCACTCTGTGATCGTAAGCCAAAGGGGTAGGAGGGAGGAAGAGGGAGAGGGAGAGAAGCCCAGAGAGTCAGCACAGCTAAAAATTACAACCCTGTCGCACCAAATCAGTGCCGATGACCGTGTGTGTGTGCGCACGCATGTATGCAAGTGAGACAGGAAGTGTTGTTTGGCTCTGCCTACAGACATTGGGAGGAAGTAAACAAAGCAAACATGCACATATACACACACATGCGTACACTACACACACTTGTATGCACAAGTGCGCGTGATGATGTTGTGCAGTCAATAGAGATTATGTGATGGGAAGATCAGAGCAGGGGCAGAGTCAGTCAGACTGTGTCTGGGCTTCTATTATCTACTTAACACACACAAACACACACACACACACACTCCAAATCACATAATCCAATCAGGTCCAAGTGTTCATTTTGAGTTTATTTAATGACACTCATGTATTTCTCAGAATGAGGTTATGGGGTAGCAAGTCTTACTTCATAATAAGCGTGCTATTCTTCAATTTCCTGATTTGACTGAACTAAATGCATGAGGATGCCAGACCTCTTAATCTCCATCTCTGTCTGGGTGCGGAACACAAACACACAGGAAATAGGAATGTATGTAAACACATTGTGAGCTAACATGGCTATGGCGCTACCATATGCTAAAACAGGTGGTTGCTCTCACAGCGTATATATCTCACAGCATTACTTAGAATCCAAGAACGGCTCTCCCCTTATGATTCAAACTTAACCGGGCACCATTGGTCTGTCTTCTGTCGGTGACATTATAAGACAGATCCCATGTCAGCCTGCCAACTTTTATAAACCCAATGCCATTTCTAAATAAATACAAAGTCACATAATGCTTCCCTTCATGTTGAAACATTTGCTAAAACAGTGGCTGTCTCACAAACCAAACATTTTTGAAGGGGGTTGTACTCAAAAATACTGAAAAAAAAGTGTGGGCTGAGATTTCGTCCACCGGCTCTCACCAGGGTTTGATTGACATTCAGGCTGCACACGGCTCTTGTGGCTGAGCCATAATGGTGGCTAGCACTGCTGTTATTAGTCAAGGCAAAGTGGTTAATTTAATTTACAATAAAAATGTATACTCTTTCTTGATCCTTAATGGGAAAATTACAATTTACACTCTGCTGTTTTTTGTGGTATGAGTATAAAGATTTGCCTTCATTCAACTAAAACCTTTTCAAAGCCTTGTGATGGCAAAGAGCTATACAGTTGAAGTGCCCTTTATCGAGAAATTAATAACCCAACTAGCTTTATTGGGTCAACATCTGGCCCTGACCTCCCTGTGATGAAAGAAAAAGAGAAAGTGGAAACAGTTCAAGATGAATTAAAACTGCATTCTGTCTTGTGTATGTTTGTCAGAGTAAGTGTGGTTATGCTTGTCTGTTGTCTACTCTGTGTGTGAGTGTCTATGTTGACAGTGATGAATGAGCCCTACATCACAGCAATCTGCTACCACGGCTCTATAAAACAACCACAAATCACTTCAGGAAACAACAGTTTGGAAGAAGGCCTCAAATGTCAGATGTTGTCTTGCATGAGTGCATCTGTGCATAAATCAGTGAGGATAGGTTAGTTTCTGCCTGTTTTTACGTGTGAACATCATGCAAAATGTGTGCGTGCATGTATACTTGCCTTGTTTCCAAAATATCTCTATTGCACAGGTAAGATCCGTATTTGTGAAAGAAGTGATAGTCTTAGACACCAACAATTCTCTGTATTCAGCTCTGCTCAATGCAATTGACAGTGCTTGAACCTGTTGTTGAACTTCACAACGTGATCCCTGTTTTATTCAATGTTTGAAACTACAATATTTAGCAGATCACAGGATATTGCAGTGGGAGCAAGAATCAGCCACTGAACCATGATATTTTTTTTAAGGGAGTAAAACAAACAATGTAAACTTGCTCTTGAAAAAATGCTTGTGTTTGTGTTGTACTTAAACCTTAAAATTGAATTAAATAAATCAATTAATCGAAGTATAACTGAAAATGAGGTTGATGATTTCCATTTGCATGCTTGTTTGTTTTCCTCGTCTTTCTCTCTACCAAAGAGACTGGATGACCCCTCTCGGTTCCTTAGAGTAACGAGGAGTGAGTCCTCTAGTCACTGTGGGGGGTGGGGGGGGGGGAGGTGGTTTGGGGTGTAGCCTACCACAGAGTGAAAAACAAAACAAAAAGATATACATATACTGTATATATTCATTTGAATTTATGATCAATTAAATAAACTTTTGCATTACATCATAAATGCGTTTTCACATTTTTAAATCTAAAAGTTTTTAGTTTTTAATGATGCTTTGCGTGGTAATATTCATTTGTACATTACATCATGTTCGAATTTCAGTGAAAGTGCATTGACAAGAATTCTGACTTATCGCTCAGTACTTGACAGTACCTTTGACTGCGTGATGCTGAAGGGCAAAAGCCTGGCATTGCTGGGACCCTGTGGGAAATTTCTCCTGTTCTAAACCTGGAAACAGAGCGGACATTTTTCTCTTCATCTCGTTCTCTCTCAATTTACAGTCCCCCCCCCCCCCACACACACACACTTTTCTCCACTCCAACTCTCTTTCATCTCGATCATAGCACCTGCAGTCCGTGCTTCCTCCCCTAATCAGATCCTAATAGAAAAAGGCTTGCAGATGTCAGCACTAGTTAAGTAACGGTCTCTTCCTCTTCCCTTTCGCTGTCTTCCTCAATCTCCCTCTCTTACACACACACACATCTATTATTTTTATAGCCAGAGTAAGTTCTCTTATGCAGCCGTACAGTTGAATTTGAAAGATAATTGAGACAACTATTGAACAAAAGTTAAGCTCTTAGTCCAACATGACGTCATGACTTTGCGTTTACATACACGCCAACTTTCTTAAACCAAGTGGCGTGTTATCAGTAGACATTTTGAGCTATCCATGTGTATGTCTACGCTGTATACAGCAGACATTAAAAAACATGTCGCTTGGCATGTTATCGCCTCTTGCCGTGTTATCGCGAGAAGAAAGCAACGGTGGATTTTAGGACACAGGACACATGGTTGGGTGAAGGAGTAGAAGAACCAGTTGGGATTTATGAAAAGAAGAACGTGGTTGGCTTTAGTACCAAGTTTGAGTTTAGGAAACGTTACACACAACACAATCCCCGGTCTCCTGGGTGAAAGTCCCGTGTAATAACCATCCACCACCCTGACCAACCTCTCTACGCAAGATTTTCAACTTTTCATCCTACTCGCTACGGCGTAAATTCACACGCTATCGCATGGTAATGTAGGTTAATGGAGGATAAATGGTATTGATAAACACGCTAAAAAGCAAGTATGCGTCTTGACAACACGCCAATAATGGCATACAAATTGGCATGTTGTACATGCACCATTTTATGAGATCAGTCTGCTTAGTCAGTGTTTTGGACACAAAATAAAATTCTGGAATCAATTGCTTAGCTTAGGGGACTGATGCATTAACCTTTTGTAAATTGTCAGCAACATTTTCTTACTAGAAAGAAAAATACACACTATCATATACAAACTTTGTGATACCCACTATTATTCTAAGTGGAAAAATGGAATAGGCAAATATGAGTGGACTAAAAAGATAGACGCTTTCCTTTAACACATTTCTTATATGTGTATTTCCACACACTACAATAATATAATTAGAAGTAAATCCTGAACATTTGTTGGGGCGCGGTGCAGAAGCAGTTCTACTGTTGTATTTAAAAAATACAAATAAACCCATTGCGGCTGCTGTTGACTTGCTTTTAAAGCTAGTTCATTATTCATCTTGAAATTCTGCGTTAACGCTCTGTGATTATGTAACCAGACAGTTTTGGGCTGTCATCCATCCAAACAACTAATGCTTGGTACAGTATGAAATGTTAATGAGTCAGTGTGAGATGTTATTCTCTGTGACCCTTCCACAGTGCTTTATAATTGCCCACAGTATTGCCCTTGCCAAATGAATGGGTGCATGAAATACACACAGATATTGCTCAAAAGAAGGCCGAAACTTGATAAATCTACAGCCACTGCATACTCAAAGGCAAACGCGTCACTGAATAGATCTGGAACAAAAGTCCCAGTGAGGACAAAAATATTTTGCTTTGTAAAATTCATAAGGAATCACAGTTTCTCTTTGTAAACAATTATTCCTCTTTCACAGGTGGACATGTTTGACTATGTCTTTTTAAGGACAGCATCTGCCAAACGCTGGTACACCTTTCCATCTTGCTGCCTACCCAGCGTTCTGTCTCGTCTTGCTGTGCTCTCCTCCCATGTTTTTGTTGGGTTTCTATTATTCTCTGTGCTCTCTTCTCCCTTAACGTTTCATCTCTGTTTTAAGAATTTCGCACGCACACACACAACTACACATTGCAATGTCAGAGAAAGCGAGATTCTCTGAGTGGTATTGGCACCCCAGTGGCAAGTGCGAGAGGTTGTCAGAACAGTGGCAAGTCTGTGGCCGGCCTGTGGTAGGTGCCAGGACAGCGGCAAGCGAGCCGCTTGGTCAGTGGCTCTCAGAGTACACTTGGAACTGCTGGGATTGGTTGAAGTCGCGGGAAACTCCGATTATTGGTCAAATTTGCGGAAACGTTGTGGTGATTGGTCAAATTTGCGAGTCGCACCAAATGATCTCTTCTTTTGATTTTACTTTGAGTCTTGAAAGTGTGTGTGTGTGTGTGTGTGTGTGTGTGTGTGTTTGTAGAGAAACCCGCATGCCAGCCAATACACAGTGGCAATACAACCACTAACAACTGATAAAAGGGAAGAGTGAAGCGTGGAATTGACATTTCTTCCTTACTACTTGACAAATAACCGAGTGTGTATGTGTATGTGTGTGTGTGTGTGTATGTGTGTGTGTGTATGTGTGTGTGTGTGCGTGTGTGTGTGTTGCTCATAATTAGGGTTGGGTATTGTTTGAGTTTTTACCAATACCGGTGATAAATCAATGCTTTTAAAACGTTGCCAGGGCCTAAACGGTGCCTGATCCGAAACTGTATTGTTGTGATAGTTGACCGAATCTGTCTAGTCCATGTCGATGTCCTGTGCAAATGTTTCTGTCTCGACGTGCTGTAACCTCGTTCAATGTTTTATGTTTCTGCAGAACAGGA
>NC_045747.1:4252612-4257335 GCF_008692095.1 Etheostoma spectabile
CTGGAAACCAGTTTTTAAACTGAGTCAGGCCCATTTATATTGCAATGTAATGTTACTTTTTACTTTCCTTTATACTAAACAAAATGAAATTAAATGAAATAATAACGTATTTCACTAGTAAATTGCTGTTGAACGACAAAAACAACCACCAGATGGGAAAAGAGTATTTTACAATAACAAGAACGCGAGGTTTCTGTTGAGAGATGCTTCTGCTGCCGGCACCGGAATGAGGCACCGAAATCCACGTTGCTATTCGGTCCGGTAGATACCGGTCGTTAAGGCCTGCTCACAATAGATTAATTTATAACGTCTCATATAATAGCAGCTTATGGAAAAGTACCCACAATTCATCACTTCTGAACCGTGGACACACACACACACACACACACACACACACACACATCCTCCATGGTGGCTTTTGCCAGCCACAAAGAGCCCCCCCCTCACCTCTTATCTTTCACACTCTCTTACACTCTTTCTCACTCTCCCTTGTCTGATGCATACCTCACACTCTATCTCCAACTGTCATCAGACAGACAGACAGACAGACAGACAAACAGACACACAGAGTGTATGTGTCTTTACAAGATGGGAAGCAGAACTGCTTCTAAGTCTCAGTGACAACTGTGTCCAGAATGTCAAGCAAACTGTCGCAGGGACAAAACCTCAGGGTCACTCAGCCATCTGCTGTTTTTCCTCATGTATATGTATGTACATATACGTGTGTTTGTGTTTGTTGTATGCAATACACCAAACATTTCTTGTGTGGATTCACAAAATAGTCTTTTTTTGTTAGCATGTATATATGTGTGCAATTATGCAACTGTTCTGTGTGTGTGTTTGTGCGTACACATAATAACCATGCGGAAATGAATTATGCTGACAGTTTTATTCCTTTCCCGTCACTGTGTAATCTACTATTACAGCATAATAGCCAATCATTCTGAATAGGATCTTTGTGTGTGTGTGTTTGTGTGTGTGCGTGTGTGAGTGAGTGAGCGTGTGGGTGCTCTTTGATAAGGAGCTGAATGGGAATGAAGACTCTAAATTGCCTTTTGGAGCTCAGCCGTTTAGGCAGGTTATGATTATTAGATTGTTGTTTCTCATAAAAGCATCTCCAACATGACACAGTATAGCACGCTGTACAGTAGTATTATAGTTCAGTAGAGTACGTCTGCTGTGTTTATCTGTTTCTTTTGGATATGCTCAATGGTTTACAGAGACAAATCACTAGTTAACAATGTCACTGCAGATCTAGCCTGGCTGTGTAATTGCAGCACTTTGAATGCTTCTCTGGCTGTGATGTCTGAAGAGACTTTCGTCAAGATGAAATATCTGCATCCTACAATTGTAATCACCATGATGAATTGAACGGAAGCACTAATGGAGTTATTAACAATGCTCATTATTTTTTTGGCAAATATTTCAATTTCAATAAAATTGATATAAAACGCAAATCTGCCTAAATGAGGAATTGAGGTAATATAGTAGCTTGTACATGTATAACGCCACCCTAATTCGACCACCACAAACAAATCCTTAACCTGTGTGAAACACTGATGTCCTTCATTTTAGTAATATAAATTCCCACATAAGGTGTGAAGCATGAAACTAATTAAAAAGGAAGTAGAGGTTTACTGTAAGTAAATTTGACGTGTGTCATGTGTAATTACCTGGTGCAGTCATTGTTTTCAAGTGTTGGTTCTGTTCAATTACACTCTGGCAGCTTGCACTGGTGTGCCAAACCACCTGTCTGGGCAATGTTTTTAATTTCTCATTCAGAAGCAGACAGACGTGACCAATTGTTCAATCCAAACTAAGATTTTGATTAGAGACCATAGACTCTAGGCCTACTGTATGTGAAGCCTATGCTGATACTCATTAATTGCTGCACATGGGCAACACAACATCAGTTTTCCATTACTCCCTGCAGTTATGTACAACTGATCAGCTGACAAAAAATGTTATATTGTTTTTTTGTCGACACATTTTTGACGAACAATCGCAGTCAGCGTTAACAAATGCATTGCATTTCCAGTGACTGCTTCATAGGGGTAGAACGGTGCACAAAAGTCACGGTTCGGTTCATACCTTGGTTCAAACATCACGGTTCAGTACGAGTTCGGTACAATGGAGTCATTAGGATTCCATTAAAGTCAATGTGTGTATTTCCACTGACTGTGGAACGGCTGCGGAACGGCTGCGGAACGGCTGCGTTCCGACTCCGTCCCAGCTCTGACAGGCCGCAACCCTATGGAGCAGACACGCTGAACTTCTATTTTTGCCAGACGCCGGAGAGCTCTGCAGCAATTCAGCACACAGCAGATAGTGCGGGACAAGAAGTCTAGCACAGAAACAAAATAAAACAAGTTTATTTTCAAAGTAAAATAGACCGTCCTCTCGGCGGATCATGGTTCCCTGCACTACACATTGAAAACACAGCACAGAGTTGTTTCCTCTCTTCTTCATTGGATGGAAACAAACTGTTATTGGTTTTGTGGTCCTATTCTACATACATTTGCAAGATCTTGTGGGTCCTCGTGACTTCAGCTGTCAGTCATGGTCGCAGCCGTTCTGCAACAAATGCGGACCTGGTGCGTATTGACGTGTGGCGGAGCACAGAGCCGACACGCATACGTTCCGCAACCGGTGGAACTTGGGTGTGAAAGCCCTATTTGTATTTGTATCTAAAGTCTGGTTAAGCATTGTAGGGGGGAGAAGTTGGACAGTTGTTCTGTCTCGTTCGAGTGATTGGTTCATGTGGGTGATGGCGTTGGACATGGGTCAGCATGTCAGATGTATTTCCACTCACATCAACTGCTGAACAACACCGACACACAGTCCTCGTCTTATCTACCACTCTCTCACCTGTACTACTGTAACTAACCCGAAGGTCGAAGTTTTTGAGGTGGGGGCGACACAAGGCGGGAGGGCATGAGGCGGGAGGGCTTGAGTCGGGAGGGCCTGGGACTGGAGGGCCTGAGACTGGAGGGCATAAGACAGGAGGCTTCAGGCTGCAGCCATACAGTCCCAAATTTTTCCCAAACTTGCAATCTTAAAGAGGCCGACGGGTCCAAACTCTTGTGGGTTGCCACCACTCGCCATACTCGTCCTTAGTGCTGCTGTCACTGACTCACTCACTGGAACGTCGACCTGACAAAAAAATGCATATAGGCGGAGCTCGGCTAGCCTCAGAGCAAAGGCGGTGCTACAGATAAGGTGTCCCTAGAACCTGCGTATCTAATTGTAGTTCTGCATTACATTCATTAATTTGCATGCAAGTTTTGTTTATTTTTATATCGTGTATTCTCCGTGTAAATTCCTGCATTGAACCGTTCCACTCCTACTGCTTCATAATAAAATTAGAATTTGAGATACTTTATTGATCACCAGGGGGGAAATTTCATTTTTACACTGTGTTGATACATAACCTATCACACACAGGCTCGAAGTACACACACTTGCACAAACAGGATCTATACATGCACAAACAGGACCTATGATATAATGGAGAGATGTCAGAGTGAGGGGGCTGCCCATTAAAGGCACAGAGCAGTTGGGGGTTCAGTGCCTTGCTCAAAGGCACCTCAGCAGTGCCTCTTTAACGGAACTTAAAATACATGTGCATGTTCAATTGTTTATGATAAATCTTAATATTGTAATGAAATGGACACTTATTACAAGACAGAGATTATCAACAGAAACAATGTAAACAAATCTAAACTATGCTGTGTGACAAAGTGAGACTAGCCTCCAATCAAATATGTAGATGTTATGTTTATGTAGTGGATTGATATAAATAACACAGTAGATGTTTTGAAACTTTTGATATTTATTGCCCCTCAATGGGCTCGCCATACCTGTCTCTTGTTGACTGACTCGCTTGTTTTGTTTGTTGTGTGTCTGACTAAGCTTGCTTTTGAACACCCGCCCAACTCTACCACTGATTGGCTTACCATGAAATTTTGCTCAACCTCAGCCAATCATTAGCATTTATGTGCTTGTCTCACGCACTGCCCACAAACCAAGGAAGAACAGTAAAAGAAAGTCTTTGCTTCTCGGCTCAGAGATGTAGTTGGTCCGATGAAAAAACAGCTTCAATTATAGTAACGCACAACACTTTTGGCAGTAACGGTATTGGCGTTATTAAGATGGTAAGAGTAATCAATTAGATTACTCGTTACTGAAAAAATGAACACTGTTAATAACGCCTTTATTTATAACGCGGCAATTTATAAAGCGGCAATTTATAACGCCATTACTCCCATCACTGCTGAAATAAGAGTGAACAGTAAACATTTACATTGGTAGCAATGTGATCAACAGTAACTCTGGATTGCATACTGCGTTGTTTCCTTGATCATACAATGTGCATTATTTTAAAATCTGCAATTATGGGATAGTGCCAGTTTAAAAAAAATCTCATATTTCTATAAACTATTATTAAAAATATTATAAAAATACTTTAATTACATGAAAATTCTACACAGTGGCTTTTAAAGTGTCTGATGTATGTCTACATGTTACAGCGTGTCAATAAAATTCAGTTTCATAGAGTTTACATGTAAAAAAAAATCTCTCCACCGCCTTGTCGTTTTTCATTTCCCTCGGCTGCATCTCTTTATCCACAGACCACACTGCTGCTTGCTTGCTTAATGTCCTTGCCTGACCAAGTCAAACTCTTGAGTTTTTTCCTCTTCCCTGTCCTCATCTTTACTGCCCC
>NC_045747.1:4257345-4263355 GCF_008692095.1 Etheostoma spectabile
CCAAGTGGAAGTTAATGACCTTGCAGTTGAAACGAGCAAAGACAGCAAGAGTGAAATGGAGGGAGAAAGAAAGAGGGCAGAGGAGGAATGCCAGTGATGCCTGACTTTTCTTTATGCTTTCGAGAGCTCTCTCTACGTCTATCCATCTTTCTACTTTCATCTTTATCTCTTAGCGTGGATACATTCGCTGATTTACCTCTTCAAACAGCTCACTAACTAAAGAAGATCAGCCAGTTCAAAGCCACGCATTTATATGCTTCTCACACGGCCCCTCTGTGTGTTGGGTAGTTGTGTGTACATGTGCTGTACTGAGTGTAGTCATGCAGAGGTAAGTGTCAAATAGGTGTTAAATCCTCAAAGAGTGTTTTTCATGGCAAAAGCTAGAATCAAAGAAAGAAAAGAAGGGAAGGAGGGCATGGAGAATAGAATAAGGAGAATGTGAGGAACAAAAGAAGAGAAGACCACAGATTTCCCCCCCCTCCTCCTCCTGTCTCTTTGAGATGCTTCAGAAGATAACAGGGTCAGGGATGATGGGATGCACAGTTGGAGGACAAGAGAGAAGAACAATAGAGGAGGAGAAGAAAAGACAAACAAAGGTTGACAACAGTGAGAGAGTGACAATGTGTTTTCCTGCTTGAGAATGCTTGATAGTGTGTGTATGTGACAGTATGTGTGTGTATGGCGTTTTACGTGTTTGCATGCATATGTCTGACCTTTTGTGTGTGTGTGAATACAGTATACAGTATATCTGTGTGTTAAAGATTTATGAGAATGTAGACCCTCATTTATGTCCTTGTACGTGTGTATACAATTTATGTGTGTGTGTGTGTGTGTGTGTGTGAGGTTGTTTGGGAAATCATTGGTCAGCAGTGTGGAATGAACAGTGTGTATTTTGTGTTTGTGAGTTCACATTTGGATTTGTGCTTTGTGTTTTCTGTGCTCATGTGTGTGTGAGCGTACAGTAGGAGTGTGTGTTTATGTTTTCCTTCAGAGTTATTTTTAACCACACGTCAACAGCAGGAGCCGGAGTTTCACTCCAAGTAGGTCACAAGTGATGATCTCAATGAGGATAAATAAAACACAGTCACACAATATTGCAATGTTGGTGTGGCTGTTTTGAGGTGTGTATGAGCCTATATACGTGTGTGTGTGTGTGTGTGTCGGTGTGTTTGTGTGGCACATGATCAGAAACAGCTGTACAGCTTTACAAACATGCATGGAAAACACAGACAACACTATCACACATTTGCACATACCGTTGTGTTATCGTAGTCAAATATCTGGCTGCTTCACCAGTCTTTATTTTTGTAAAACTCCTGCAGGGAAGTTTTTCATTGTTTTTCATGTTCTAACCAAACCTCGGTGTGCCTGTGGAGACAGCAGGGAGAGGGGGAGGGGAGGGGGAAGGGGGGGGGGGGAATACTGCAGCTTAAGAAGCCTCAGCCCAACAGACCCAGGTGTGTTGAGTTACTCTAATTAGTAACATGCAAACAGGAAGCACAAGTTAGTAGGCACCTCTACAATGTAGAAAAAAACAAACACTCACAGCATGCATTTACTTTTACTTTATTGGATTGTGATGCTGTTTAAACTAATAAGTACAGAAATAAACAATGTCATTACAATGCTATAATATGGCTTACTAATGAGGACAGAGGAGGGTTGCACTCAATGACAAATTGTCACTTTATTTACAAAATAAGGTACGTAGACTACAGAAGTCTGGCCTTCATTAGTGTCACACTGATAATTGCTCACTGCCATCAACCGCCACTGAAAAACGTCAGTAATTACAACAGATTGAGAACAGCTGAGTGATGGACTTCAAATGGCGAATGGGACTACAGCTGATGGAGAACAGCTGTGTAAACACAATCTTTGTGGATTGTTCTGTCAAAACTCTGAAAAAGCCAGCATGTCCTGCAGAATGTTGCTATTATATTATACCTCATTGCCAGACCTTACTCCACGGTGCTGCAGAGGAGGGTCTGGCGAGTCCACACAACATTCTGGTATTTCTTTAAACCAATCACAATCGCCTTGGGCGACGCTTAGAGTCGAACGGAGCAATGGCGCCTCTGCAAAATAGCCTTGGGAAGGAACTGACCTAAAGCTGTCCCCTTCTGCAGTCGGGAAGCAACACCATCGACAGCTGAGTCTGATCGCCACTTCATGTGGAATATACTTGTATATAGTAATGTTTGAATAAATGTTAAAGATATACACGTGTCGTCATCTTTTTAGAGCTTGTTTACCCAACGCGTTATTATTAAAATGGGTAGCATCTGAATTTAATTATTCAGTTAGAAGTTTCCTCTAGGTTATAATTTGATGGAAAAAGTAGACATTGGAAAACAGTTTACAGTACATACACACACCTAAAAACTTAAAGACACAGACAAAGCAGTTCACTTAATGCATTTATGTATTTTTTGAAGGCCAGTCTCTAATCTAGCAAATACTCTATTCAGCATCTCTCTTTTGGCCTCTGTCTCCCTACTCTCTTGTCTTTTGCTCTCCCTCTCCTCCTCTTCTCTCCCTTCTGGTGATGCTAGTGCAGCGCTTGGCCCTGGTTTGTCCTCTTGGATCGGGGCAGTCAGACTGGTTCAGACTGTCCTAATGCCTCATCCATGTTGACAAACCAGGGCCAACTTGCTCCTTTGGCTTCCATCCTCTGTGACCGCCCCCGTTTGTTCCTTAGTCCCTGTTAAAAGACTGCAAACACAAGAAAACAATATTTACTGTTTTGCATGCTATAACATAACGTTATGGAACATTATACTTTTTACATGGAAAACTACTCATTCACTTAGCTTTCATTTAACGTTGCTAGTAAAGTAAACAAGGCGTAGCTTTACCTAAAATCCTTACAGCTACAACTGATGAACACACACATTACTAAATCTCTGCTAACGTTACGCAGATACAGTAATGGCATGTGAAAAGATATGAAAATGACACCAGACATTAAACTTTACAAACACAAATGGCACAAAAGACAGCAACCCAGCTAACAGCCCAATGTTAAATGATAGGTTCAGTTAGCATGACGGTGGCACGTGATGTATCTACCTTTTTATTAACAGCAATTTGTACCAGCAGTAAAGCGTTTAGTTTTACATTACATTTTTTAGTAAGCCGGCAAAGGCGCGCACATAGGATTATGGGTGATTTGGGAGCCCGGGATCTGCGATCTGCGCTCGATTGCTCTTCCTTCATCCTTCAAGTACGCGGGTGTCAGTCACAGTAACTTGAAATTGAATTTTGTGAACTGAATTTGAAGATACAGTGGTGTGAAAAAGTGTTTGCCCCCTTCCTCATTTCCTGTTCCTTTGCAGTTTGTCACACTTAAGTGTTTCGGAACATCAAACCAATTTAAACAATAGTCAGGACAACACAAGTAAACACAAAATGCAATTTGTAAATGAAGGTGTTTATTATTAAAGGTGAAAAAAAATCCAAACCATCATGGCCTGTGTGAAAAAGTGATTGCCCCCTAAACCTAATAACTGGTTGGGCCCACCCTTAGCAGCAACAACTGAACCAAGCGTTTGCGATAACGTGCAATGAGGCTTTACAGCGTCCTGGAGGAATTTGGCCCACTCATCTTTGCAGAATTGTCCTAATTCAGTTACATTAGGGGTTTTCGAGCATGAACGGCCTTTTTAGGGTCATACCACAACATGTCAATAGGATTCAGGTCAGGACTTTGGCTAGGCCATTCCAAAGTCTTCATTGTTTTTCTTCAGCCATTGGTGGGTGACTTGCTGGTGTGTTTAGGATCATTGTCCTGCTGCAGAACCCAAGTTCGTTTCGCTTGAGTACACGAAAACGATGGTCGGACATTCTCCTTCAGGATCCTTGGTAGACAGCAGAATTCATAGTTCCTTTTATCACGGCAAGTCTTCCAGGTCCTGAAGCAGCAAAACAGCCCCAGACCATCACACTACACCACCATATTTTGCTGTTGTATAATGTTCTTTTTATGAATGCAGTGTCCTTCTACGCCAGATATACTTGGACACACACTTCCAAAGAGTTCACTTTTGTTCATGGTCACAGAATGTTGTCCCAAAAGTCTTGGGGATCATCAAGATTTGTGTGGAGAAATTGAGACGAGCTTTGATGTTCTTTTTGCTCAGCAGTGGTTTTCTCCTTGGAACTTGCATGCAGGCCATTTTTGCCCAGTCTTTTCCTGATGGTGGAGGCATGAACGCTGACTTAACTGAGGCAAGTGAGGCCTGCAGTTCTTTGGACGTTGTTGTGGGGTCTTTTGTGACCTCTTGGATGAGTCGTCGCTGCGCTCGGGGTAATTTTGGCGGCCGGCCACTCCGGGAAGGTTCACCACGTTCCATGTCTTCGCCATTTGTGGATAATGCTTCACTGTGGTTCGCTGGATTCCCAAAGCTTTGGAAATGGCTTTATAACCCTTTCAGATGATAGTTCTCAATTACTTTTTTCTCAATTGTTTCTGAATTTCTTTGGGTCTCGGCATGATGTGTAGCTTTTAAGGATCTTCTGGTGGACTTACTGTGTCAAGCAGTCCTATTTAGTGGATGCCTTGATTGTGAACAGGTGTGGCAATAATCAGGCCTGGGTGTGGCTAGAGAAATTGAACTCAGGTGTGGACAAGCACAGTTATAGTATGTTTAACAGGGGGGCAATCACTTTTTCACACAAGGCCATGATGGTTTGGATTTTTTTTCACCTTTAATAATAAACACCTTCATTTAAAATTGCATTTTGTGTTTACTTGTGTTGTCTTGACTATTGTTTAAATTGGTTTGATGTTCCGAAACACTTAAGTGTGACAAACATGCAAAGGAACAGGAAATGAGGAAGGGGGCAAACACTTTTTCACACCACTGTATACTGTACAAAGAGTTAAATTTTCAATGATGATCATATTTTTTTGGACTTCAGACATTCAAACTCAAGTTTAGCAATTTAAATTCAAACATAAATGATTTAAATTTGGTTTCTGGGGGCACATATTTCAGCCCATACAGTATGTGCATTGATTTGTATACTATGTGTGACATACAAACATCATTACAGCTGAGCAAATGCTTCTGGACACCATTTGGCATGACTGGCCAAGTCCTACTCTTACTCCCTACAGCTCACCCACCGGTTAGAGTGCTGGCTATAGATGATGGACTTAATTCCCCCTCTGTCTCCCTAATGTACCCCATGTGATTTGTCTCTCTCAGTTTGTCCACGTGTATTTCTCTGTCGTTCCTTCTCAACAGCCACACGCCAACAGCTTGTGCAGTACACTTCAATAAGTTTTCAAGCTGGATAATCTATATTTCAGAGTGGTAAAACAGATGACAGTGAGGCGTGAGATAGAAACAGACAGAACACATCCAAGCAAGATGGCCTATGTTCTGCTGTTGTGTGTACAGAAAGTCTTACATCATACTCTTAAAAGCAGTAGGGTTTGGGCTGGATGGGAAGACATGTCTTCAAGTGCATTAAGAATATTCCACGTAACATCCTGTATCTGTCCAGCCTGCTTAGATAGTGACCCACTATTTATCAAAAATCTTAGAATAACTTGCACCCAAAGTCGAACCTGGACTTAAAATACTCCTTCCTCAGAGTGTCACTTGTTTTTCTCCAGACCATCACCTCACCAAGAAAATGAGCGTATAAGTCCACTGTGCAAAAATCACAGTTAAACCATGACGGAACATCTGTGACGTCATGTTCTGTCCAATCCCTGATGTTTTATCGACGCTGTCTAAGTACTTGTGTTGTCTAAACTTAACTAGTTCTGTTTCTCAACGTTAACTACGTGTTTAAAACTGCTGCCGTTATGTTGAATAGAACATTCACATGAATAAAATTTGGATGCAAGGAAAAAACAAAGACAGAAAAAGTATAACTTGTAAGGCAATTTTAGGTAAAAGCTTGTTTAAAATATCCCTGGACTGACCCCCTTTTCAGCTAACATGTGGTAAAAAAGTATTATTATTATTACTATCATTATTATTATTATTATTAT
>NC_045747.1:4263365-4273294 GCF_008692095.1 Etheostoma spectabile
ATTATTATTATTATTATTATTATTATTATTATTATGTCCTACATTGCTTTACAATGTGAAATAAGTCGAAGTAAATAAAAGAGGCCTTGTATGCCTTATCTTCCCCATTTATAAGTTTGTAAAACAGCCACTGAATGTGCACCTGAAACTCTATTAACAAAACATGAATGTGGTTTGCCCTAAATGAATCTTGCATAGCCAAGTTTACAGAGGTTTGGAGAATTCAAGGACAAAAGTTAGAGTCGTTATACTTTAAACCCATGAAATACTCAAACAGAAAACTAACTTTAGGTGCTTTCCAGAGGTGTGCATTTACAACTCTAAAAGTGCTATTACAGTAAGAGACAACACAACATAACCAGCAAAAATACTTTTCACATCAAATAAGAATAAAACGTATTACTTTATCAATCTGTGTATTTTTTAGAATGCTTACAATAGCCTCTTTTGTTCATGTTTGGACATTTCAGGGTGCAAAACAGAGATATCAAATAACAGCAAGGGAGGAATGCAGTAAGAGCAGCTCATTCTCACTCCGAACGCATACAAAATACGGATTTTTGGACAGTGGCTGTCAGCGTCTGATGTCAGCGAGGAGGACAATATATTATATCTTAATAACATCAGTAAAATTGCATATTGTTGATACATCCCCAATACAAAGGTTGTAATGGAGTTTCAAAGTGGCCAACAACAAAAGACTTTTAAAAAAAAAAATTTTTTTATGAACAGTTAACCTCTTTAATTGACTTTTCTTTTCTCTCTTTTAGATAAAGAAACTACTTGAATACTATTTCTTATCGTGTGAAAGGAGTGAAAGAGAAAGTTCAGGCTTGGTATTAGTGAATTCTGTGTGTCAAAACTAATACTGCCTTCAAAACGTATAGATAACATATAGAAATTAAAACACATGTTTTCCAGTATTTTATAATTCTTTAATTCTCAGGATAAAAAGATAACAGTTACTTAATTAACAAGTTCAACTTCACCTGTGTGTGTGTGTGTGTGTGTGTGTGTGTGTGTGTGATAAATCCAGAAGGAGAGGAGGACACACAGAGACTGACAGTTGGTAATGACATTTTATCACCTTTGTCTGCCTTTCTGTCACACGGTGACAGTGCAAGTTGACTGCTTAGAGTATTTATCTCCTGAGAGGTTGCGCGTGTTTAAGATCGAAAGTGTGTGTTTGTACAAAGCTGTATCCACATGGGTGCTATTGATTGTTTATGTGAGTTTTTGCTCTGGCTTGTCTGTTATCTTGTGCCTGATCGTGGGTTTGCACATTTCTCTTTTGGTAGAAGGACATTCATCCCCTCAGGGTTTAAATACAAAATGTGACTCTTTCAAATGTAACCTTTTTTGGTTATTCTACACACACACACACACACACACACACACACACACACACACACACACACACACACACACACACACACAGCATGTCAGAAAGTGCACCACATTGACAGCAGGACTGACAGTGGCAGAAAACCAGGAGAAAGACAGAGAGAGAGAACAAAGAAACAGAGCGACAGATGTAGAGAATAAAACAGACAGAACACAGAGAGGTATAAATGAAACAAAAGTAAAGACATACACAAAATGATTAAACATACATGAAGTCCTTATCGCCCTACTTGAAATATTGATCATAGTTTTGGAGTGTGACATGTATCTCTTTCATCTAGATCTAAGGAATAATGACTCTCAGTCTTCATCCAGAAACCCACATAGATGCAAACGGGAAGCTGTGATATGAAGAAGAAAACAACAAAATGCTGAACTTGAATCAATCTGAGAAGAAATCCAATTTGATTCATGCCAAAGTCTTGTGGTTATACAATTAAATGTTTTGAATCAGTGATCTTTAGAAATTAGGAGGGGAATCATTATGATAAAGTCATAACAATGTATCTAAACTAAACCTGGAGATTTCAACCATAAAAACGTACACTGATGGATTTGGCAACACTTTTGTAAGACTAATACAAATAAATCAAATGCTGCCTGTGTTCCAGGGATCAAGTGCTGCTTTGAGACTCTGACTAAGTCCTTTCAGCAGCAACTGCATCATCAAAGATATCCGGCCTGGGCCCTGACAGACAACATAAAAAGGTATTACTGAAAAGGTATTGATGTCATGGAAATGAGTGGGTAAGGGGTCATCCCCCACTGCTCTACACATTGCATACATATCATCCCAAAATGAATCTTGCACAGTACTTAGCACTATTACTTTTTGCACTCCCACTTCACGTGAGATCATGTGTACATGATGTCTTATTTGTATTTTGTATACTATGTTGACATGTGCCTATATGTATATTGTTGTCTCTATTGTACAGTTTGTGTCGATATTACTATTTGTCTGCTGAATGTTTACCACTACACATGTATTTGTTGAATGTATAGAACGTTAACAGTCAGTCAAAATCTAATTCCTTGTGTATATAAGTATATTTGGCCAATAAAACTGATTCTGATTCTGAAAGATAGTTAAATTGATGCTTGGCTCCAATTGAACAGTTACATTTTTGCAGTTATTTGGCACTGTAAGTAACATATGTGAGAAATTTAAGGATAAGGAAGAATGGTGTTGGCAAATCTGTCTAAACTGATGGACCAACTTGGAAATGAATAATAGGTCTGCACTGTCATAGCAGCCATTTAATGCTCATAAATTCAAAATTGCCGTTAATTTATTTAGATAATGGTTAAAACACTATTCAATCTACGCTTACATACAGTAAGAACAGATTCAGAAATGACAGCAATGTTTAAGAGCCACTTTTGCATACACTCCTTTACACTTTATTCAGTCTACAAAAGTATATTGAAAATAATATTTAGGTTATGGTGATGTGTTGCTTGAGCTCTGTTTTCATGGTTATTAGTATATTTAATTGGTTATCATATTGTTTCAATGTTCTCCTCATGGTAGTATATAAGTGTGGACATTAAAACATTAAAACAAGGTATGAAGCAGTCCATCTATAGTCCTGTCCTACACACAGACATACCCAAAAGAATCATTTTAATATTGTATCTTACATTTCAGCACCATACACTGTATCTACAGTATATGATCACCATTGGAATTAAAACAATTGTCTCCCCACGGCAATTCTTTGTGTTGTTCCACATGAAATTCACAAAAATCCAACGTTTCCATATGTATTCCGTGCATTATTATTCAATAAAAATGTAATGGACATCTCAAATTGAGGCACCTTCTGTCCAACATCACTTAGCCTTCAAATGCTAAGAGGACCACAGGGGAGACCTGTAGCGTACCTAGATTTAAGATTTATTTATTTATGAGGACAATGTACATTACAGTAATCAAGATTTCTGTAACTGTGACAGTGTTAGCTAGCTGGCCCTAGTTACCAAGCATGGATCTTTATGGTGGGAGGAAATCCACACCAACACAGGGAGAACATGCAAACTCCCCACAGAACAGCCCCGCCTGGCCCGGGTATCAAACTCTGCAGTTTCTACTTCCTGAGGGGAAGCAGTGCTGACCACTGAGCTACCGTGCCGCTCTAACAGTACTGGGGTTGATATGCCATTGATCATATTATCGTCTTTATGTAATAACTTGTCAGATGGAATTCTTTCAAATTGGTAATAAGATAGCAACTAAAAATTGAAGAAGAAAAAAAAACGGTGTCGTTCTAACATCATCCTAAAACAGGAAGTGAAATAAGACAGAAAAAAAGGAAAACATGAGAAAAGAGAGACAAAGATGGACAAACAGGGAATAGCAGACAGTCAGCAAACAAAGACAGAGACACAAGCAAATAATGACTAATGAACTGATGATTGTCTCTTTTCTTGCTCTGTTTGCCTTTTCTGCTCATGCTACCTTCAACTCCCCTGTCCTCCTTCAACCTGTGTTATCCTCAGATGCTACCCATCCCCTAACCTCACGTTCTCCTTACTTTATCATCTCTGTTTGCTCTTCCTCTGCCTCTACTTTTTTCCCCTTTCTCTACCTCCAAGCGCTCTTTCCACTGTTGCTCTCTCCTGCCTCTTTCCACGGTTTTCTGTCTTATCCTTTCATCTCTGTTGTTCTCCCACCTCATTCCCCATCCTGCCTCCCTATGGCCAACAGCTGCTTAACCAAAGTTTCTGTTGAAAGTTGAAAAGTTGAGCTGATTGGGTCAGGCCATCACAGAGCCGAATGCACACACTATGTATCCGCAGCTTTGCTTCGGCTTCCCAAAAAACAAGAATTGTAGCCAGGGGCAAGAAGCTGAGCCTGATGTTATTACAGTTCAATGGAGAACAAACAGAAGACAATTACAATTACAAACTTGGATGTTTTTTGTTTTGTTTTGTCCAGACCTACATACAACAAATGAACACACTGGAATAGCTGAGGATCTGCATAACATTGTCAAATCGATCATGATAATAAATAAGCATATTGGGAAACAAGACTGGGCTGAAAAAGCAGTAATGAATATATTTTGTGTTCTTTTACTATATTAAAGTAGATTAGTGAGGCAATAGCTTTAGCATGCAACCAAAGGAAACAGAAATAATGGTGGGATGTTGGAAGTTAATTGGAAGGATGCTGTGCCCTCCACCCTGCCATGCCTCCTTCAACTCCATTCCTCTGTTCTGTTTGGTTTCCTTTTCTTCCCTTCCTCCCTGTTATTCCACCCCATGCCTGATAAGATGCTTTCTGACACTGCCACTGGCTGCCAGTTCCTCAAGCCATCTGCAAAACACACATACACACACACACACACACACACACACACGCACACAATGATACATGTTCATAAACACACTGTAAACAAAAATGTTCCTTAACATCACATACTTAAACAAAGATTCCCACACTCAGCACAAAACAACACAATTTACTGCAACATGGTAGCATTTTACATGTATGTGAACATGTTTAAACATAACTCAAGCCATTTTGTAGATGTGTTTTTCTAAATTACATTACAGAGCTACAACTTTATATATTTTAGCAATAAGTTATAGTGATCATGACAGTTAAAAAAAAAGATTCACTGTATGTCAAATGTGCTTCAAAAAGCATGTTTGCCAGGTGAAGGCTCGCACCGTACGTTGGAGACACTGTTGCATTGAACATCATGCAAGTTGTAGTTTCTTTATCAACTTCAATATTGAGAGGTCAGGGCTTGTGAGAGCAGGATACAAAAAACATTTCTTTTACAGGTTTAATAGACACCGCCTGGATATCTGTCTCTTGGAAGAGAAGCTTGTATCTTACAGCCAGGAGCTGGAGCTTAGCTCCTGCAGGACACAATTTTGGCCTTGCGGGTGCAAAGCTCAAATGGGCTCTGGTCCAATTAAACTCATAGCCCTAAATAATCTGATCGGACTATGCCTAGAAGAGTTTCTGTCTGTTCTCCAAACTCAACATGTCTTGTGGCTGTTTGGAATTCTGTTCTTTAAGAGTTCCCATCAGTGTCAAAGTAGGTATTTTAGATAGCTGAAAAATGTTCTCCTATCAAACTCCTTTGTAGCTGTGCTGGAAATGTCATAACATGAGATCACTTTGCCAGTTTGAGGCCCTGTACACCCACATTAGTATTATCTGTTATTTTAGCCAATCAGACCTCACCTTTTGCAGCTGGCACAGGAGTTAACATGTTATTTTTTTCCCCGTAAAGATTCACCGGATAGAGTAAAGCGTCATCTTGTGAACCCAACAAGAAAGCAAACACTCTAGATAGCTTGTATTGTTACTTCAGTCGTTTATCCATGGAGACGATCATTTTTTCATTAGTTCACAAGGCTTTTTTCTTTCTTTTTTAGCATGTTTTTTATTTAATTATTTTTCTTCAGAGCACAGGTGAAGCAAGGTACAAGGATCTGATATATTATATATAATCGACATATAGCATGCACACACATACACAGTCGCTCACACAAACATGCTCCAAGTAACATGCATAGGCACATGTACACAATACCAAAAGAGAATATTTATTGCATCTCTCAAGAAAACCACATTCACTTTGTTCAAATATATTTTCTTCAGTTTTACCTCAGGGGCTCCCGTGTTGTTATGACTCAACATTTGCAGTATTGTGTGTGTGTGTGTGGTATTTGGCTTAGTGACTCAACCCTCTTGTATCCAAAGAGTGATTCTGCTGACTCTGTTGTTATGTCCTTAATCACTGTGTGTGTGTGTGTGTGTGTGTGTGTGTGTGTGTTTGTACTGTGGGCTTGTATCCTTGTTTTTTATGTCTAAGGGTGCACGTTAGTTTGTGTAAATCCAGTTATTGTGTGTGTGTGTGTGTGTACTGCTGGCTTGTTTCTCCCTGTATAGTGTATTCTTGTTTGTAAGTGTGCATGTTAGTTTGTGTAGATACAGTTATTGTGTGTGTGTGTCTGTGTGTGCGTGTGTATGTGTATGTGTGTGTGTTTGTGTGTGTGTGTGTGTGTGTGTGTGTGTGTACTGCAGGCTTGTTTCTCCCTGCAGAGTGTATCCTTGTTTGTAAGTGTGCATGTTAGTTTGTGTAGATCCAGTATTTGTGTGTGTTCATGTGTTGGCTAATGGGTTTTGTCAGTGTGACTGAACTGAACTGAGGTCAACACAGTTGATGAAAGAAGTGAGCTGTGCCGCTCTGCTTCTACCACTACACGGTCTACCTCTTCATTCTAAGCCTCCACTTTACTGGTTCTCAGATTAAAAATTACTACTGCTTGCAGTGACAGACAGTAAATCCACTGCTTCACATTATTAAAAGTCGGAATGTCTGCAGGCAAAATGAGCATCTGAACTGGTATTAGTGAATAGAGATGGATGGGAGAAGAGCACATTCTCAGACTGAGGGAGGGATCATCTTGCAACTCAGCTCTACAACTCACTTAAAATGGAACAGTTCCCTTTCAGCTCGATTTTGAAATGGGATTACATTGTGGTTGCACGTACAGTCAATATTGGTTCCCTTTAAAGGGCAGGCTTGGATCTTTTGAAGTCTATCTACATGCAATTCTCACAAGCAATGTAGGTTTAGATGTTGAGCTAAATCAATTAGTCAATTACAAATAAATAAAGGGAATTATTTTTATTTTGTGTAATGTTTCTGAAACTGACATTTTTAATTACACGATCATCAATGACTGGG
This sequence comes from Etheostoma spectabile, assembly GCF_008692095.1. Classification (NCBI taxonomy): domain Eukaryota; kingdom Metazoa; phylum Chordata; class Actinopteri; order Perciformes; family Percidae; genus Etheostoma; species Etheostoma spectabile. The sequence continues at coordinate 4,270,487 of NC_045747.1, forward strand.
AACAGCAAAAGAGACTAACATTAAAAATAACGCTATTTTTACATAGTTTTTATCAATGCCTTTGCCCAGTCTGTTTTTTTCCCGGAGTCACAAAATGAATTACGGCAGGAAGACCGTCACAGATATACACAAACAAAACAAGCAATCGTTTCACCAGAAACTTAAATTCTGGCAGAACAAACGAGCGCACTAAAAAACAGAAACAATTTGAGACTGTAGTCACACACATGAGACTGGATAGGATAGAAATTATAGACTGACAATGTTAAAATAACCCCCCAACTTTCCCATATACAATCCTGCCACAATGGGGCATTGGTTTTTGTAGCAGCAAGAACACTGACTTGTTTAAATAAAATAAATAATAATTTGCATTACATACATAATCTCTACCCTAAAACCACCAGTACATCAGTGCTTAGCCCTTTGTCTCCTCTAGGATCTTTCTATTCTCATCAGTGTGAGTAGACTTGGCACCTGACTGCTCACACAATGTACATTAGTCACTGTACCCACACACATACACACACACACACACACACACACACACACACACACACACACACACACACACACACACACACACACACACACACACACACACACACAATTATATACATATTATATAAACTCTGTGTTATGCCTCAGAGACTCCCCACATCTTGATCAAGCACTCAATTTCCTGTTCATGTGTATGCTTACTGTGTTTCCATGTTTGTGTGGGGGGAGTTTGAGTGTTTGAATGATTTTTCTGTAATGAAAAAAGCGTTGCTGTTTGTGCTTCCGTGTTGTTATCATACAATGAGCAGTGTTGTCATTTTTGCTATTGTTGCACCCGCTTTCTTTCCTTTCTTCTTTTGATGTCATGTATTAAGCATGGCTTATAGACTCCACAACGAGGTGTTGTACCTCGTTGTACAGTAGCTATAACCCATGAGAATGGATGAAAAGGTGGAGAATGGAATTTCTGAATTCTTAAGACTATTATATATATATATATATATATATATATATATATATATATATGTATTTAAAAAGAGGTTGGTGAAAAAACATGAATCTGTTGAAAGGGTTCAAAAGCCATTTTAAAACAAAAAAAAAACATGTGAATAAAATGTTTGATTTAATGAGGCTCAGTGAGGCTTCCACAGGACTGTGGTAATTCTTTTTTTTTATACTTGAGTAAAATCCACATGTCCCATGATGCATGGGGCTCAGCTCACAGAGTCGGCATCAACACAGCTGAGTTTAAAATACACATGTGGTTTATTTTTATTCCATTTCTGTCTAAACGTTTAATTCAGTGTGGCTAAATAAGGCTTTCGTGCAGATCCCCTGTCAAACCAGATGCGGCGTAGTGTCTGGCCTGTCGTCACCCCTCCTGAACTACTCCTAGTCTCGGATTGCCAGACCTTACTCAACAGCGCTGCGGAGGAGGGTCTGGCTAGTCCACACAGCAATCTGGGAGGGGAGAAAAACGTGCTTTTATTTAAACTAATCCAAATTGTCTTGGTAGGTGCTAAGTACTAAGGTGCTGCTGCAAAATAGCCTTGATAAGGAACTTGTTTTGGTGGAACATGTGTACGTTCAAAGGTTATTTTAGTCGTGCAATAGAATACTCAGATAGGACAGATAGTCTAGGTAGCTGTCTGGATTTACCCTGCAGAGATCTGAGGAGCAGTGAACCATAGTCCTTATGAATCGGCTGGAGTTTAAAATCCCATCACAAAGAAAGCGTAAGATAATGGATGTCCGGCCAAAAAGAGTGACAGAAGTGGAACATCTTGGATATAAACTAGACTACCCCCAACCCTGACCAGCCTTGTTGGTAGTCCTGTTGGCCTGTGTGTCTCCTCTCTCCGTGCCGACAAGGTTAAGCAACACATGCTAGTAATAGAGGACTCCATTACCCAAAAAGTTTAGCATCGCTTTTTAACATAAAAGTTAATCTGAGGGTTTTGGAATCATGGAATGACAATCCGGGGACCCACACACACACCATCACTAGCTTTAGCAGCATTGGAATCCATGTAGGCAATGCTATAAGGCTTACTTTACTGAACCGCTGACTGGCTTGTTATTATAATGAGCAGGGATTTGGTTTTGTTGATAAGTGGCCTTCTTCCTGGCCCCCACGTTAGGTTTCACATTTGTGGCAAAACACTGCGGCCAAAATCAAATCAACCAAAGCTAGAGCATGTATCACTTAAACCCACTGTCCTTTATCTGTATGTACACACACATACATATGCACATATAGACAAATGTGTGACAGAAAGAGTTAAAGTGTGACTGAAACAGAAATGAATTCAGGGCAGTCAGTGAGAGAGGGGTTGAGCAAAGTGGTTGAGCTAGCTGCTCAGTCATGCCTGCTTTGGGAACTCATGTACATTGTGTATGTTCTACACTACTAATTTTAAACACACACACACATTACTTTCACATAATGCACACATGCCCTCAGCCTTAAAATCTGAATTCACACATTTTGTCAGATAAAGAACAACACACACTCAAACAGTGGGCTGGAGCGCTCAGGCACGCAATAAAGGACGTAAATCAGTGTGATTTGATGGAGCTAGGTACAAGAGACAAGCTTTTTGTACTGCTGTGCTGCCAGTGAGAGTGGACACAGTAAAAGTTGTATACTGTGAGTTTCTCTATGAAAAACAGATGACAGCCAAGATATTCCTAACGTGCAATTACAATAATTGAGTGAAATCCCGGAGATTTTTTTTGGAAAAAAACAGATCACACACCAAAGTTTTATTGTGGATTCAAATCAGATTAATAAAACCACAGTGTTAC